>NC_066278.1:743998-1347997 GCF_905404315.1 Leptidea sinapis | reverse complement strand
ATGCTATCTATGGAATGAAAATATCTCTACTTTTCGAACGTCGTCGTCGGCAATAAATAAACTTTCTTGAAATTTGACTCAAACATTTTACGTTGCTCCTTTATTTTAAAATACTATGTTACTTAAGAAGAGTTATTACTTTTTGGCCATTCTTTCGATTGGCATCATTGTTTTTTTTATATTTAAGTCGGTTAGAGTCCCAGACGAGGCAAGTAATTTTTAGAAAATCTTTGAATGCAGAATTACTAACTTTTAAAAATAACATAAAGTCTTCTTTCAGTAAAATAACCTATCTACGATATTTTAGGTACTTTCCCTTCATGTCCCATAACTTTGGGACAGCCTGTATAGTTTTAAAACTATTATTGGAGTGTAAATTTATAGGTCGTGGTAAATGAACCCTAAAAAGTTATATGACATCAAAACATAAATTGTAAAACAAACCAAGTATCGCAGCTCAGAAGGCCTACCATCAACTTTTAATTTACGATTCAATCCCGATGCAGTTTTAGTTTAGGTACTTAAACTGAATCGCTAAGCTTCGTATCATGAAGTGCCCATAACTGTATGGCCTTTGAATCGCATATGGAAGAATGAACGAAAGAAATTTGTCGTGGTCCGCGGTGTAAGAAAGAGATGACACTGTACAGTCGTTGCATTAATGAATTATTTATATTTAAGTCTCTCTCTTACTCGAACCATATGCGTTGCGTTTCGAAACCTGATATGATTTTAGCGGTTTTTTTGAGCCCTTTTTAGTAGGGTATTAACAAATAGTACTTAGAAATTAAAGGTTTTCGTAAAAATTGATGTTTGATTTGACAGGAGCACAGACTACATTTTTTTAAATTCAATCTTGCGAACAGTCTATAGCCAGGGGCCTTACTGCCATGTCTTTAGTATTTTCATTTTCGGTATTTATTTTCAGTATTTTGTTTTACAAAAAGTCCAATAAAATATTGTCATCTCATCTTTCATCAATTAAATTTTCCTTTTATGTATGTTTTCACTATTAATAAAAGTTATTAACAGCACGATACACTTTCCGCTAAGAAAGTAGTAACTTTTGTTGAAACGCCCAATTTGACACATAAGTTTAGGTTGAAATATAACCTCATGGTACGAATGAATGAACGAACTAAAAGAGTTTGCGATTCAATTTCCGACTTGATTTGATGTCAACCTAAATTGGATAGCTCTAATGACGTCGTGGTATGAAATAGCAAAGCAGTTCAAGTTAGTTAGTCAATTTATTTAGTCCCTACTTAGGGTCCTTCTGTCTTAAGTTATAATGTTATTATCTAACCTAACAACAACTTATAGTGACCATACCAATATTGAAAATATTTTATGTTTTGAAAAGTGGCTTGGAAAGTGATCAGAACTGCTCCAGGATGGTAAGGCTGTACCACTTGTTTTTGATCGAATTGGCGTGATATACTAACTTGAGATATAACATGTCATTAATAAATGAAATATCAAATTCATCTTATACTCGTATTGTACGAGGAAAATCAACGGATAGCGATCAAAGTCCAATGTTCCAAATATTGAAGATAAAAATGAAAAGTTTGTTTTTTTATTTATTACTGTGATAAGAATTTAGAAAAACATTTTTTCACGTTCATTTACACCGATTCCTCGTGGTGAAGGAAGAATTGACAGATCGGGATTGGTTTATTATTAAATACTTTTTTCTACAAGGTCCATTTAAATTTTAGCTGTATTTTAGAGTTGGACTGCATATGACCCTTGTGTGTTTTTATCGTCTTATTAATTCGATATTTTGTACTAGTATTTACAGACATTTGTAGCAATTCTTTTAGAATTTTTTGCATTAGATATTAGATACCTCTAAGCAGTGGCTGTCTTCGTGTGTGGCGAGTAGGTCACTCATTACCCCGCGTATTCGCGCAACAATTCAAGTAGAAATATATAACATTATTTCTGAATCACTGATTCTTTTTAGACATAAATGAAACTTAGTCTATTATGATTAATATGTGATTTTATGTGTAATATTTTTTCTTTATTTCTAATGTATTTAAATTAATTTCAATTTCTTATTTAATCCAAGCTGACCCGGCAAACGTTGTTTGGCCATAGAAATTATTTTTAGAGTTAGACTGTTTCTTGGACATGGCAACATTACTTTATCTTTCTAAAATAAAAGAGTTATTCTATAATAAACGTAGCCTAAGTTACTCCTTATTACATCAGCTACCTTCCAATAAAAGTCCCGTCAAAATCGGTCAAGCTATTCCAGAGATTAGCCGGACCAAACAGACAAAAATTGTAAGAAATGTTATTTTGGTGTATGTACCGTATATATATTCATATACATGTAGTAAAAAACGATTATTACAATATTACAAACAGACACTCCAATTTTATTTTTATATTTATATATTATGTATAGATTATTATTAAAATGAATTCCATAAAAGTAGCGGCTAAGGCCGTCCCTGGCCTCAAATGAGAAAGCGAATAGTTATTGTGTTGAGGTCTGCTGGTGCGGTTTATTAAGACTACCAGCATATACAGCAATTATGGTTCCAGTGTTTTGGGAAAAGGCACGCCCTTAAAATACAAACGTTATATTTTAGGGTTCCGTAACCAAAGACTAACAGAAAGCCTCCCACTTCAACATCTTTAACATAAAACTAATAATAAGTTCTTGCCTACAATTAAACAAATTCTTGTTGTAATTTAAATACCCAAAAATATTACCATTGATGACACCAAATGCAAAACTTTTATAATTCCATAAAACAATATCTACTGATAAGCAAATTAATTAAAGTAAGTTTTCAATCAAGAAGTAAATTTTAATACTCCGTAGAAGTAGTTAAAAAATCTCGAAAATGTCATAAAACAAACTTATGAGTGCAACTCGATAGATCCCTAACCCCTTATCAAGAACTTTATGGTAAAGAGGCTTTTGTACCGACGTTTAAGAAGCTTCCATCCCTAAAGGGTTGCTAACTGTAGTAGGTACATTAGTGATGATACCAGCTAATACCGACTATATTTGGTATTCTTAAGACTAAACTGCAATGCATCGCATTTATTTCTCTTCTTCGGCGTTACACTTTTGTCAGAGTGGTCGTGGTCGTCACGTCGAGGTTAGTGGCCTGTTTCACAATGCGACGCCACTCGTCGCGACCTGCCGCTCTTCGCGTGCATTCATGAAAAGTACCGTCGACAGCTTGGTTCACTTGGTCCGTCCACCTCATCGGGGACCTGCCTCGGGGTCTAATGCCCCCGACGCATTTATTTAGAGCAGATAATATGTGTCAATAATGACATCTGGTTTACGGCCGTTCCCAATATTCAGTCTATCTCTTACTTGAGATAAAAATCGTAACTATCATTTACTTTTCTGTCCCAATAAACTTATCGACGGTATCTCACCTTTTCCGTACACGCTGTCTGTCAACGACGTATAGCTTTTTTTTTTATGGAATAGGACGACTAACGAGCGTACGGGTCACATGTTGTTAAGTGATCACGGCCGCCCACAATTTCTTGCAACACCAGAGGAATCACAGGAGTGTTGCCGGCCTTTAAGGAAGGTGTACGCGCTTTTTTTGAAGGTACCCATTTCGTATCTTCCCTAAAACAGGGACGGACGGAAACAAACAAGGAAGCTCATTCCACAGCTTACAATTCACGCGTCCCAATATTAGACGATAAGAATGACTTAGGTATCGGGTATATTGGGACAGCTTCAGATGATTGACAGCTAATTATTGACAGTAAAAGGTAGTAATTTATCTCTATCTGTAGATAGTACATTGGGAACGGCCGTTAGACAGCTAGGTTCATAGAGCGTATTTAGACTATGCTCATAAAGATTTTTATTTCATTACGTGTTAACCACTTACTTGGAAATAATAATATTGAGTCACAATTGGAGAGCTAACAATCTTACTATGATTAATGAACGATGAGGTTGGTTAGCTTTGTGGTTTAGAGCGTTGGGGACATAATCTTCGGAGCGGTAAGCGGACAGCGGAGTCTTGGTAAAGGTTTCCGTAATATTTGTTTAAACTTTTGAACCACTTTGAGGCTCCTTTGCACAGGATGCCGGCTAGATTATGGGTACCACAACGGCGCCTATTTCTGCCGTGAAGCAGTAATGTGTAAGCATTACTGTGTTTCGGTCTGAAGGGCGCCGTAGCTAGTGAAATTACTGGGAAAATGAGACTTAACATCGTATGCCGCTCAGTTTTTGGGTCTTTCAAGAATCCTGATCGGCACTGCATTGTAATGAGCAGGGAGTATCAATTACTATCAGCTGAACGTCCTGCTCGTCTCGTCCCTTATTATCATAAAAAGTTTGTTTTGTGAGCATATAAATTTCATAAAACATTTATTATATGCCAGCTTCTTAAAACAATATTATTGGACTGAATCCAATTCTTTTGAACATTATTTACGGTAAAATGATGTGGCAACCCTATTTTTGGATAACACAGAATACCTCGGCGCCGAACGACTTAAAAGTGTTCAACAAGCTTCGACAATCGACCTTTACAAATAGTTTTTTATTTTATCTTGAGCACAAGTTATGAGTAGTGAATGGAACACAGACGCCATTCCTACGAAATGATTTTGGAAGGTGACGCAAAATACTTAGGAAATTTTATTGAATTAGGCGTTACTTTGCGGAAATCCATAATTATACAAATCATTTAAGTTTTCTTTAGTGTAAATTCCGCCAGTATTTGTCTTTAAAACAATTCGATACGTGTTTCGCCTCTACACGAGGCATCCTCAGGACGTGTTGTCTCGCCAAAATCTGGCACGAGACTCTCGTGCCAAATTTTGAAATACGTGTAGAATTGTTTTAAAGACAAATATTGGCGGAATTAACAATAAAGAAAACTTAAATGATTTGTGCAGAATACTTACTCACTTATTTGACGAATTTATTATAAGAAGCGAATTTTGATGTCATTCGTTAATAAAAGAGATGTTAATATACGGGGTATTCAAACTTCATAAGTTAATTTACAATAATATTCATCATTATAACACGGACGAGTAAAAAAAGAAGGACTCCGCGCCGTGGTATTAGCAAGTTAAGCACCGTTATGCTAGTGTGTGTGCGGTTACGGGGGATACTAGTAACACAATTTTTTCTCCCTTAAATAATCATATATGGCCACAAATACTTATATAGTATCGTTTTTCACAACGCACGACGGCATTTTTAAAATATTTTATTGAGACGCAAACTCCCATTGAAAATTTGCTATTTAATAACAAACACCAAACGCATTGAAACTTTGCTATTTAATAAAAAAAATCTCTGTCAATCATTGTTCCATATTTTGTGGCGCTTAACTTAACTCTTATAAGTGACTCTTCCTAAAGCTATGAACACATGGTCGGATTTGGTACGGCCTCGAAATTTCTACAATTAGGTATTTATTATTTTCAATGATAAATTTATTTTTAGTGAAATATCCGAATAGAAATATTATATTATAATTTAAGTGGGTTCCTTTTATTACCGCTAAAACAACAAATAGTAAAGAATAGTTATTTGAAACGGCCACAATTACCTATACATTTAACAAGTAATGCACTTGAGTGTATAATAATAATTTAAAGTTAGTATTTTATAATTCCAAATTGAAGTTAATGTGAAAATTAATTTGAATAACTAGGTTTATAGTTAGTAGTTTAACTTAAAAGTCTGTTGTTTCCTGACAAGCATGTTATATTGTTCACCAGCTCTGATATTTGGGGAGTGGAGTCCTAAATTTAATCTTACTTAATCTTCGTGAACTCACGCTGAAGTTACCAAAATAAGGGTGACAGCTAAGTCTCATTCAAGCCCTACAAAATAAAGTACTCAGCACGCATAAAGAAGTTTCCATTTCAATAATTAACCGTTTTACTCTTAGATAATTTATATGTCTAGATAGAGTCCCTTGCTGTTAGACAACCGATAAAAGCAGGCCAGGAATATTAGTTTAGTGTGCGTGACAAGCTATGTCTTAAACTCGCGATTTGTATGACACTTGTGTTAGTGTGTTTTTTGTTGTGTGTTGCGTGAATTGCTCAAAATCCTCCTCCTTAGTCGTTCACTCTTGTCAGAATGGTCATGGTTGCATGATGAGACTGTAGGTACACACAAGACGTATCTATGGTGGATAATGCAGCCCTCGCAATGCTCCTCCACTTGCCATGGTCTTCAGCGTTACGGGAACATTTAACTATGGTGGTTTGTGTTGCAGCCTTTTGCTCAAAATATTAGTTTTAAAGTCGATTTTTTTCGACGGTTTAACAGCTGCCATAGTCTATCTACAAGTATAAATGATGTAAGGTTTTACTCATAAGCTTCCAAGACAATAAAATTTCCTTCAAGATGTTACAAAGAGAGAGAGTATTTTCAATACGGCTGCCACAAAACTCGTCTTGAGGGATTAGCCGTTGATAGCGTCAGCCTACGATTAATTTGCCCGCGGTATTGTATGACACAAGGGATCGAGGGATGTTTGTTGAGCGAGAGAATCCACTTTGTCCAAATGAAAGCCAATTTTGATGAGCTCTCGTGTTTTTCTCATTAAATTATAAAACTTTGCCTGCATGTACTATCCTTATTTCGATCAATATACTAATAACAAATTTATATAAAGACTTTAAGGTGTCTACACAATCTGTGCGTATTCCATGCCCATTTTCGAACAAGTCCTCAAATAATAATGTATCGCATATCAACCCGACTATGACAATTTTTAGAGAATTTAATGAAGTGTGTGTTGGTTTTGATATGTTTCTTACAAATATACATTTGTTTAAAAATACTCTTTATAAAACTAGCTAGTTTACGCTAAATAATTTTGAGCTAAACTTAAATTTCATTATTATTTAATTCCTGTTGTGTTCAATTTGAAATGATGTGTACAATTTTAATTGGATCTCAGGATCACATAAAGTATCCTGTACTTCTTATTACATGATAGTTTTATCCTGTTATCTGATATTGTACCTTATTGTAGATAAATAAATGAACAAAATTACTTTTTTATGGACGAGAAGGTCAATTAATGAGCGTACGAGTCGACTGATTGTAAGTGATCATCAGCCCACAGGAGCCAGAGGAATCACAGGAGTATTGCCGAATTGGCAGTGTAGCGCAATTTTTGAAGATTTGAAGAGCCATGTCGTGTTGTTGTAATTTGTCATTTGCCATTATAATTCAAATATTTCTATTCAAAATAGGATGTGGCATCACCTATTGAAAGTCAAAAACTACCACCCATTCCAAAAATAATGCCTCAGACCTGAGAAGAGTGGGCCCAACAAACTCAGCGGGCTTTTTTCACCAAAAAATTTGTTTACAAAGTAATATTGTAAAATTAAACATATTATGTAATAGCCTGAGGGAGGCTGGAATCATTAAGAATTATAATCCATACTGACACTGTTAAAAATAACGTAAGCACTAACTGAATTTTTTTATTTAATTCATTATAAGTACATAATTATGATAATTTAATTTATTTTTACGTTCTTCAATCCCTATCTTTCTAACTATCACTGTGCCAAAACTTACACTTCCTTAAAAACAGTCTTAAGAAGGGTAGATACAAAAGTCGCGTATGATAGTTTATAAAAAAAATTAATAAACTACCTCCCTAATATATAATATATAAATTTCTCGTGTCATGGTGTTAAACATTGAACTCCTTCGAAACGGCTTGACCGTGACATATATTTTTCATCCCCCTAAATGTTAAGGGTGGTCCACACGAAAAATTTTGTTTAGATATTTTTTTTAATTTGTTTGATTATGGGTCAGCATTAAAAAATACATACAACTTCAAATTTACACCCATCTACGATCAACAGTTACTTTTGTATCGCGATTTTAATATCGGCAATACGACGTTTGCTGGGTCAGCTAGTTATTAGATAGAACAACAGTGAAGCCTAATCAAAACTCATGTTTACACAGGTTCCGATGAAAATGCACTAAAGTAGCGCTGTTGTTACGAATAATCCATGGCCGAGAGAAATTCCAATATTTAGCTAACATGGGAGCCAATTTGCGGCGTGTAATGGACGTCTAGAACAGAATGTGCGAGGTGTACTAATTGCGATTTATAGCGACTTGCTTACAGGTGCGGCTGTGGGTAGACCCGCTCTCCAGGGAATTGTTCACTGAGTTACAACTCAGTACGCATTGCATGCATATAGCACTAAAATGTAACATATTTTTATGAAATAAGAGATATCTAATAATAAACTATCAACTTTTTACCAGTGTGAGGCTTCTTTGCACAGGATGCCGTCTTGATTATGGATACCAACGGCGCGACGTGTTTCGGTTTGAAGGGCGCCGTAGCTAGTGAAATTACTGGGCATATGAGACTTAACACCTTATGTCTCAAGGTGACGAGCGCAGTTGTAGTGCCGCTCAGAATTTTTGGGATTTTTCAAGAATCCTGAACTGCAGTGTAATAGGCACGGCGTATCAATTACTATCAGCTGAACGTCCTGTTCGTCTCGTCCCTTATTTTCATAAAAAATCAAAAAACAATCAAAACCTAGGTATATGGTAAATTCCAAATATACAATTTTAGCATATAGTTTTAGCGCCATATCTTGATTATCTTAAAAAAGAATTTACAAAGTATGGCTCTTAGATCATTTATACGTCTAGATAGACTACGTCAGCTGTGAAAACGTCGAAAAAAAAGAGTTTAAAGTTAACCTCTATTTTGCAATGCACACTAACACAGTGTTAGACAAATCGCGAGTGTAAGATGTAGCTTGTCACACACACTAAAGTACCTGACCTGTTTTATAGGTTCTCTAAAAGCACTCTGAGACTTTTTTTAAATGAAAATACGGGACGAGACAAGTAGGACGTTCAGCTGATGGTTAATTGATACGCCCTACCCATTACAATGCAGTGCCACTCCAGATTCTTGAAAATCCCAAAAATTCTGAGCAGCACTACAATTGCGCTCGTCACCTTCAGACATAAGATGTTAAGTCTTTTTTGCCCAGTAATTTCACCAGCTACGGCGCCCTTCAGACCGAAACACAGTACAGTTGTGGTACCCATAATCTAACCGGCATCCGGTGCAAAGAAGCCTCCCACTGGACTCTATCTAGACGTATAAATTATCTAAGGTATATCTTACGGTGGTATTATTTATACGGGTAACCGGACCCTAATTGCCAATGCGAATCCACACTTGATCGCTTTTTTAATTGAGGAGGACAAGTGTCTAAAGTATATTCAAGCTTATTAATAAATTTAAATATATATTATTCAATATCAACAGCTTTATCACAGGGCCGCGAAAATATTCAGAAGCATTAAAATGTCGTTAGGAACACTTAAGTATTTATCAGAACGGCGACAGATGTGCTGTCCACAAGAAATACATTAACATAACCTGGTATTATCCGGTAGTTTCTCGCATAGAGAAGTTCCGTTGATATAAAGGTGTACACCTAAGTAACCTGTTGGTTCTGGTTTACCATTGCGGTGGTAAAATACGTAGTCTGGCCATAAATACTGTTACAATTAAAAATATATAATATATTACATTTGAATTTTGTATCTGTCATTTTTATATGATTGTTCATTGAGATTTCTCATTTTGGCGCTAATACATTGTACAATATTTTGCGATATCAAAATACAGTAAATGAATAAATAAGATAAATTACAAATTAGGTGGCAATTTGAACCCAATGTCAGCTTCAGCTTGTCAGACAGACTCTTGATACTGTTATTATTACTCGTACCAACCCTAGATATGAACAACACATTTTTTTTACGTTGAATGGCATTTTCAGTATGTCAGACAGACTCCTGATACTGTCATTATTACACGTATCAACTCTAGACGTGAACAATGCAATTTTTTACGTTGAATGGCATTTTCAGCTTGTCAGACGGACTCCTGATACTGTCATTATTACACGTATCAACTCTAGACATGAACAATGCAATTTTTTACGTTGAATGGCATTTTCAGCTTGTCAGACGGACTCCTGATACTGTCATTATTACACGTATCAACTCTAGACGTGAACAATGCAATTTTTTACGTTGAATGGCATTTTCAGCTTGTCAGACGGACTCCTGATACTGTCATTATTACACGTATCAACTCTAGACATGAACAATGCAATTTTTTACGTTGAATGTCATTTTCAGCTTGTCAGACGGACTCCTGATACTGTCATTATTACACGTATCAACTCTAGACGTGAACAATGCAATTTTTTACGTTGAATGGCATTTTCAGCTTGTCAGACGGACTCCTGATACTGTCATTATGACACGTATCAGCCGGCCGGGAACGCTCCTGTGATTTTAGCTGTTGCAAGAGAATGTGACCCGTAAGCTCGTTTGTCCTCCTTTTCCATAAAAAAATATCATAAAGATAGCTTTGAATTTTAATAACATGATGTCTTTTGTTTGTATGTGGATTGTATGAATGTATCAATTTCTTTATTTAAATCCTTTAAATTGAAATAACATATATGATGTCAATGAAGCTGTACTCAGTGATCTCCAGTTTCAATTAAGAGGAACACAACGAAGATACAAGAAAAAAAAGTTTCAATAACTTTCCCGAGCAACGCACTGATACCACTCGTCTCAAATTTACGATAACGGGTACTCAGATGAAACTCTTAATTAAATCGCGAATAAAATCGAGCGAAAACAACTCGGGGTCGATTACTGAATAGAAGTTAATTTAATTATCCTCCTGAGATTGTTTTGTGGAATTGAATTGTAAATAATTCGAATGGTTGACTTTGAATTAAATTTCAGCTGTAATAAGTTGATACAATACAAACATTTGGGTCAGCCTGCGTATCTAGGTTTGATTTTACAGATAATTTTGAAAAATTTTGATATTTGATTACTATTTTCTAATCTAAATTTCATTATCAAGATAAGAGTCTCATTTTAATTTACTTACAGTTTCAATAGCTTAGACTTTTGTTGACTCACAGTATCTTCCCGTTCATTAGTAACCTTATGGAAGAGGAGGATAAACGAACGTACCGGTTACTTGATGGTAAGTGATGGAAAACAGTGACGATGTCAGCCTTTCAGTACACTATTTTTGACAGTACCCATTCCACTGTTTGTGTAAAAACGCCACACGTCAGAATATAAGAAAAAATTCACTCCGGGAGTGCCGGCAGAAATGAAAACTTGAACATTAACGTTGTGCATTTTTGAATATTTAAGAATGGTTAGGGAATAATTTCACATGAATTGCTTTATTTATCAGTATAATAGTACTAGCATTTATGTGGTTAAATACAATATTCATTACTTGCGCTATCGACATAAAAATGACAATTTATGTTACGTAAAAAAATAAACACTTCAAACCTATTACAATTATTTTACATTAAAAGTTTATCTCTCAGAAAAATCAACTTTCATCTATGATAAACGATAAAAATATTTCACGGCTGAGATTCGATCCTCGCGGTGTTTCGGCTTCGCAATCACAATGATTCAACCACTGGTCCAATGACCGTATGATCATGATTTAGCCATCAAGTTATCACTGGGAGAATACCAGTGGGAAGCTCCTTTGCACAAGAAGCCGGCTAGATTATGGGTACCACAACGGCGTTACTGTGTTTTGGTCTGAAGGGCACCGTAGCTAGTGAAATTACTGTGCAAATGAGACTTAATGTCATCCTGTCTCAAGGTGACGAGCGCAATTGTAATGCCGCACAGAATTTTTGGGTTTATCAAGAATCCTGAGCGGCACTGCATTCTAATATGTAGGGCGTATCAATTACCATCAGCTGAACGTCTTGCTCGTCCCTTATTTTCATAAAAAAAAAAAAAAAAACAAAATATGTACACACATATTAATATTTCCGCATATATCAGTCACGTATCAAAATATTAATTTGTATTTCTGTAATACACAATATTTTGTGCTTCAGATATGTGTAGTTGAAATTGAGTTTTCACGAATGTTTGACGAGACGCACGAAGAGTTAAGCCGGTAATATTTACATAAATCCCGTTAAAGCTCTGATGCGTAGAATGTTGTCAATTCTCCACATATCACAATTAGTTGAGGATTTCTCCGGGATCCCGGAAACAAGATACATTCTATATAAATTATTACTTGCCATTTACAACTATTTACTTCGCGTAAAATATTACGTACTGTTTTTAAACTTCTGAGGTCAAAAAAGCTCCCCTATTTAATAAATAGAGGATATAATATATAATAAAAAGTCGAAATAAATATAGTTTACTATGGTATCTTTTAAAAGATGTTCAATTACGATTCGGACGAAGGGTTCGGTACGAGATAAAAAATAACACACTAGCTTAAAAAACGCATTTATCATTTTCTATAGATTGTTCTTATTATTTGTTGAACGTATTTGCCTATTTGTACATTACGGCCTTGTTCCGACTTTCAATGAAAAATAATTCAAAATGAGGAGATCCGTAAGAGAACCAAAGTAACCGGCATAGCCCAAATGATTGCAAGACTGAAGTGGCAGTGGGCAGGGCACATAGTCCGACGGACCGATGGCCGTTCGGGCAGTAAAGTCCTCGAATGGCGGCTATGTACCGGAAGAAGCAGTGTTGATAGGCCCCTCACAAGATGGACCGACGTTCTGGTCAAGATCGTCGTGGACATCTTTGGGGGAGGCCTTTGTACAGCAGTGCATGTCTTCCGTCTGGTGATGATGATTCAAATTCTAAATTATATATAATTATTAAAATTGCAGTAGATTTTATTAAGTCCCCTAACCTCGTTCTTCCGCTGCATATTCATTTTATGCATGTAAAATATCGCGATAAAGTTTAATCTTAAAAAAGGGCCAATTTCACTTTTTCTCTTTTTAAATAGAAAAATGGGGAAAATAAAATTTGGTTTTAATTAGCATGCAGCTTTTAGAAATTCTTATCTTAATTCAATAATTTGTAACCATTTTTTTCCTATTTAGGACATAATATGAAAGTCTAGTATTGGGTCAATCTGATCTACCAGATGAAAGCAGTCTTACTGGAAGAAATACATTATTAATGGAAATTGTATGTACTTAAACATACAAGATTATAGATCGTATTGGTCATAAAAAAATAACGATACAAACGTTGCTGTCTATAACAATACACAATCTAACAATAATGATATCGATTTAATATAACAACCTCCTGTAGCAACCACAGCTTGTTAACTAAATAAACACTTAATCCTTGGAATACCAGCACATTGGACTAGGTTTAATTTAAAATAGATCGTAAACAAGAATCTCGTTAATTTCTCCGGCAATAAAATATTGAATAACGAAGTTGTAACGTGTCCCAGGAGCGTACTTCATTTAAATTAACATTTTAATGTCGTTTATGAAAACAGGCTCTTAGATATACATTTTGCTGTTACGAATAAAACAACAGAAGGAGAATATGTATAGTTTACTGTCTTAAAGATTTTAAAAATCTGAAAAATAAATGTTACGTTAATATTTACGTTTATCTATTTTCATTTAAATATTTTACTTTATATAAAAGATAAGATACAATGTTTAAAGTTAGTTCATCGTTTGTTCATTAATATTGTATTTAAAATATCTATTTGTGC
The DNA here is from genome assembly GCF_905404315.1 of Leptidea sinapis. NCBI lineage: Eukaryota > Metazoa > Arthropoda > Insecta > Lepidoptera > Pieridae > Leptidea > Leptidea sinapis. The sequence continues at coordinate 1,334,366 of NC_066278.1, read as the reverse complement.
GAATCATGATGAGGACACAACCTAGTGGAGTTAGTTGTTTATCATGTATTTGTTGTAATTCTGTTCCGTGCACCGATTTAAATACCAATGATTAATTAAAGCGTAAAAGATTCAATTCAAAGAATAATTTATAAAATAGATTTAACTTTGAATGTTATGCACATCTGTAAATGGTACGTAACAAATTAAATTTTCTGCTTCCTTGAAAGATGTCATATGTCAACCAACTTTACATGAAAATAGCTTGATGCGGTTTTATTACGTTTGCTCTTAACTTACGTTCTATCTTACGTTGTATCTTTAACAGCTCTTGGGGGAACCTTAACTCTAGAAAGCGTGTCCCCATTGTGACGGATAGGGATGTACTCATCATAGGCCTGCGGCTAGTGACGGGCCGAGGGGAAATATAATACCCTCCGTGGACTAGAAAGGCCAGAAAACTCAGTTATCACTTAAAAGAATAACAAATTGTTTAGATTTAAAAGAGCTACGTCTCAAATATTGGGGTTGAGCAGGTTATCAACTGTAAAGTAGATCCTGTAGATGAAGCCACAACCTGCGAGTTGAACAAAGACAAATCCGAAGTAGACCTTCAGAGCGGTACTCAGGTCCGGGGTGTTCATTACAAATGGCGGCGGAACTGTTAAAGGATTATGACCTTGGTACCGGATAGAAACAAGCTAAAAACCCAAACTTATGAAAAGGTATTTACCAAATCGTGTCGCATGATAAGAAAGGACAGAAAAAGAAGAAGCAGCTGTTGTGAACGTCGAGAAAGAAGCGCAAAATCTTTATTACGTGAAGAAAGCCGACACTAATCCGACTTAAGGGTTTCATATCTGTAAAAGAAATAGTTGAACTCATTCATCTTTCGGTTCATTGGTTGAGACTTTATTTTCTCAAAAACCTTGAGGAATCCACATTATACTGTGCTATGAAACTGTAAAAAACTTAATTTGTTCATAAGATTTAACTCTTACTAGCTAAATCCATTCAATATTTATCTAACAGCAACATAGTTTGAGAGCACGAATAAGGGAAATTCAATATTAGTTAAATTACAAGTCTGTTAGAGTATGAAACGATGCGTCTTTATCGCTTTCATTATATATAAGTTGCTGAATATGAAGAATATTATTACAGCAACAAATGTGTAAATTAACATAATTGAACGTACGCATTGAACCTGATGCGCATACCTACTTGAAGATTGTTATGAAAACTTCAATTACTAACGCGCTTGTTTGTTTTGGTATCAGTACTAATATGCTTGTTAGCTTTTCTGCTCTTGGCTTTAATATTATTAATTTACATACAAAGTTTATCCGCTTTACTTTGTTTGAATACATCTCTACTAATATTATAAATGTGAAATGTATGTAAGTTTGTTTGTTACGTTTTTACGCTAGAGCTTGGCAAAGGGCTACATTTTATCCCGGGAAAAACCATGGTTCCCGCGGGATTTGTGAAAAACTGAAATTCATGTCGATGAGCTATAACTATACCAATAGTAGGTTAAGTTTGCCATAGCAATCTCCTCGAAATAAGATTCATATAATATGTCGAACACGGGAACTGGAACTGAAGGACATGAGATAATCTTCAATTCCAAACTTACTAATTAATTTTTAAAAATAAATGTCTACGCGGACGAAGTTGCGGGCATCAGCTAGTTAAGTGTATTTCTGTCATAATAATATATGCGCTTTCTACTGCATTTACCACGGGAGATGAACCGAAGAGTTGTTATATACTAACACTTCAGTACACACGGCCCTTTTTCTCTAATTTTTACGCATCTTACGTCAAAAATAGTTTATTTTTTTTACAAATTTCATAAGTACAATCTGGCAAACTACGTAAGTCGTTGGACGATAGTTGTAAACGGATTTTTAGTAGTTGCTGTATCTCCTTATCCTGATATTTTTCGGTAGAATTGCTGTTGGAACATATATAATATTATACATGTCACAAGTTTCTACTGCGCTAAATTAAAAAGTTATTGCAAAAAGAGTTTATTATGCTAGGCTGCGCGTGTACTTTAGTGTTTAGATTCCTGTCATCAAATTGTTTTTAGCAGTTTTTATCAATAGTTCTATCCTAATAATCCTCCAGATAATTTCTTCAACATGCCAAATTACCTTCAATAAGACTTCCTTAAAACTTTCCGCATTAGTGCATAACCTTACAGGCTTACAATTCACTAACAATTCTTCTGATATTGAAAGAAAACATGGTCGTAATCTAGTGATTACGAATTTTTCTTTTACAGCTATGAAACCCTTAAGTCCGATTAGTGTTGGCTTTTTTCACGTAACAAAGATTTTGCGCTTTTTTCTCGACGTTTACAACAGCTGCTTCTCCTTTTCCTTTTGGGTTTTAGCTTGCGTTTTACGGTCTGTTTTTAACCCGTAAATTTGTTAGTACAAAAGGAGGCTCTTTTGTTCTTATTTTCCATCAAAAATCTAAAATATAACTTAGAAAAAATTGCACCAATTTCGTCAAGATATAAAACAGACACTGGGGGCGAAGCTTCTTTGCCTACTTTGAGAGTACTCAACCTTTAATTTCTTAAATGTATGTAATTTAAGAATTAGCATTTTTTTGCCCCAATTGTGAGTCAAGATCCAACGTACAGTGTCACCAACTTATCTGTGAACTGATGGGTGTCGCCATAGTCGTTTCAGTGTTGCCAATTTATTCCAATGTGCACAAAAGTCGAGAAAATCGACACATTTTTATTTCAATAATAATAATAAATAAAACACACGGAACACTCGAAAATAGTAGACACTGACAGTCGAATGACATTTCAACATGGCGACGGTAGCTTTTTGCCACTTCACAGATAAGTTGGTATTACTATAAAGTGAAGTCATGTTCGTGCGTAACAAAATAGATATCTATAAAATAAATTCTAAGCAAAGCACTCCTAAGATCTAAATACTCAGTGCTGATTTAAATATTATCGTTTAGTGGCAAACTCTGGACGCCAGCGAATTCCGAGGATAAATTTAAAAGCAATTTAATTCGAGAATCTCGTCTTTTCATTCAACACACTTGAAATTGAAGCGAAATAATTACTATGTTTATTTCTAAATCAAACAGTTATAATCAACTATTTCATTTAGTTCTGTAATGTATCTTTTTGCCATTAAAATAACAAAGGTAAGGGGTCTTATTTAATGAAGGGAATTTAGGGAAATCTAATTGTTAAATTATTTTCACCTTTTTCGCTTTTGTTTTGGGTCAAGGGACAAGTTTGGGGCCAGACTTATCATTATCTATAAGATTTGAGAAAATTTATTGAAGTAGGCGTTTCTTTGCGGAATCCATAATTATTCAAATGATTTGAGTTTTCTTTAGTGTTAATTCCGCCAATATTTGTGTTTCGCGGCATCCTCAGGACGTGTTGACTCGCCAAAATCTGGCAAGAGACAGATTAGAGATTTTGGAATTAACACTAACGAAAACTCAAATCATTTGAATATAAGATTTGATAATGTTATAATTAGGTCAAAAAAATTAAAAGATATTTGTAAGGCATTTTCATATTCTCTTCTTCTAAACATAGCTTTACAGAGGCCTAGTCAGTGAATAAGGTTTTTGATGATTATTTGCGCCCCAATTGTCTGTGTTGAAATTTTTGTTATGGCAAACTATAGCGCAGATAGATTCCTGTAGGTAATAGAGAGATGTCTATAGACAACAGACGCTTTGGCTGATCGAATGCCAATTGTGACTCTCGCTCCGATTTACCTTAACCAAATGTCACCAGGGACCCGCACAGTCGCAAGCATATTCATTACCAGTGGGAGGCTTCTTTACACAGGATGCCGGCTAGGTTATGGGTACCACAACGGCGCCTATTTCTGCCGTGAAGCAGTAATGTGTAAGTATAACTGTTTTTCGGTCTGAAGGGCGCCGTAGCTAGTGAAATTACTGGGCTCAGGGTGAGGAGCACAATTGTAGTGCAGCTCAGAGTTTTTAGGTTTTGAAGAATCGTATCAATTTCAGTTGAACGTCCTGCTCGTCTCGTCCCTTATTGGCATAAAAAAACCCACCAGTGCATATTCGCATCGCATAAAGTACTCGGTGTAACGCATTATTTCACCAAACGCCAAGCGGACACATACTTTAGCACCTCAGGAATGTCTGTCTATTGTTTCGCCATAACTAATTTTAATTTGTTAATATTATAAGTTTACCTACGCAGACGCACGTTATACAATGATAAAAATTGGCTACAAATATTTTTTATAAAAAGCAGATTTATGAAATTAAAACGGTATTAAATTAACATTAATTTTATCTTATTAAATGTACAAAACAAATTTGTTACGAAATTTAAAAGAATTGTTAAAAAACGTTTGTATGGGAAAGGTTATTATAGCATAAACGATTTTCTTAATGACACCACGGACTGGGAATAAAGCGACCACCCTCAGGCTCTTTAATTATAAATGTTTATTGTACGATATTACATTGTAATCCGTATTTTATATTAAAAAAAAAGCCCGCTGAGTTTCTTGCGCCCATTCTTCTCAGGTCTGAGGCAGTCTCTTTTGAATGGGTGGTAGTTTTTGATGTTCTATAAGTGATTTAAAATCTTATTTTGAATAAAAATATTTGAATTTGTATCTACAAACCTATTGCGGCCATTTAACATATTATATTCGTACAGAGTAAACGGAACAAAGCCGACGTCACGTTTAGCAGCAGCTATGTCACGCCACATACACGATACATTGAAGTTAATCAGAGATGATGGATGCGGCTAGAGGATTATAATTTACAATTCCGTTTGCAGAGCAGCGTTTGTTTGTTGATCCGTGTTGTGTTAATACGTGCTATTTGTACTGGAAAATAATATATTACACTAGCTGATCCGATAGACGCTGTTCTGTCAATAACAAAAAACTGTATGTGTACTTATATATGCAAGCAAGAAGTTATACTTCTTTAGCCTAACAAAGCAGAAATCCTTAAAATTATTTATTCCTCGTTTGTAGAAAGAACAATATTGTAAAAATCTTTCAATGATGGTTTTGATAATTAATTATTAAATAATGAATACGGCTGTATGATCTTGAACCCTTTGCCTATCCTAATAATGGACGAAGAAACCAAAAAAAAATAACGATGATACAAACGTCAGAAATTTTTAAAACCATCTTCAACCTGTTACTTTTGTGTGCGTGCGCATCTTGAAATTTCACTCTTATCATTTTTCAACTCTGATTTAAAAAAATCTCTTAAAATTTGGCAACGATCTTATTTTCACTTACAATCAAGTTTCAATCGTTTCATTAATTTTCTCTCAGAGTAGATAAGATAGTAAGTGATGATTTTTTGACACGAGCAATAATAAATATGTATCATTTTATAATTTTAACAACTTTTAAGACAATCCTACAGAAAAACCGAACCCAAGCCGCATACGAACTGATAATATGTAAAGCTATATATATAAGAGATTTCCACGTATATAGTCACTCATCACGATATCTCTGGAACCATGAGAGTAAAAGACTTGAAATTTGGTAGGAATATTCTTTTCGCCGAGTAGAGGTCAGCTAAGAACGGATTTTACGAAATTTCAAGTTTTTTTATTATGAACAGAACAACGTCTGTCGGGTGAGCTAGTACAAAATAAACGGAATTAAATTCAATTAGAAACTGTCAGTGAAGAACTCTCAAACAGTTTTCAATTTAGTAAGTAAGTTAGCAAAGTTTATATGAAGACGTATGCCAGTAATTATCTGGTAAGACTGTTAGTACTTTGCTAAAGTTAGAAATGTGCCTTTGCTCTTAGTCAAGATGTGCTTTAGTAGACGACTAAGCTAGTTTTTAGTCAAAGTATCAACAACAGTTTTAACTATAAGAATGATTTTTTTCAAATATTTAATAATAAACAATTTGTTATGGATTTTAAAGTGAACACAAATAAAATGTGAAAACAAAATTTATGTAGGTACGACGCGGGACTCGAACCCACGTTTGTGTATTTAATAATAAGTCATCAATATCCTGAACTTGATCCGCAGTATGGTTGTTTAGTAAATTTTGGAAATGAACAACCTACCCTTTAGGTAGGTACCTTCAAAAATCGTGGACAATATAAATTAATGGCTCGTTTTTGAAGTGAAAGTTTTTAGCGGCGTTGAGCACTTTTCTTGGAATGGGTATAAAATGTTAAACTCGCGTAAGAACACGTGACCTGATCGAAAATTCGTAAGGCAGTCGTTGAATTTATGAATGAAAATGGATTTTTCTGAGAGGGAAATTTTTTAATGTAATATAAATTGTAATTTTTGTCTACGATAGCGCAATAAATGAAAATTGTATTTAACCACATAAATACAAGTACTTTTATACTGATAAATAAAGCAATTCGTGCAAAGTTATTCCCTAACCATTCCAAACTATTCAAAAATACACAACGTTAATGTTCAAGTTTTCACTTCTGCCGGCACACCCGGAGTGCAACCCGTTATTTCTTCAAAATTTGAGTGTCCTACGAAAATGCAATTACTTATACTATTAAAATGAGTCACGGTAATACGCGGGTTAAGCTCGTATTTCAATAAGCTTAGAATAATATACTGTTGTTTTCTATATCATATTACAGCATGGTCTAAAGTTTGCGAATGATCATTAGTGCGTAATCTCAGAAGCACGGAGTCACGACTGTGCTACTTTTGCAAACAACCAGAGCAACATAACTTTGCAATGGGCGCTTTGCCTTGAGTCTTTATTCCGATAAGTATACTATTTGGCGGACTCAGAAGTCTCGGTGTCTAAATTAAAAAAATTTAGGATAGGATTTTAAATTAATTATTGAATCTCAAAAAATACCACCTATTTATTCGAAAATTTGGTTACAATTATTAAAATAGCATGAAGCGGCACACACATTGACACTCTATTTCTACTCTATTGTATCATTAAAAAATTAATTTATGTTACAGTAATCTTTACCACGTATACATTTTTTGGAAATTCTTGTGAATTTCGTAACACATTTGTTTTGTACATCTTCTGGGATCATGTTGTGAAACGTGTAATGTGTACAATTAAAGCATATACTTAATTCGGAACAGTGCGAAGTTTAAGTTTACGATTTAAAACATTTTTTAAGTGAACTTCCTTAGACAATTCTATTGAGCAGTCTTGGGCCAGGAATGTAATGTTTTAATTAGCTTTTTTTATGGAAAAGGAGGACAAACGAGCGTACGGGTCACCTGATGTTAAGTGATCAATGCCACCCACATTCTCTTGCAACACCAGAGGAATCACAGGAGCGTTGCCGGCCATTAAGGAAGGTGTATGCGCTTTTTTTAAGGTACCCATGTCGTATCGGAAGCTCATTCCACAGCTTTGTATTACGTGGAAAAAAGCTCCTTAAAACCACACTGTGGAGGACCGCCACACATCCAAATGGTGGGGATGATATCCTAATTTGTGGTGTGTCGTACGAAGGTGGAATTCAGCGGCAGGAATCAGGTGAAACAGTTCTTCGGAAACTTCGGAAACACACAATGAAGCGACGTCTCTACGTAACGCCAACTGATCCAGCCGTTCACAGAGCACTGGGTCCCCGACAATTCAAGCTGCTCTTCTATATCTTGGTCTAATTTATTCTTAATTGAACTTTATCTTAGCTATACATATCTTTTAAATGTATCTCTTATATGTAACTCCCCAATTCTCATAATTTAAATGCAAATTTACAATTCGAATGCAACAATTTTGATCAAAATACAATGCCTTTGTTACTAAGTAAAAAACAAACAAGAATTATATCAAGTTCGTTTAATTATCACCTGAACGTAAAGTTTCTGACCCCACGTTCAAACACAGATCATTAAACTTGCAAAGTCAGTGTGGTAAACTTGAAAACTTTCAAATTACAACTGGCAACCCTTTCGACGATGCGCCACTTAAATGTTCTCCACTAAGAAATGAATTGAATAACTTTTGTAACTCTTGGATCTAATAAAAGGCTCTTGATCAAATAACTATTAACCTTAATACAATTTTTTTAAAAGCACATAGGTCTATCATTTTATGAACTTATTCGGAAATAACAAATTAATTTCAACTTTCAAAAAATTGGTTAAAGTTTTCGTTTTAAGAACAGACTAAAAATAAACAATTAAATAAGTATATTCTATCTAGGTACGAGTTTTCACTACATTAGTACCATTCCACTTAATCGCTTTCCCTTTTGTGTCCCAACCACTATTCAATCTAGCCCATAGAGCGTTTTGCCAAAAACATTTTTGCATGTTATAGATATAGAACTCAAAATGCTAACTGCGAACCTTCATCACCGAAGAGGCACTTAAAAGAGAAGAAACAGAAGAAAATAGACGTGAGCACTGAAAGGTTCAAGAAGACAGATAAATAAAGAACTCGAGCGGATGATGGCCAATATAAGAAGGAAGAGAAATACAGCGATATGAACCGAAGTAAGAAGAGAAGAAGAACCGAGAGCACGTATGAAAGGAATAATGAAAGTGGACGAAGCGAAACTAGTATGTAAGTATCGTAGCAAGTGGAAAGAAGTGGTCTCTGCCTACCCCTACGGGGAAGAGGCGTGATCTTATGTATGTATGAACCGAAGTGCAGATGAGTGTAAGAATACTAAGTGAATCTGCAAATCAAACATCCATATTTCTATAGAATTACAAAAGAAAACGTAAAATATTTAAAATTAGACACAAATACTCATACAATGTAAGCAAAATAATGTATACTTATCAGTACATCTGAGTAGAATATCTTGTGTATTCAAATATTCACAACATATCTGAACAAGTTTCTTTTTGTTCTTGGAAGCTCCGTCGCAACGTGGACTAGCCCACTTCGACTATTACTTACCTGAAACAAAAAACATTCATATTGTATAAAAATGCTGAGTTTTATTCTTTCTTATGGAACGGGAGGACAGCTAGATTTGAATATGAAATAGGCTGCGTGAAAACGACTTGTAAATGAAAAGAAAAGTAATTAGATTCCACCGAAAGTCAGAATTGTCGAGACAGTCGTACGTTAGAGGGATAATTAGGCCAAAGTGAAAAATGGAGGCAATTACAATGATGCTGTACGGTCATTAAGTGACATAATTTATAAACGTAAACTAGAAGTTGGAATTTTTATTAAAATACGTAACAAACTGAAGCCAATTAGAAAATACTTTCGTAAGTTGTTTTTCTATAATTTGTCGTACTATCTATAAATTGTCTCTAAAATTTGAGCCATTTTGCTGCAGAGTTTTAACATCGGTAAGGTGTCCTTTTCCCAGTAAGGTTTTGTTTCTTCAAAGAAATATTTCTTCATGAAGGAGATGTACTTCATTTCAAACGACTTGATTTCTCCTTTAACTGTGAAAAGATTTTAATGATCATCTTTTTATAAGTAGGATGACATCTCAATATATCATATATTTAGATGCCTTCGCTATTTGTGAATGGATTTGAATTAGTAATCTTGTTATGAATATCCCACGTATCCAAAATTCACCAATTAACTTGCACCACGGCATGATTAAGTTCAGGGCCAATCAGAAAAAAATGTAACATCATTGGGTCCTTCGACCACAGATAGAAAATACGAATATTTTTATATTGGACAAGAATTTAATAAGCGTAACTAAACAATTATTTCACAGTACTGAAAATACATTAAAAACACGCCATGGTAAAGAATTGTATCTATATTGATAGATACAATAACTAAATGACTACTGACTACTGTTGCAAGTAACTGTCAAAGTTTAAGGCGCATATTACTTACTGTCTGTTTGACGCATTTTCATAAATCTTGGTGTGTTTGTGAATATTACATAATTGACAACTATCGACATCATTTATTCTGTTATCATTATTACTTAGCAGATAATCGTAGACAATCAATCTACATATCATTAAGCCATGCGCACTGTATTAGACTAATTACCCCGATTATTCAAATAGGGATACTATGTTATGTGTGTACAATTGAATAAACTGAACATCTCACAGACTGTTGCTATATTATGCTTTCCTGGTAGGAATGTTTTAAAATTTAAAAGTGTGTGTTTAAGACCACACGACGGCAGTTAATATAGAAGTATTTTTGTTCTAAATTCATAAGGAATTAAAATTATATAAAATATATTGTAGTTCAATTGTTATGCATCGGATAGAGACTTTGCATTTCTTACTTTCACCAAGAAAGGCTTGCTTGGTGAAAGTGAGTCACTTGCCGTCAGTACACTCGAGCTGAAGTTACTCGATTGAGTGTTACATAGCTAAACGTGAGGGCTAAGAGTCATTCAATACCTATACGATAGAGTAATATTGAAAACTTAGTGTTAAATTATTTTCGAAGTAATTTTGATGTCTTGATGATCTTGCTAACTCAAAAGCACTCTTCGGATGGTAGGACATATTACCAATATTTTTCTTAGTTATGAATTACGGATTGCAAGACAATAAAGTATAGAATACGTTTTAGTACAAAAAAAAATATTAGAATAATATGGCCAAACGTTAAGTGATATTTATAATAATAGATAATACTTTTACACAAATTATCTTGTCCCAAAGTAGGCATATCCTGTGCTATGGGTTGCAAGACAACGATATATTTAATATGATATACTTACTTAAACATACACAAATACATAAAAACATCCATGACTCGGAAACAAACATACATATTCATCATGTAAGTGTTTGCATCTACCGGGATTCGAACCCCGGGGCCTCTAGCTTAGTAGGTAGGGTCGCTAACCACTCGGCTATATAGGTCGTGTATAATGGGGTGTGGAATTATTTTTAAGATAATAAACAGGTAATTAAGTACAAGTAGCTAGGTACAATATTTTATCTGGTTTTTTTAATGAAAGAAGAGGACAAACGAGAATACTTGACTCGTATAGTCACATGATGGTATGTGATACTCCCATGGCCCGTGGCCCATCATCATCAGCCGGAAGACGTCCACTGCTGGACAAAGACTTCCCCCAAAGATCTCCACGACGACCGGTGCTGCGCTGCCCTCATCCAACGTATCCCGGCCATCTTGACCAGATCATCGGTTCTTCTGCGGAGCCTACGAAGACTGCATCTTCCGATACGCGGTCGCCAATCGATAATTTTACAGCCCCAATGGCCATCTGTGCGTCGAACTATGTTCTCTGCCCACAACCACTAAGTTTCGCAATCATTTGGGCTATGTCAGTGACTCTAGTGGCCTTTTTATACAATCTAATTCTACTAACAATTATTGTTATTTTTGAAGTCGGTGTCCTCCCGCCATGGCCCCGCTCCCGCTTCCTCACGTCGCGCGTGCTACTCAAGCACATCGCACCTATAACTATGTTTGTAGTTACAAACCCACCGTGGCTGACACCGAATCCAAAAATAACAATAATTATACATATAACATAAAAAAACATACCGACGAATTGAGAACCTCCTCCTTTTTTGAAGTCGGTTAAAAACTGTCTCGTTCAGAACTTCTAAATTCTACACAAAAGCATTCTTATATTTTGTAATTCAATGATAAATTGACCCTCCAAGACTTTCTCGTTAGATAATGTGTGTTTTGGCGGTCATACATCACCGAATAATAATTTTATCGACACTTTCGTATGATTTATGATCAACATAGTTTACACAGAAAAATAGGCATTAATGCTGTAAGCATAGCATACAATATACGATATAACACGATAAGATTTATTAGAAAAATATACAAGTGAAGTTTTTAATGTTCTTTATACAGCTAAGTCCTTCTGCTGTGGTTAAACGGTAAAATAGGGTTCCTTACTATCATACTAATGTACTTTCCAAATGCTTTTATGTGAAAAACTATTGTTTGTAATTTGCTTCCTTGGTAGGTATTTATTATTAAAGACATAAAAAGGAATCTAAATAAAAAAATTATCATTCCATCATTTAATTTCTGTTTCATCATAATCATTTCATCTTTCATTATTGATTCTTTTTCGAATACTTTTTGACATCAATAAAGGCAAGAATCTTTTCCAGTATTCTTTTTCGCGCTCCTTTAAAAGACAATTCAATTTACTCAATATTGTACTATGCCAATTCAATTGTTATAAAATAACTATAATCCCGTCCCAGGCTGTCCCATCGATAGATATATTTCTGTTGAGTAGCAAGACTTGCAGAGGAGACATTTTTTAAATAATTCATTTAATTTTTTGATACGACATGGGTACCTTCAAAAAAAGCGCGTACACCTTCCTTAAAGGCCAGCAACGCTCCTGTGATTCCTCTGGTGTTGCAAGAGATTGTGAGCGGCGGTGATCACTTGACAGCAGGTGACCCATTCGCTCGTTTGTCCTCTTATTCCATAAAAAAAAACTTATAAACTTTCAACTAGCTAAAAACTATATGAGATAGAACTACAGACGCTCCCAGTTTGTTACCACTGGTACCACCATGGTATGGACTCTAAAAAGTATGTGAAGCTAGCATGTTGTTTCTGGTCTCACAGAAATCCGTTGGAGGCAAAATCAATTACCAAGAAATAAGCCATTTTCTCTCTAATATAAAAACAAACCTTAAATGCAAACTGAAGAAGATGAAGTAAATAGAAACTAGGAGATAATATTTTAATAAGCAGAGTCTGTTCTGTGGCGATATAAACTTCACTAAGAATATTTTAATTATAATAAACTAGTCTGTTTTTACCTAACGTTTAAATTAATATAGTTAATTTGTTTGTCCGTTGACTCTACATTCTTAAGTGGCAGACCTTGTCGTATTTCGTATATAGTATTTTCTTTGATTAACGCGAGTGTTTCACATTGAAATAATACACTTTTTTATGAAAATAAGAGACGAGAACGTTTAGCTGATGGTAACTTATACGCCTTGCCTATTACAATGCAGTGCCGCTCAGGATTCTTGAAAAAACCCAAAAATTTTGAGCGGTATTACAATTGTGCTCGTCACCGCGGGACATTAGATGTAAGGTCTCATTTGCCCAGTAATTTCACTAGCTACGGCGCCCTTCAGACCGAACCACTGTAATGTTTACACATTACTGCTTCACGGCAGAAATAGGAGTCGTTACCCATAATCTAGCCGGCATCCTGTGCATAGGATCCTCCTGTTTTTTGAAGGATTAAAACGCGTGTAATTGTAACTGTCTTTTTAAATTAAATTTTGCGTAAAAGTTACGTTCTCATTATTATTTTACTTAACCCATCGTTTTGTGACCTTTCCAGAGTACGCTTTCAGCAGGACTGCGGTTAACATAAGTCAATAAACTTCGTATAGACTGCTGCCTTTACTAATAACATCGCCACAGATCAAATGTATTCTTCAAACTTGCAAATTTCAATTGTGTTACAAATGATGCCACATTGTAAAACAAAATTAAAATAAATTGCAATCATTAATATTACAGTAGCGTGGACAGTGTTAAATAAAAAAGCCCCAAAAACCGTGTCAATGACACACCAACAGGTAATTTCCGATCGTGTTTGAAATGTTGCCAGGAATGAAATTAAACCGAATCTCTCGGAACGGGAGTCGCGTCCTCTAAAATTGAAAACAAACTCAATTACAACGAATGACAGTAAAGGCTTTTAAAGGTTTCCGTATTCATTTTTAACGCCTTCGTTTTATGTCTTCTTTATTATTTATGAAGACCTATATATATATTATATACATATATTTAATAATTTCACGAAGCCGACAATTTATAGACGTTCTACTATCTAATATATAAAATTCTCATGTCGCGGTGTTTGTAGTTAAACTCCTTCGAAACGGCTTGACCGATTCTCATGAAATTTTGAGTGCATATTGGGTAGGTCTGTGAATCGGACAACATCTATTTTTCATCCCACTAAATGTTAAAGGTCCAAGGGGACAATTTTTTTTTTTAATTTGTTTACATTTTTTTTAATTTGTTTGATTATGAGTCAGCATTAAAAAATACATACAACTTCAAATTTTCACCCATCTACGATCAACAGTTACTTTTGTATCGCGATTTTAATATCGTCAATACAACGTTTGCTGGGACAGCTAGTGACATATAAAAATATATTATTTAAAATATAATGATATTTCATATTAATTATAAATCTTATATTAGAATGTAACGGTGTTATTACTAAAAATAATTTAAACATGGCTTAGACACGTGTTTTGTTAGACAGTGATCTAACTATAACAACGTCAGCGACCTAACAATAACGACATCTAAAATGGTGTTTATCTTTCTCTATTACAAAACAGTGTTTAGCTTGTGTTTAACTAAAACATCGTTAAGCACAAAATAAACTGAAGTGTTCAGGAACAATTATTAAATGAACGGAACGCAATTTTTGATAGCTGTCATCTATCTGTCATCATATAATCTAAATCGTCCATATGATATGATCTATCCCTTAGACACACCTTAGACAAGCTTCGATTCGTATTTAAATATAAGTAATGTCTAAAAAATGTTGAACGCTAAACATCAGAACTGATTTGTAATAGAACATTTTTAAAACAATTGTTCAATACGTCATGTTTAACTTTTTCGTAAGAGCACAGTAAATGTTTCTATTTATTTATGTACCGCCAACAGAAGTTGTCTTCCGTGCTAAGGATACAAAAAAATACATTTGTAGGCAGTTCCAGCACGGAAATGAAGGCTAAAGTAAAAAAGTTAAATAAATTTAATAAACGTTATAAGAAATGAAAAAAATAAATCTTATATGCTAACTGTAAAATAATCATAATCTCCTCCCAGGTCCGATCGATAGATATTCCCCTGTTGAGTAAGAAGATTTACAGAAGAGCTATTTTTAATGCAATACACATAATCTGTTAAGCTTTCGACTAACTTAAACATTTTGAGATATAACCACAGATGAATAGACAGTAGAGTGTTAGTAGTAGGATCCCAGTTTTGTTACCATTGATACCACTTTAATATGGACTATAAAAAAGGATCTGAAGCTAGTATGTTCCTGGTTTCACAGAAGTCCATGGGAGGCCACATTAATTACCCAGGAATGAGCCATTTTCCCCCTAATATAGACATAAAAACAACCCTTAAATGCAAACCGAAGAAGAGCAAGTAAATAGAAAATAAACGTTATAAGAAATTAAAAAAATAAATCTGATATGCTAACTACAATCTAAATATATGACATATATTAACAGCTGTTGAGTCAAGAGGTTTAATTAATTTATCTTTTAATTTTGTTGGATTATCTTGGGTTTTGCACTGTTTTTTGTTATTTTAATGTGATTTCCGCCGCTACTGGGTTTATTTTAATGATGATTATTTTATCGAATATCATCTGATTCTCAATATTTATATGGAAACTCTAATTTTTTTATCCCTTCTTTATATATTCTTAATTACAACAAATTTGATATTTTATGTTATACTAATACTCTTATTAGTGATTTTCATTATTATTACACTAGAAATAAGGGATTGCTTGTAACTAATTCTAGAAGGCTTCATAAGATACATAATAGCTTTAAGGGTAAATGTATACTCTTTTATAAAAAGTCCCAGCCACTGTTCAGTCATTATCTATAAATAAATTTAAATGTTTTATTAAAAATGGCTCTGTCGTAAATCCTACTACTCCACAGCTGTATATCTAAGCGATCCGACAGTCTGGGATTAGATTATGATTATTTTATAGCAATAGCAATGACTGTACAATATTGTATACTTGATTAAAAAGAGCGCAAACAAATGCTGGGAGAGTTTCTTGCGCCGCTTCTCTCTCAGAGCGCCATGATAGTTTCTGAAGCGGTAGTAGTGTCTAGTATATTAGAAATGACACAAATTATTTAATTCTAGAAATAAGCAGGGTTCACTTGACGACAGGTCAGTCTCGTCAGAAACGATTTGAACTGAACTTTCTATCATACATGTACTGTTCCTTTATGATGCATGGACAAGATGGTATTTTATGATTTCCCTCGGGACTGACTGCAACTACGAATGAACACAAATTATAATACATTTATGCAGAGAATATTGCGTAACTTTATACTTGCACTCTTACATATTAATAATTTTTGAATATACCAAAACCTGTTAATCATGTGAAAGTCAAAAAAATCATTCAATAGTCGTCAATACGCGTTACCATTTAAATAATTTATAATAGCTAATAACACTTTTAACACCGAACTACAAACTATTAGAGAGTATATACCAGTGGGAGGCTCCTTTGCACAGGATGCCGGCTAGATTATGGGTACCAAAACGGCGCCTACTTCTGCCGTGAAGCAGTAATGTGAATGCATTACTGCGTTTCGGTCTGTAGGGCGCCGTAGCTAGTGAAATTACTGGGCAAATGAGACTTAACATCTTATGTCTCAAGGTGACGTGCGGTACTACAACTGTGCTGTAGAATTTTTGATTTTTTCAAGAATCCCAAGAGGCACTGCATTGTAATGGGCAGGGCGTATCAGCGGAATATCCTGCTCGTCTCGTCCCTTATTATCATAAAAAATATATAGTTTGTGTCTTTGAATGTTTGTTATTAATCACGCCAAAACGGCTGAATGGATCTCATTGAAATTTGACACACACACAGATTTTAACACTAAATGTTTTATTAATATAATGTCAACACAGACAAAAAAAGAAATTTTCAGACAAAGTTGCGGAAACAACTTGTGGCAATCTAGAGCCGTAAATTGTATTGCCATCGGTCTTTGATATTCCACCTTCGCACGACACGCCACAAGTTAGGATATCATCCTCACCATCTGGATGTGTGGCGGTCCTCCACAGTGCGGTTTTCAAGGAGCTTTCTTCCACGTACTACAAAGCTGTGGAATGAGCTTCCTTGTGCGGTGTTTCCGGGACCATACGACATGGGTACCTTCAAAAAAAGCGCGTACACCTTCCTTAAAGGCCGGCAACGCTCCTGTGATTTCTCTGGTGTTGCAAGAGATTGTGGGCGGCGGTGATCACTTAACAACAGGTGACCCGTACGCTCGTTTGTCCTCCTATTCCATAAACAAAAAAAATACGTTTGCAATCTATATAGATGACCCCAATAGCCCAGTGGTTAGTGACCCTGCCTACTGAGCTAAAGGTCCCGGGTTCGAATCTCGTAGGTGCAATAATTTATATGATGAATATGAATGTTTGTTTCCGACTCATGGATGTTTATATGCATTTATGTATGTTTAAGTTAGTATATTGTATTAAATATATCGTTGTCTTGTAACCCTTTTTAAAAATTATTATTATTATATCCGATTTACTTGAGAATTTTCTTTGAATAGCGTTTAAAGATTCCGTTACACAGATAGATATAAGCGAAGCTCATTTTAATGAAAGAAATAAGATTATTTTATTATCAGTTCCCACCATATTCATAGTATTCATTCATTCATTAATCAATAATGTTTTTATGTAAAACTTCGTCAGTCGAAATGTAGCAGGTGTGACTTTATGTGAACATTGACTCAAATCTCGGCGCGGCGAAAATTAAGTGTACGCTAGATCTTTTCCGTAAATACTCCTTCGTTTTAATATATCCTTGTTCGTCGTTTTATTTACTTTAAGTTAATTACATTGTATTGCAATTAATACATTTTATTTGCTTAACGCGAGTGACACATTAAAATAAAACACTTTTTGATGGATTAAAACGCGTGTAATGTATCTGTGTTTTTACATTAGATTTTGCGAAGTAGTGCAAAAAAAAAGATGACACTTTTCAGTAAATTTTGTCAAAAACCATCAGTCTACAGTAAATACCACCTCCGAGGCAATAAATGGCGCTAAAATTCATAATGACAACTGCGACAATTTGACAAATAAAATCTTGACTCATTTCTCTCTGTCAACGTGATCTGGAAAGTTCTCGAAACGTCGGATTAAATAAAATAATAATAATACAAAATGTAACTATTACGCAAATTCTAACTTATAGTACATTTTTTAAATAACAATAAACAAATAAAATTTGCTATAATTAATGCCATGTCTCTGAAATATTAAAACATTTCAAATCGCGTTACGCTACTGTACTGATCGTTCTGTATTGCGTTACGTTTCCGATGGAGTAGATGATGCTGTTTATCGCGAGGTGGGTCATCTGCGTTTTCCATCACATATAAAACTATGGTATTGGTCGATAGTTTAGCTTAGTTCTATATAGCTTCTAATGTATTTTATACTGTATCTTTTTATTCCTCTGAGATAACAATAGGCCAAATAACATAATGGGCGACGGTGTTCACTCAATATTTATATATACTAATATTATAAAGCTGCAGTGTTTGTTTGTTTGTTTGAACGCGCTAATCTCTGGTACTACTGGTCCGATTTGAATGATTCTTTCAGTGTTGGGTAGTCCATTTATCGAGGAAGGCTATAGGCTATGTTTTTTTTTTCAAAATTAGGGATCCGTAATAAAATTGCTATTTTGTAACACAAGGTGTAAAATCGAAAACCTATTTTTGCGTGCGCTGCAAAAGCTATTGACAATAGAACAAAATGATGTACAATATATATATATAGGCAATATTTTATTAGTTATAAAACTATCGCGTGAATTATACTTTATATGGCAAAACAACGTTTGCCGGGTCAGCTAGTATTTATATATATAGCCATATAGGCGCAGTGGTTAGTGACCTTGTCTATTGAGTTAGAGGTCCCGAGTTCGAATCTCGGGAGTTCATTCAAAAAGTTATGGGTACTTTAATCGGACGAAAATAATGTGTCTGATTCATAGAGCTAACCTGTACAAATGGATATTAAATTTTGTTTTTTATTTTAATCTATATATATATATATAGATATATATATATAATGAAAATGGTCTTTGTTTGAGGCTCAATCACGCTTAAACCACTGATCGTATCGACATGAAAACCACCATTTGATGCGAAATTTATCCTAGATAGTTCATGGCTACTTACTAAACCTACTTATTTTTTTTATTGTACTTATAATAAGATGAATAAAATTTAATTTATTTCCTTTTAAAATTCGCCCAGCGAAGCGGGCGGCAACGACTAGTTTTAATATAAAATGAAGTCGATTAGCTTCATTCGATTCTATTATATTATTAAGAGTTCGGAAACAGAACGGAAAACTCGAAAGAAACGTTAAGATATTAATATTAAAGATTCCAGGAGTCCAGACAATGTTCCAACATAATGCTTTTAGCGTGATTGATATCAAACAAGTCAAATTCTACTAAAACATTTCTCCTTAACAAGCTCGTATCTTTGCAGTTGAGAGCTATGAAATACACTATATGAGAAACTGCAACATTCTTTAATTTTTATTTTGAACAAACTTGTAGGTACGAGTATATCTTTAACAAAAATGTATCTATTACTTCTTAATCTAAATTATATGAATGAATTATATTATATGAATTCTACTTAATACAAATGATCTAGCTTTATGATTGTATGTATATATATACGTAAAACACGTAGCTTATACATGGTGGTCGAGAAGTTGAAGTTCAAAGCTAAAATTTGAAAGCCTCATGGTGATGAGTATCCGAATCACCCCTATGTATGTTCTACGATTTTGCGTAGTTTAGGAGATAATAATTTATTTCCCCTTTTATCCGCTTTTTTCACCTAATTGTGGTTTAGGACTTTTTTCAAATTTTTTTGAATATGTTGACCTGACCGCTTTTGTTAATATTCAAACAAACAGATAAATATCTATTCAGCATTTTTTTGGGTTCAGTATCGTTTTTTAGAACAATCGGCGTGTATTGTTTTTTAAAAATATAGTATAAATACAGTTTTTACTTTGCTTCCATTTTATTGATGCTGTGAAACGTCATTTCGGGGTCTAATACTATGGTCGCTAACTATAGACCTGATGAGAGAGCTCATGGTCACTCAGAGGGCAAAGGACAGGCTATGCTCGGAGTTTCCCTGCTAGATCGAATCAGAAATGAGGAGATCCGTAGGAGAACCAAAGCTACCGACATAGCCAACTGAAGTGGTAGTGGGCAGGGCCCATAGCTCGGATGGCAAACTCCTCGAATGGCGTACCTACCTACGTACCGGAAAACGCAGTGTTCGTAGACCCCCACAAGATGGACCGATGATCTGGTCAAGATCACCGGAATAGAATAATAATGACGTATAAATAAAAAAATTGTAATATTGACAACCAATTGTTAAGAACTATATGTTACCACGACTCATACAAATAAATAAATTTCAATTTAAGGCGCGGACTGACTAGGATTGTAAACTCTACAACCAACCGTACAATATTTGTGTTGATCATGTGGCTAAGCTGCAAACGGCCATTTATTTTACAGATTTTGCTTTTGTTTATTCAGCTGAAAATTCGGAGATTTTTGACTCCAAAGTTTATTTTTGGGAAGCAACTTCCAAATTTCTAATTTGATATTACAAATTATATATTTTTATTCTATTCGGTTCATATTTTTCTATAAGTCCTTTCTTTGAGCACTGTATTTTTTCGTCGGAATATTTTCATTAATATAATAATATCACACAAAATGTTTCACAAAATAAACTTATATTATTAAGAAACGAGACTATTCAGTTACCGAGAACTTTGGACGGTCGAGGTGGCCTATTGACTCGTAAAGCGTTGTTTCCGAAAGCGTTATTCAAAATGCTCTATATAAAGGCACGCTGTTCCTTTGAGCTAATAAAATTGTGGTTGAATCTGAGAATAATAATATTACTATGCTAAATTTCTCTACGTTTAAGGTTATAACGTTCAGAAATTCTATTATTTATGGTGCGAATATTATCCCAGTAATTAGCTTTTTAGAAAAAACACAATGAGTCCAAGCTCTAAAGGTTGATGCATACAGTTATTTATTTATTACTTTTTATGAAATAATTTATATTATTTAAACACGACTAATATATTGGATGCAGCACTTACTAATTTTTTATGTTTATTACAGCCATTGTAAAATACTCTATTTGCTTGAAATGAGCGGCCATTGAGTTTCTTATATGTTCTTCTCGCGAGCTCAATTTTTTACGAACATTTTTTTTTATGGAATAGGAGGACAAACCTTTAGCTCAGTAGGCAGGGTCACTAACCACTGGGCTATTGGGGTCGTCTATATAGATATTTATTTGAATATTTGCAAACGTATTTTTTTTTTATGGAATAGGAGGACAAACGAGCGTACGAGTCACCTGTTGTTAAGTGATCACCGCCGCCCACAATCTCTTGCAACACCAGAGGACTCACAGGAGCGTTGCCGGCCTTTAAGGAAGGTGTACGCGCTTTTTTTGAAGGTACCCATGTCGTATCGTCCCGGAAACGCACAAGGAAGCTCATTCCACAGCTTTGTAGTACGTGGAAGAAAGCTCCTTGAAAACCGCACTGTGGAGGACCGCCACACATCCAGATGGTGAGGATGATATCCTAACTTGTGGCGTGTCGTGCGAAGGTGGAATGCGGCGGCAGGAATCAGGTGAAATAGCTCTTCGGAACACTCCCCGTAATAAATGCACATATGGTAAATTCAGTAATTTAAAAAAAAAATATTTGTTGTGTCGATTCAAAAGTGCTTAGTTTAAGCCTAATTGAATAATGTTTATTTGACTTTGACTTTGAAAAAAGTCACTACCCTACGTCCGTACCTATATATAAAAGTATCAATGTTTGCAATAGGTACAATCGTTGTCTCTCACCATAGTGCACTAGGTCGTACTATACTTAATTGTTAACTGATAATGTGTTTATATTTTTTAACTGACTTCAAAAAGGAGGAGGAATATTAATAAAATACTACCTTTTGATAGGTTTGAAGTCGATGCCAAGCCAAATGTAAGAGCAGGTAAGGTACCTACACTCGCCAATCGTGACTTTGAGCGGGATTGCTTCGTCTACAACAAAACAACCCAAGCTGGCAGGCACCGACTTAAACCCTATCAATAGGTAGTATTTTACAAATATTAAATGTATTAGGTTCGCAGAAGACGTCCTGTTATTTAATAAAAAAAATAACGGGTTGCACACCGGGAGTGCCATTAACGTTGTGCATTTTTGAATATTTTGGAATGGTTAGAGAATAATTAAACACGAAATGCTTTATTTATCAGTATTCAAGTACTAGCATTTTTGTGGTTAAATACAATATTCATTTTTGCGCTATCGTACACAAGACACTCTTAGAAATATCAACTTTCATCTATAACTAACGACTGTCTTACGAATTCGCGATCAGGCCACGTGGCCTGCCGCGAGTTTAACATTTTATACCCATCCCAAAAAATAATCTTTTCACTTCAAAAATAATCTTTGATAGCAACTAAATACATTATTATATAAATAGTAATATTATACTATACTAGATTTTTATGGTATAAACTTGGAAACCAATATCTAAAGTAAAATACATTTCTATAACTATTCAGCAATTTCAAACTATTCTACGTAAAATTTCATACGTTCAAGCTACCGGCTAAATTCGTGGGCTCGAACAGCAAATTCCAGGGGAAACAGCTTCGAAAATCACATTTAAAGGAATTTCAACTTTATTCTTTGCGCATAGAGTTAGAAGTACAAAGCTTGAATGTGCAAACATCAGCTGTGGTTTATCCGCTACAGGAAATCCCTGTCATTTTACAAGTGTACGAAATTTACTGCTTGAGAATTAAGTGCAGAGTTATTTTCTTTGCAGCAAAGAGCAGTATTCTACTAATGTGATTAAAACTAATTTTAAATACGATTTATAGAAAATACAGAATAATCACATTTGGATATTACAATTTTTTTTTTATGAAAATAAGGGACGAGACGAGCACGACGGTAATTGATACGCCATTCCCATTACAATGCAGTGCCGCTCAGGATTATTGAAAATCCCAAAAATTCTGAGCGGCACTACAATTGCGCTCGTCACATTGAGACATAAGATTTAAGTCTCATTTACCCAGTTATTTCTCTAGCTACGGCGCCTTCAGATCGAAACACAGTTACGTTTACACATTACTGCTTCACGGCAGAAATAGGCACCGTTGTGGTACCCACATAAATGCAAATTCCTTTCGGGATGACTGTCTCCGCGTGCTACGTACGCTTGCAACGCTTCGGATATTGAGAGACTTATGCATCAATATTATGGCGGCAATATAAATAAATAAATTAACAGTCAGAATGTCAGTAGCGGTGATCACTTAACATCAGGTGCCTCAACGCTCGATTGTCCTCCTCTCTCAATAACATAGTAGATAGTGCACAAATAAAATTTGAAAAACAAAATTTTATGAACGATTCGGGACTCAAACCCACGATCTCCGGCGTTCCGTGCCGGTGCTCTAACCAACTGAGCTGACCGTTCGAGTGACGTATCGTCATAAAATCTTGTATGCTTTGTATGTATGGTTATCAACTGAAAGTAGATCCTGTAGATGAAGCCACAACCTGAGAGTTGAACAAAGCATACAAGATTTTATGACGATACGTCACTCGAACGGTTAGCTCGGTTGGTTGGAGAACCGGCACGGAACTCCGGAGATCGTTCGATTCCCGCATCGTTCATAAAATTTTATTTGTGTATTAATCCTAAAAGTGAGGGTTATCACTTTAAAAACATAACATATTGTTTAGATTTACAAGAGCGACATCTCAAGTCAATTTCCTAATATGCAAATATTGGGGTTGAGCAGGTTATCAACTGTAAAGTAGATCCTGTAGATGAAGCCACAACCTGAGAGTTGAACAAAGCACACAAGATTTTATGACGATACGTCATTCGAACGGTTAGCTGGATTGGTTAGAGAACCGGCACGGAACACCGGAGGTCGTGGGTTCGATTCCCGCATCGTTCATAAAATTTTATTTGTGCATTTATCCTACAAGTGAGGGTTATCACTTTAAAAACATAACAAATTGTTGAGAAGATAGTGCTTATGTCGTAACAAAATCTAATGCAATAATAATTAAATAGACAATATCTTAAAAGAAGAGGCGCGAGAATTAAGAACAATGTGGCCTTAATTAATATATTAACTTCATTATAAAACTTTAGAAATTTTAGTACTCGTAATAAAAGCAACAGATGTTACAAGTTTGTTTGACTCATTAGATATTAATGTGACTTCATAACAGAGTTCGTGTTTTATCTAATTATTTTCATAACTTAATAAATTTCAAAACATGAACACTACGAAATTCTTTTGTAATATAATGTTTAAACAGTATTTTTTTAACTTTTAAGCGAGAGAGCGTACTAAGACTTTGCTCAAACTTTACTTACTCAAAGCTTTTTTTTATGAAAATAGATAGATATTGATACGCCCTGTCCATTACAATGCAGTGCCGCTCAGGATTCTTCTAAAATCCAAAAATGCTGAACGGCACTACAATTGAGCTCGTCTCCTTGAGTCATAGGATGTTAAATCTCGTTTGCCCAGTAATTTCACTAGCTACGGCGCCCTTCAGACCATAACACAATAATGCTTACACATTCCTGCTTCACGGTAGCAAAAGGCGCCACTGTGGTACGCATAATCAAGCCTAATTCTTTTAATAACTGCAATAGTGATTAATATACAATCCGTTAAGATTTCCTTTGTCTTATTATAGCTGGTTTGTTAGATACGGACAGACAAACGGTCTCAGCAATATACCTAGCAATACGTCTATATATGGATGTGTGGCGGTCCTCCACAGTGCGGTTTTCAAGGAGCTTTCTTCCACGTACTACAAAGCTGTGGAATGAGCTTCCTTGTGCGGTGTTTCCGGCACGATATGACATGGGTTCCTTCAAAAAAGCGCGTACACCTTCCTTAAATGCCGGCAACGCTCCTGTGAATCCTCTGGTGTTGCAAGAGATTGTGGGCGGCGGTGATCACTTAACAACAGGTGACCCGTACGCTCGTTTGTCCTCCTATTCCATAAAAAAAATATATATACAAAACATTTACTATGACCTGTTTCCTCTGTGCAAAATATTCACTCGATATTTTTATGATCATACGGTAAAGTTTATCATACGATAATTATCTGCATACTAGAATTTTATGAGACGAGATTCAACTTTCAATACATCGTTTTTAATGGGTAACATCACCATAGTCGTTACTTTGATATGAGAGCGTTATTAAGTGATATATAATCTGTGTTGACCTTCCAGTGCTAATGTTTATAACTTGTAATGTAATCACCGGAGAGGCTTTAATATAGATATTTTATGTAGATCAGATCACAATTAATGGCTGTTATAATGGGAGGCATTAAATTGCACTGAGAGCAGAAAAAGTATTGTAACCTGGGTACGGTATATAATAAATTATTGTAATTTGGGTACGGTATATAATACATTATTGTAACCTGGGTACGGTATATAATAAATTATTGTAACCTGGGTAGGTATATAATAAATTATTGTAACCTGGGTAGGTATATATTAGCATTCCCCACTTATGGCGTGAAAACTGATACAAAACTAAACTGTTAATGCTTGAGTAGTTAGTTACAGTACTTTTGATTTTTTAATGCCTATTAGTAAAACACACTTGTAGCTTGTATCTACGAAGGCAGCACCTCCTGTGTTAAGATACTAAATATAAAGTTGAATAATAGGTTTTTTCTTCCCACCCTCATCGCCTGATTTGACAAATTTAAATTATTTTAAGGATTAAAAGCAGCATCAAAAGTACTTCATTATAATAAATTAAAAAGATATTGTTGTAAGACATATATTTAAAAAGATATTGTTTTGTCATCGGTACTTGATAAGAGCGAGAAAGTATCGTTTAAAAATTCTGATACGTATTTCACATACACATCTTTGTGGGCGTAAAAGCCTCCATAAAGAGGAATTTGAATAAATAAGTATTTAACAAGCACAGAGAAAAAATTGTGTGTGATTTACGAACTCCTATCCCCTCGAGATTTTAATCTGAATACTTGTGTCACCAAAATTCCCTTTCCAACGAAAACAGATAAATGGAAAGCAAGTCTATTTGACTTGAAACGCTCTGGGTCCAATTTAATATTTAACCCCTGAGATTCGTTCTCGTTTCGATTTGATCACTCAAGTCTTTTTGGTTTTAAGAAAAACATTGCCACAATTGAGAGTTAATTAGCAGACTGTAGAAAATAAAATGATATTGTTTCTTTGTGTTCATATACCTATTATTCTTTAATGGCTTCTTGCAGGTGTCTTGAAAGTTGACGTAAATATAAGATACCCCTTATATTATTTAACTTAGTATTTTCTTTAATTAACGCGAGTGTTTATTTTATTATTAGTTTAGTTAACCCGACGTTTCAAGACGTGTCCAGATCTCGTTTTCAGGGTGAAACGAGAGCTAAAATAATAACAAAAATTTAACTTTAACGCAAAAATCTAATGTAAAACCACAGTTACAATTACACGAGTATTAATCCTTTAAAAGTATTTTATTTAAATTATTTAACTTATACTTACTTATTATACTGCAAAGTCACTGCAATTTCCTTCTTTTCAAAATATTATTATAGTAAAAGACAAATAATCCCCTACTTTTCTACCCATTTCCCCCCTTATTCATAATGGTCCGCTAACTTTAAACAGCCGCTAAGGAGTGTTTTTTCTCATTCTGAATTAGGTCAATAAAAGAAGGCAGAGTGAGAATTAGCAATGCTTTAAGTTAGCAGACTATTATGAATAAGGGGGTTAATCTTTGACTGCTATTAGAGCTTTGGTAAATAATTCTTATAAAAAATCTGGCTCAAACGCAGAATATGATGTGGCAATTTACCCAAAATGGCTTTAATCAATATAAGTATATACAATTATTGTATTTAAACTAAAGGAATCTAAGAAAGATACTTAAAAACTTACCTTTTTAAGTCCACCCAGTTTGCAGGCTCGCTGCAATTTAGCCGCGCGGGACGTCGAAAGATAAACAATCGGAACCGCTTCCTCCGTCTCCAACTCAATATCAAAGTCATTAACCGCACCACAAAACTTATAGTCTTCTACACACTCATCCATATCCATCACTACATTATTTAACTCTTCTTTCACTTCACCCGTCACAGGATTTACGTAATAGTTGAATTTTATATCATCGAAACTATTTCTAGGCGAACCTTTATAAGATTTATCGCTTTCATCATCTGGATACGATATGGAGTAATTGTCGTGTACAGCACTTTGGACGTCGTTGTCACAATCTTCGATTGTTATTGATGGTGTTTTATCACTTGATGAATAGGAGTATGCACTCCATCTTAGTCCAGTCACAAATCTACCACACTCCATTATTTGATACTATGACCTGATAACAAAGTGGGCGTAAAGCGGATTGAGTTTCGTACAGTCATACACGGACGAGTAAAAAAGGAAGGACTCCGCGCCGTGATATTAGCAAGTGAAGCACCGTTATGCTAGGGTGTGTGCGGTTACGGGGGATACTAGTTACACAATTTTTTCTCCCTTAAATAATCATATATGGCCACAAATACTTATATAGTATCGTTTTTACACATTTTCACAACGCATGACGGCATTTTTCAAATATTTACTGAGACGCAAACTGATCTGTCACAGACGATGACAATTCTCATAATGATCGCCTATCGGCCTGTAATAGTGTAAGTGTGTGTGAGGGGCTATGTATTTACACGTTAATCGACTTGTTTTGGTGCTACACTGTTATGTAAGGTGACACGGAGTCCTTATTTTGTTACTAGTCCATGCAGTCATATTTGAATTTTATACAACGTGTCGCATGTTACTCAACGCTAATTTTAAATAAAACTAAAATTTAATAAACAAACAGACAAGTTTTCGAGTTGCCGCTCAAATGGGCGGGAAATTTATTGTATACATGCATATCTGGTGGTAACGCGGGAAAATTAAAAATAACAAAATATACTTTGCAGAATCTTGGCAAATTATATTACTAACAAGATTTTTTCTTAAGTTGACTGATTTAAACATGAAAATATTATCTATGTATTATAGTATGTATTACCAAATATTTCTATGAACATAAGTTTTAGTTGTCTGTGGCTCCAAAACAACTGTGATTTTTTTGACGACACTATAGTACAGTAAACAATGCTTTTTAGGCCATAGAGTATAGACTTCTTCAAAGACTCAATAATGTATGTATATTAGTGATCGTGGCTGCGTAATACAGATATAATTGAGAGATACCAGTGGGAGGCTCGCACAGGATGCCGGCTAGATTATTTCTGCCGTAAAACAGTAATGTGTAAACATTACTGTTTTTCGGTCTGAAGGGTGCCGTAGCTAGTGAAATTACTCGGCAAATGACACTTAACATCTTTTGTCTCAAGGTGATGAACGCAACTGTAGTGCCGCTCAGAATTATTGGGCTTTTCAATAATCCTGAGCGGCACTGCATTGAACCATCAGTCGAACGTTCTGCTCATCTCGTCCCGTATTAACAAAAAAGATAAAAGTAGAAAAGTAGAAAATATATTTCACATTCGAAATATCAAAGCAATACTTTAATTGGGGAATAAAGCTCTGTGATGCGTTCATGCATTTTCCGAGCGAGAATCATGTCGCGGACAAAGGCACGGTGTTGTAAACTTTAAAATTATACGAGAGAGTTGTTTATTTTAAATAATATCATTTGTGCATGCAGCGGAAGTTTTGCATATTCATCTCACTAGTTACATAAATTAAATGAGAGTCGTAAGCAAAATTCAAATAGGGCTAGTTTAAAACAGAACCTTGTGGGATAGCTTTCTTGAATACATAACTATACTAGCTGATCCAGTAAACGTTGTATCGCCATATAAAGTAATTAAAAAAAATTGTATAATTAAAATTTTTGGGGTATACAAAATAGATGAAAAAGACACCTACCAAATATATCGTACTACAATTATTGTATTCGATTGCCATCTTGCAACCCTATAGCGGTTTTGTGGATGAAACAGAATAATGTAAAAATGAAAAAGAAAAGAAGGGCGAAAATTTGAAGTTGTATGTATTTTTCAATGCTGAATAATAATAAAATAAAAAAATGTCACAAAAATATATTTAGGGGTGGGTCACCCTAATCCTTCAGGGGTATGAAAAAATAGATGTTTGCCGATTCTCAGACCTACCCCATATGCACACAAAAAAAATCGGTTCCGCCGTTTTATATATTACAAGAAGTTTAAGTGCTTGTGCACAATCACATAAAATTTAATCAATCAGCTGAACGTCCTGCTCGTCTCGTCCCTTATTTTCATAAAAAAAACTCAATAAATAATTGCGTATCTTTCGCTATTTCTTCTCTCTCTCCCATCAGATTATCATCATAATTGATTATAGCATGTTGCCATTATAGTATTTTACAATAAAAATGAATTCCAAATCAATTTATGTGAAAATAATCGACTTTTAATCTGAATTTGCAATTCCGAAACTCATAAATTCAAAAATAATTGCGTATTATTTTTCAGGGTTAATATTAAAATATATTTAACAAAAGATCCCAAAATATGAGTGCAATTTTGATGAGTGTGTAAGTAATTAGCATGAGAAGTCAGACCCTCGTCACTCCCAACTTCACACCTGTCGTACCAGATGACCGGCTTATCCATGTTATGTCAAAACATTCAACGATATCCCACAACGGTTTTTATACTCGATTAAATGTGATATTTTTAAATTGTTTCATATGTTGCATTTTGAAGTTTAGTAGCGAGATGCGAAGCGACAATTTTATAGCATGTATTAGATTTCCGGGTCAACGCGACGCTTTTTCTCTATAAAATTTAGAATAATCCCTACTTTTCGAAAATTCTTATTATTGCTTTGATATTGTCGGTAAGTTAAGGTTTAATTTTTTATTTTTTTTAATAATTGTGATACATTCAATTTTGTTACTAAACAAAATTGAAGTACTAAATTATCACATGCACCTCGTAACAGCAATGGACAACAGAGAGACATTCAAAAAAAAATATATCCTTTACGTATTTATTAAAAGAATAGTAACTTTTTGCCAAAAGTAACTTTTTCAAAGAGTTTAGGAATTTTTTAATATTGGTTTCAGCATTTTAATGTTCTGGTAACTTATTATAAATTTTAATCGTGATAAAAATTGTGCCTTGGCGCGTCTATGATTTCGGTGTAAAGATTAATTCATATACATGGTATATTACGTTTGTTCGTTTACAAAAATGAATTGTTATTATAGAGCCCAGTTCGTTATTTTGCAATTGAAGGGCTATATTCATATTACATGTTTAGTTTTAGGATGACAGACGCAGTATGTTGGCACTATTTCTGGAAGAGAATGCTGCTAAATTTAAGATGGGGTTTAGGTGTGAATTTTACTCCGACGCTAATGATTCTTAAACAGTGTAGAGCATAAGTAACAGTATGTATTTGCGATACATTAACTAATGAAACAAGATAAAATACAACTATTCATACACATAGAATGTCAAGTAGGAATGCTAGAACGGCCGTAGCTTTATCACAAGTACGAACGGACACTCAACTTCGCCCGAAGGCGTCCTAAATAACGCGGAGTCGCAGACACAACAAGACAAACTTAAATGTCATGAAACACAAGTACAGAACGAGGAAATCTTAACGTGAACTCTTGCCAAAGGCAAAACTCAATTTGGACAAGAGTACAGACAGAGTGTTCCTGTTATATCATAGTTAAACTTGTTAGATGAAAGTGCTGATAATACAAATGATTGTACTCACAGAATAATTTAATATTCAAATAAGTTATAACTTTTAGCTAATTCCGAAGGAAGTTTACCGAAAAACGTTTTTTTTATCGATATTCTGTCAGCTCTATGAAATAGTTGGAACGGAAATAACTGGAATTTTATTGAAGAAATACTAATGTACTAAGTTTTTTTTAATATGTAATGCAAAATCATTTTTTTATGACAATAAGGGATGAGACGAACAGGACGTCCAGCTAATAGTTATTGATACGCACTGCCCATGTTAATGCAGTGCCGCTCCGGATTCTTGAAAAACCCAAAAATTCTGAGCAGCGCTACAACTGCGCTCATCAGCTTGGGACATAAGATGTTAAGTCTCATTTACGCAGTAATTTCACTAGCTACGGCGCCCTTCAGACTGAAACACAGTCACGCTTACACATTACTACTTCACGGCAGAAATGGGTGTCTTTGTGGTACCAATAATCTAGCCGGCATCCTGTGCAATGGAGAGTCTCACTGGTAAATAAGTTACTAAATCATAATGATAAGCTACAATATTTTCTAAAATATTCACCATTGATTAAATCAATGCAAATAAACTTAATTCTAGTAAACATATAAATTCATTGCAAATGTTTTCAATTCAATTAGACCAGTTAGAAAATCTGTTAGAGGGATAAACATTTTCCCATTTAAGCTCAGCTTGAAAGCACTGTAAGCACTTGGATTCGATGAATCGTTTTATACTTCTTGGTCTAAGCACGGACGCAATCAAAGATCGTGCCTTGATCGATACAAGTACTCAGAACTTATAGAATTAACTAGGACATGGTCAGAAATAATATGACATAGATTTTATATTGTAGAGTAGAAGAGTATTTTATTATAGTATTTACCAGTGGGAAGCTCCTTTGCACAAGATGCCGGCTAGATTATGGGTACCACAGCGGCGCATGTAATGTGTTTCGGTCTGAGGGGCGCCGTACTTAGTGAAATTACTAGGCAAATCTGAGTGTTTCCGAGTGAGCTCCGAATTTTTGTGTTTTTCAAGAATCCTGAATGGCACTGCATTGTAATTGGCAAGGCGTATCAATTAATATCAGCTGAACGTCTTGCTCATCTCGTCCCTTAATTTCATAAAAGGAAAAACATTTGGGATTATCAAAGTGGTCAGAAAAAGTAAAGCAATACCACCGTTCTTGATTTATTAAATGGCTGTTCGAACAATAACTTATTTGAAGATTAATCATGTTTTTTTTTAAACTGAATTGTTTACCGAATCAACAATTTAGTTTAGCTTAAAGGTTATCAACATCTGTGTGACGTCATCAGACAGGCGTCAGTGCGCACGCGGAACTTTTCATTGGTTGAATAATTGAAGGGTATGTTTTGACCAACGTCACTAGTATGCGTGTCCATTTTCAACGCGCGTGTATTATGTGTGTTTGTCCATTATAATCTTAGCATGTGTACTTGTTTCAGGTTTAATAAGGAAATGAAACTTTATTAATGAATATAGGCACTGATGATTACCGGAAACACTGGTAAAATCGTTAACACCGATCAGGTATTATAACACTAGGAATAAGGGATTGCTTGTGACTAATTCTAGAAGGCTTCATAAGATTACATAATAGCTTTAAGGGTAAATGTATACACTTCTATAATAAAGACCCAGCCACTGTTCAGGCATTATCTATAAATAAATTTAAATGTTTTATAAAAAAATGGCTCTGTCGTAAATCCTATTACTCCACTGCTGAATATCTAAATGATCGGACAGCCTGGGACTACATTGTGATTAGTATAGCGATAGAAGTGACTGTACAATATTGTATATTTTTATTGAAAAGAACGCAAAAAAAGAATGCTGGGGGAGTTTCTTGCGCCGCTTCTTCTCTCTCGGAGCACCATTTGTTTCCGAAGCCCTAGTAGTATCTAGTAGTTATTAGAAATGACATTCAAAAAGAATTCTAAGGGAATCAATTTTGAGAGAATAAATGCCTTTTAAGTAACATACTCTAAGCTTGGTGGTCTACTGAAACGATATTGGCTAATTTGTGGTGACCCTTCCACAAAAGCCATAGTATGAAGAATAGAACAGTATTATGGTGGCACTTTTTAACCATACTCTATTGCAAAACCCTCCAATGTTCGAAGTGATATAAAAACTCCATAGGCAGTCAATAAAGCGATTGTAAAGTCGACAATGGGCGAATTTGATCACCTAAGATTATCCAGTAAGATTCTTTGAAGATTGATATAAAACAAACTTATACTGGAATATATAAGGATTGGTCTCCACTGCGCTCCAACTAGATACCGCACTACCTAAGAACAATAGCTTTTTTATTATGGCAACATTATACAGTAGTGTGTATTGACTATTTGTAAAGATGCTTGTGTGCGTGGAATCTTTAAAATTTTGTAACTTACGCTTCGTGTTATTTTACATTGAAATTAATAAAATACAAAATACTTACGAATGATATGTTATGCCAGTGTCTTTCTTATTCTTACTTATAGTATTATTTTTACAAAATTTTACTACGCAACCAGTTTTAGTTTTAATTACTAGCAAAGTTTAACAGAACATGTGGCCGTCAACGTGAAACATTGTTCGATATTGGCTCGAGTACGTCCACTTGGGCGTAGTATTAGTACTACCCCTGCGGTATCCAGTTGGAGTGCAGCGGAGTCAAATCCTTAATCTAAGACTGGAACCATAATAATAGCGCAGACATAATATTCAGCCAACAGACGCAGTCCGTTAACACAGAACAGATCTGTCAGTCTGTTGCATAAAAATAAATGAGAGCATTTCCAGGCGTAAATATAAACTTGCATATTTACGGAGCTCGCCACGATTGCGAGAAGCAGAAACTCGAGCGAAATACAAATACAAAATTTTATTCAAACTCCTAGTCTAGTTTTAATTCTAGTTATTTTTTTATTTGTACTACCTAATTTGTCAAGGAAGTAGGATTTAATTTTACAGTTTGGATCCGTTAACAATATTTGCATTAACTGTTTTACTGTTTATAGTCTCAAAAAGTAAATGCAGCAATTAAATTGGTTTGTATTTTATTTTAGAGATAATTAGGGGACCCTACAATAAATTTAATTAGTTATTTTTGAAAAGAATAAGAAAATGAAGCATTATTAGTAAATCAATGAGCCTGCCTGATGGTAGCTAGGTGATCACCATTTGTCCATGCAATCACTGGGCAGGATTCTTAGCACATGCTCCTACGTAAGTCGATACTAGCTAGGAGCCAATCTAGCCAACAGAACTGCTTAGAAGCGTTTCTTTTGAAGTGTTTAAACAAAAAGCAAACATATATCGTGAACTTATAATGTTAAAATGTCAAAAATGATGCTAGTTCGCTTTTGCCAGTAAGGACAATTTGTGTTTCTGTCTGTAGGGCGCCGTATCTAATAGTAACATTAATGGGCCAGTAAGATTAAACTTCATATGTCCTAGAATTTAAGGTTTTTCAGGAATCCTAAGCGTTACTACTGCATTGAAATGGGCAGGGCGTATCCCCCGTCATATTATACAAGATACTGCGGTTCCTAAATGCAGCAGAGCTTGACGACAAGCTATAAGTATGAGTGACGAACACAATAGATCAATTCTGGACGCGGTGTTACTAGGACACATTAGGACTAGATAAATACCCAGCCCCTCTAAATAAAAAAAAAAAACTTATCATCTGGTTTCGTCCAATACGTCAATTTAACTCGTAAAAAAAGTGTGTGTGTACTAAGTATGCACGCAAGAAGTTAAGTTTGGCGTAAGAAAGCAAAAATCCTTAAAATTATTTATTCCTCCTGCTATTCTACATTTGTAGAAAGAACAATTTTGTAAAAATCTTGCAAAGATGGCTTTGATTGTTAAATAAGGATTACGGCTGTATGGGCTTCAACCCTTTCCTGTCTTAATAATGGACGAAGAAACCTAAAAGAAAAACTAATGCCGCAAACGTCACAAAATTTGAGGAACAAACTTCACCCTGTTACTTTTGTGTTACAGTGATGCGCGCGGATTTTAAAATTTTACTCTCATCATTTGTTCTTTTTTTTATGGAATAGGAGGACAAACGAGCGTACGGGTCACCTGGTGTTAAGTGATCACCGCCGCCGACATTCTCTTGCAACGCCAGAGGAATCACAAGAGTGTTTCCGGCCTTTAAGGAACGCGCCTAAGGAAGTATTACATAAAAAAATTTGCTCACAGGACATACAGCAACTTAAACGTTACAAACATTAACAAGCCTACTTCCAACTCGTATCATATATATATATATTAAAATATATCCACAATAAAAGATTTAATGTAAACAGATACTCTTCAATTAATTGTTTGGATATTGCAGTAACCGCGAACGGATTTAAATTTCAATAACCGAATAACATAGAGATATCGTATAACATGAATTATAATAATAAATTGGACGATGTATCATTACTGTTGTTTAAGTCTGATATATTATCAATATTAATTAATAAGATAATAATTAATTAAGTTTTTAAAATATTCTTTTTTTACTGATGATCTTTAATCACACTTTTACTTATGTTATCGAGGGCGAAAATATTGTTTGATATTGTTAGTTGACGGCTTTTCTATGCGTTTTTTTTATGGAATAGCAGGACAAACGAGCGTCCGGGTCACTTGGTGTTAAGTGATCACCGCCGCCCACATTCTCTTGCAACACCAGAGGAATCACAAGAGCGTTGCCGGCCTATGCGTTTGTTCACGTTTAACAAAGAAACGGATGAGCCGATTTGAATGCGGTTCCATTTATGTTTTTGGCAGGCTTCCCGTAACATTTGGTGTTTTTATATTTATTATAGATAGCTTCAAAAACTAAATGTGAGTAAGCAAAGTCACGGACGCGAGCTAGTGATATATAATTATACATTATTCTGTAAGTTTGGATCCGTGCTAAAAATTTAGCGTGGCATTGCAAATCATTTTACCGACTTAGTGATAGGTAACGTGCGATAGAAAAATCAAATTATACTATCCTTACAGCAGAATGATAATAAATCAAAATTCACTGACTATTATCATTTTATATTAATGAATTAAATTATAATCAAGGAGTTTGTTATCAAGTGATTGTTAAATACTGAAAACTACTTTATAAGAGTAGCGAATAATAAGTAGTGAAGCCAAGGCTACTACTTACAAAACCTCAGACGTCAGACTAAGACTAATAAAACGTCAAAATGTCACAGACTTATCTTAGTCGGTTATTTTATTAATTTAACTAAATAAACGTTTTCTGCTACATGTATATGAGTATATATACGGTGTGAATTTTGATGTATACCAAACTAATTTTTTTTACAATTTTTGTCTGTCTGTCTGTTTGTTCCGGCTTATCTCTGACTTTTATTGACAGGTAGCTGATGTAATAAGGAGTAACTTAAGCTACGTTTATTTTAGAAAAACATCTTTAATTTTAGGAAAATAAAGTAATGGTGGAATATCCAAGAAACGGTTTAAGTCTAAAAATAATTTATATGGCAAAACAAAGTTTGCCGGGTCAGGTAGTCGCTATCTAAGATAGAATAATTAGGATAACAGTAGTACGCAATCTCCTAGCTTTAGATCATTTATTTGTCTGTTTAAACGGTGACAGCTCTGAAAATGTCGAAAAAAATTAAGTTTAAAACTAACCTATATTTTGAGCAATACACGCAAAATAACACAAAGTTTCATACAATTCGCGAGTATAGGCAAGACAGTTTATCACGCACACAACCTAATATTCCTGGCCTGTTTTCATCGGTTGAGCAACTCATAAAAATATTCTTTTAAGACGTATAAATTATCTAAGCTCCTGGCAGATAATGAAAAAAATTAAGTTATAGGTTAGGTTTTAAATTTTACCCGAATATATTATACCCGCAGACACAATAAATAATTTAACTGATAACTTTTGTGTAGGTTTATTTAAATATACGAACGAACTAACAAATGACTAGTTAATTGTTTTAGCAATACAAAACACTCCCTAAAATTAACTACGAATGTTGAATAAACAAATCACAAATGTTATTAAACCACAGAAATCACGCGGTTAAATTTACCACAGATACAATATGCTCGTATCAAGAGAGATGCGCGCGCGCTTCGCCAGTCGGAAACAAACTGGGCTCATCTAAATCTGAAATTAAGTGTGTTTAATATTATTATGTGTATTTCAATTTCTCATCAACATCCGGCACTGAGTCACTCTCTATACTCTAAGATGCATTATGGCTGAAATTGCAGAACTGAATGAAAATTCCAAGTGTTATGTGGGAATTATTTTATTTTAAATGCATGATAATAGCTGCAATCATTGCAAATATATATAAATCCAGTGTCCTGATGTTTGTTTCCAGTGAAATTCTAAACTAATGAACTGATATTAATGGGGGTTACTTCATGCAGTGCAGTTTAGTGCATCTAGAGGGATAGAATAGTTTTTATTTCGATTTGGGACTCATAATTATTTTTATTTCCAATATTTGTTTTGTATGGACATATTTTCTATGAGAGAATTTATTGACGCACGGTTTGATAGTTCTGCTGTGAAACAATTTCATTATAACAACAGGGAGCGTATTTTACGAAATAATTCTTGATGTTATGAAATATTATTGACAAATTCATAAGAAAAACAGTATTTTATTTATTTTGTACAGAACAACACTTGTCGGGTCAGCCAGTAATATAATAAAATCATAATAAAATAATATAATAAAAATAATAATCAAATACATTTCAAATATTAGACTGCAGATGAAATGAGACAAAGATATTATTTAAATGTGTAGACACCTGCATTAATTAATGAAAATACTACATTTCAGATATTATGTTTACCTATCAACCTATTATGATAATTAAAATAAGTTATTTTATGTGTGCTTTACACGAACGATCACCAAAGAAAAAATTTATACTAAATATTGTTTATTTAAGTACTGAAACGCTAAGCCGTTGCTTATCTTTATCGACTTTATCGAGAAAACTGATATTAATAGTGTTACAGCTATTGTAATATGATGAAAAATATAATCGTAAAAACGGACATGTCAGCAAACCGCATTTTCAGCGAATTTATACCTTTCTTTTGAAACAAATGTACCATTGTAGGCATCGTTCTATATAACTTAACCTGGCATGAATGGCTTGAAAGAATTGTAGGCATCTTTCTATATAACTTAACCTGGCATGAATGGCTTGAAAGAATTGTAGGCATCGTTCTATATAACTTAACGTGGCATGAATGGCTTGAAAGAATTGTAGGCATCGTTCTATATAACTTAACCTGGCATGAATGGCTTGAAAGAATTGTAGGCATCGTTCTATATAACTTCACCTGGCATGAATGGCTTGAAAGAATTGTAGGCATCGTTCTATATAACTTAACCTGGCATGAATGGCTTGAAAGAATTGTAGGCATCGTTCTATATAACTTAACCTGGCATGAATGGCTTGAAAGAATTGTAGGCATCGTTATATATAGCTTAACCTAGCATGAATGGCTTGAAATAATTGTAGGCATCGTTCTATATAACTTTACCTGGCATGAATGGCTTGAAAGAATTGTAGGCATCGTTCTATATAACTTAACCTGGCATGAATGGCTTGAAAGAATTGTAGGCATCGTTCTATATAGCTTAACCTAGCATGAATGGCTTGAAAGAATTGTAGGCATCGTTCTATATAACTTAACCTGGCATGAATGGCTTGAAAGAATTGTAGGCATCGTTCTATATAACTTAACCTGGCATGAATTATTCGTGATTATTCGCGAAATTGAGTACCCACTCGTAACCATTTGTCATGAGATATAAAATAGTGACGCATTCAGCCTCCCACTGGTAATTATTATTTTTATGCTAACTGTACCACCAAATGAAACGTTAAAAATCTTGAAGATTGGAAACGATAACAAAATCAGAATTTAATTGGTGCTACAGAATATTGGCATCAG
Organism: Leptidea sinapis; assembly: GCF_905404315.1. Taxonomy (NCBI): domain Eukaryota; kingdom Metazoa; phylum Arthropoda; class Insecta; order Lepidoptera; family Pieridae; genus Leptidea; species Leptidea sinapis. Next base: position 1,295,709 of record NC_066278.1, on the reverse strand, counting down.
TCGGATGCATAATTCTATCTGGAAAATGTTATGAAGTATTAAAAAAAAACGATTGAGGTCCAAACAGACATCCTACCTCAACTTTCAAACAGAAATTGTAAGCCACCCGTAACAATTTTCATTTTAAACCGGTTAATATAAACAGAATAATTTCACCTATTACCCTTGAGCTGGCAAATTGTTTAGTTAATAAAAAACCACAGACATAAGATAACAGTGTTAATACGGGATAAAATCGCGTGCAGCCGTGACCTCGTCTGAGCGCGCCCGACACAACGATTTGGACGCCTGCCAACTTGAAAATCACAGATTCATAACAGTCCATCTACTTCTAGTCTTTGATCACACATTTGACATGCTATTAGAACCCTTATGGTAGACACTTTTGGAAAAGAAATGTAATTACATGCGCATGAGAATATCCAACTGTGTCCCTAATATTAAAAATTAAATGGAGGGAAGTGGTGATTGGTCCACGGGTCATACTCGTGAACAGACGCAACTAATGGTGGCCAAATCATTCTCGTGCCAGATTTTGGCGAGACAACACGTCCTGAGGATGCCTCGTGTAGAGAGACAAATATTGGCGGAATTAACACTAAAGAAAACTCAAATCATTTGTGTAAATCATTCTGTTAAAAGGAACTCTGCTTAAATCTTTGAATTACAGTTTTTCTTATATTTCAAATGTTCGAGTATTTTCTTTATACTTTACTATTCGTGTGAATAAAAGCGTCGGCGGAAGTCTACAATCCGTGAGATTTTTTTTTAAATGATATACTCAGATTTTTTTATGGAATAGGAGGACAAACGAGCGTACGGGTCACCTGGTGTAAGTGATCGCCGCCGCCCACAATCTCTTGCAACACCAGAGGCACCACAGGAGCGGCCTTTAAGGAAGGAGTATGCGCTTATTTTGAAGGTACCCATGTCGTATCGTCGCGGAAACACCGCATAAGGAAGCTCATTCCACAGCTTTGTAGAACGTGGAAGAAAGCTCCTTGAAAACCGCACTGTGGAGGACCGCCGCACATCCAGATGGTGGGGATGATATCCTAACTTGTGGCGTGTCGTGCGAAGGTGGAATTCGGCGGCAGGAATCAGGTTAAACAGCTCTTCGGAACACTCCCCGTGATAAATGCGGTAGAAGACACACGTTGAAGCGACATCTTTACGCAACGCCAAGTGATCCAGCCGTTCACAGAGCACTGAAGTTTTTCTGACTTAAATGTCACTACTTCTCAATTCTCAGCTTTCGGACACTTTTTGATCCGTATAAACTTTGTGTAAATGATTTTTGAGTTTGATTTTTTCTTATGGCGCAGAGCGATATTCGTGGTGTCGAATCAAATTACGCTTTGTTGTAGCTCGTTTTGGTCAAGAACTACGACTCAAATACTTTGAACTTTATGGGCAGATACAGATGGTTCTGCTTAAGATCAGGCCAGATATCTGCTGATCATCAGATAATATTATCCCATTCGAACAACAAGAGTTCGGCGAGATGGTATAATAACACAAGAGAACAATATGAACCTGTTATATAATGTTGTAATAAAAATATTTTTTTAATTAGAATGACTTAATTTTTAAACGGCACAATGTATTACAATAATTAAAAATAATCTCATTTTATGCAAAAGGACAAACGAGCGTTCTTGTTATCAGATGTAAAGGGACCGCCGCCACTCAAACACTTGCAACACCTGAGGAATGACAGGAGCATTGCAAGTCATTTAAGTAAGTGTTCGCGCCTTTTTTAATGTAAACACCGTGCGATGAAGTTCATTCCAAAGCTTGGTAGTATGTGGTAGAAAGCTGACCTGTGGAGGAACGCCTTACATTCAGATCGTAGCGATGTGTTATTTTGACGCATGTCGCAAAGGTGAAATTGAAACTAACCGTAAAACTAATTAAAATGATTCTCAATCTTCAATAAATATCAAATTATTTAGACTATTCATACAGTTAAGCAGACTACATACAAGAACCACTACACGCAGACACTAAATACCAATTAACCGACATTTGTGAAGGGCTGGAATACGTTATATTTCTCACTGAATAGACATTAAATTGAGGTACAAGATCGCTAAGCAGTTCCTTAATTGAATTGGAGTTTCAATCGTCAAATTAAACAAAGGGGTCTCATGAATAAGACGAGGCATATTAACCTATATCTGTTATGATTGAAATGTACAAAACATACATACGCATACAATACTTGTAATCACGCTTCTCTATGAGAGGCAACGCAAAATAATAATCGTTTATAAAGGAATAAATATGAGGGTTTTGGGCGCCGGTGTAATGGTGTACATTGGGTCTAATAATCCAAGGGTGACAGTGTAATTATAGATACAAACCAAGGGTGTCAGTGTAATGTTTGACACAAAGCAATTATGCCAGTTTAATTGTAAACACAAGCCAAGAGTGGCAGTGTAATTTTTGTAACAATGCTAGGATGCCAGTGTAATTGTAAACACAAGCTAACGGTGTCAGTGTAATTTTTGACACAAAGCAAGGATGCCAGTTTAATTGTAAACACAAGCCAAGGGTGGCAGTGTAATGTTTGACACAATGCTAGGATGCCAGTGTAATTGTAAACACAAGCCAAGAGTGGCAGTGTAATTTTTGACACAAAGCAAGGGTGCCAGTATAATTGAAAAAACTTGAGAATTTTCATCTTTATATATCAATATGTCGGGTGAAGTACAACGTGACTCTAACTTGATATGTTGCGACACAAAAATGTTTATCACTGTGATATTATTAAATAAAGGAAATATTTACGAATGAATCAATGTTAGGCTTCCGTACCAAAAGGGTTAAAAAACAAATGAATAATATTTTTCCAAACTAATTAAAAAACTATGACAGTATACACCTATGGTTTGCGAGCCCGACTCGCACTTGGCCGGTTTCAGTCCTTTGAGACTATTCTTCAGACGTGAGAAATATAAAAACTTATCTGTCCGTCAATTAGAATAACTGTCGAGGTCCCGCAATGGCTCTGTCCAATTAGGAGCAGAGATTTTCCTTTTGCTTTTCCAATACATTCGAATTGGGGCGCAATATTCATACGTTTATTCTACTGTTGGTTTTTTCGAGATAAATACGCATAAAATATTCTTATAAAAATTTAATGTAAGTTAATAGATTGGTTTAGTATTATTTCTATTGAGCAACGGGTGAGTATCAGATCAGTTAGCAAAAATGACGGATGATCTTATTTTCCTTTTTTTCTAACCTTTATTTCGACACACTACGGCTTCCCTAACATCTATTAATACTACAGAGAGGGCACGCATGTTATGTTGTTCTAAAATTCAATACTAATATTATAAAACAGAAAGAAAGTTTATATGTATTACTGTCTCCCGCCTAAACTACCAAACCAATTCTAATTAATTTCGCAATAAATTATAAATTTTAGTACAAACATACCTAGTCTGAAGTAATAGAATATACCTAAAACTCCTGCATTTTACTCCAAAATTTTAATACTTCCCCGTAGGTAACGGGCAACTTATTTCGGGCGATATTTGCTATGCTGATATAGATTATCATAATAGATTTTCTACTTACGAACGTAAAAACTCATTAATCCCAAGTCTTATAAAGAAAGAATTTAAATATCCTTTTGCAATTTAAATGAGCAGCTTCCAGACGGTAGCCGGCAGCCGCTTAGCAGAACCAACTTATTGAAATTACTTACACAGTCTGCTCATGGTCACGCGAGCTGTATTGTTGCACGCCATTATCGATCTTTGGTTACAATAACTTTAATATATCATCACATTTTTTGATTGGGAAACTGAATTGGCAGTGGGCAAGGAACATAGCTCAAAGGAGAGGTAAGGTTGGTGCAGTAAAGTCCTCGAATAGCGACCACGTATTGGAAGACGTAGTATTGGTAGGCCCTCAAAAGATGAACCAATGATGAATGAGATCGTCGGAATAGGTTGGATGAGGACAGCGCAGGACCGGTCGTCGTGGAGATCTTTGGGGGAGGCCTTTGTCCAGCAGTGGACTTCTTTCGGTTGAAATGATGATGATGATATATTTTTATGAAAGAGGATGAGGACCAACGAGGATGAACGACTAGCTGACGGTAAGTTATCACCTCCGCTTGTACTATCTCGGACAAAAGCAATTGCAAGAGCGTTTCCGATCTTTTAAGGGTTGACCGATGTGTCGTACCGTTTTGTAAACGCCGCGCAAGGATTTTTATTCAACAGTTTGGTTGTACGTGGGAGAAATTTATATGAATACCGCAATGAAGAGGAACAGAACAGATATCAACTGGTTCTTTCTGGATTATTAATTTTCACCACCAGTTGATGTATGTCATTCCACAACTTTCTGCCTCGCACAGCCTCTTTTTCGAATCATCTTCTGGCTGCTGCCTTTTTGAACTGATAAGACTTAGGTCCTAAGTTTCCTAGGTCCTTCAACTCTAGAGAACACCTCATTTCTCTGGTAGCCCTGATGTCTACGGGAGGCTGGTTTTTGTTAACTATTCATCAGTTGAAGACATACATTGAATCTAGATCTCAACGCAATGCCAAGCGATCGAGCCGTTTTCAGGGAACAGGATGAAATTATAATTCATTTCGCTCTACGTAATATAAGAAACAGGCACGTGGTTCACCTCAGAATTAAAAATCGAGACCTATGGAAATCTGCAATACTGGAGATCTCTGGGAATTGTACATTTACTATATACAACAAGGTTAAAAGGATTTGAAAATAGATTCGAGTCATATTGATGGAGTTGCAATAGTATTGTAAGCCGGCTTCGAAAAGAAGGATATTAATGAAATTGAATCGATCGATTTATTACTCTGCAGCCATGTCCCTAATCAATTGAAGTGGGCATAACAGACATTACAAAACGATATATCAATGACGTCACTCAGACCTCTCACAGAATATGTGTAGTGACCGCTGGCGCTAACGACGCCCTCGAAGCGATTGAATCAATATAAACGTTGTCACTGAGAGAACCCCATCAATCATTGATACGTGCCTGGCGAGCCGAGATCGTTCGCTCTATTTTAAGAACGTTTTTTCATTCATTTGTTATGATTCTTTGAGTTATCACCGCCGCCCATCACGGATTGAATTGCAACTAAACTTTCTGCTCGCCGAGAGCTGATAATTATTACGAAACGCAACAGCGACTGTCGCTAAATTATCGCAATGAGTGCTGCGATTATCGCTAACGCCGATCATTGAGTTTTGTGGTACGAGGATCGAACTTTTTCACAATTTTGACGGCACTACTGGTAAATACTGGTTACAACCGATTTATATATCTTTCTTTCGGAGTGTAAACGTTGTTTAATAGCCTTTATTAACCTAAAATTACACTAATGACGGTGTATTTACACATTTTACCATTTACAACTTCATTCTGATTTTTTCAAGAAGAGTCGAAACGAGACGAACGTATTTACCAAATGCTAGACAAAACATATTAGTAAATATATAATAATAAATATGTATTACTAAAATTCAAACTTGCTCTGTCATATTACTCAGCGATGGTATAAACGTTTCAGTTTATTTAACAAGTTCTTTAAGGAAATTAAATAACGAAAAACCGTAAAATTTTTGTTCAAAATCAAAAATTAAATATTTATTGAAGTACACCCCTCTTCCTCCATTACAATTCTTAATGTGGATGCTGGACGATCTGGTCAAGATCGCCGGATTACGTTGACTCATCCAGCGTTTGGCAGCGCAGGACCTATCGTCGTGGAAATCTTTGGGGGAAGCCTTTGTCTAGTAGTAGACATCTTCCGGCTCATGATGAAGATGATAATTCGAAGACAAAAACGAAGAACAAGAGGTCAAGCGCCATATTAACAAGGGCTGGACTAATATGACTGTAAGAATGTAATTTAATACATAATAGCTTTAGCGTTCAGGCATTATCTATAAATAAATTTAAAGGTTTTACTAAAAATGTCTCTGTTGTAAATCCTACAACTCCACAGCTGAATATCAAAGTGATCGGACAGCCTGGGACTAGATTATGATTATTTTATAGCAATAGCAACAGTACAATATTGTATATTTTATTAAAAAGAGCGCTAAATAGAATACTAGGAGAGTTTCTTGCGCCGCTTCTTCTCAGAGCGCCATTTGTTTCCGAAGCGGTAGTAGTATCTAGTATATTTGAAATGACATCAAAAATAATTCTAAAGGAATCACTTTTGGGAAACTAAATGCCTTCTATGCCTTTTAATAGTAGATTGGAAATAAATAGGTTTTATTATTATTCTAATATTTATAGAAAACATTTTCGTTTTTCTAGAGAATAAAACTATATACTCAGGTACCATACAAGTCACTTGAAATAACAATTTTTTCAACGAGTCCCTAAACCGCCTGCCCGTAATACAATTTGTTCGTACATATTTATGAAACATCCAAATGGTCACGTTGTGATTCATGGAAACACATTTATCACCCGAAAACGTGTCAACGTGAGAATTCATCCCTCACTACATCAACATTCAGATTACATACTACAAAAGAAAATATTTGTGATTTCATTAAGTAAGTTTTATTTATTTTCTTATTATTTTTCGTTTTCATTCAATAAATGACTATTTAAATTTAAGGAAATTTGACATATAAATCTGACATGAATATTACTATTTTAATAGAATTATAATTGTATTGCTCAGTGTATAATACTTAATGGTTAGGTTCAATTTTCTAAAAAATAAAATTTTATACAAGATATATATTTGCATGCATTGTAGGTGGAATAAAAGAAACGTAATCTAAATAAAATAAGACCGATTGTAAAACTGACCTTATTCCAATGCAAATAAAGATTATTATTATAGCTGGCTTCCTATAGCTTACTTCAGAAGATTATATATTGGGCTGTGGGAGGCTCCTTTGCACAGGATGCCGGCTAGGTTATGGGTACCACAACGGCACCTATTTCTGCCGTGAAGCAGTAATGTGTAAGCATTACTGTGTTTCGGTCTAAATGAAGCCGTAGCTAGTGAAATTACTGGGCAAATGAGACTTAAAACCGCATGTCTCAAGGTGACGAGCGCAATTTTGGATGTTCCAAGAATTCTGAGCGGCACTACATTGTAATGGGTAGGGCGTATCAATTACCATCAGCTGAACGTCCTGCTCGTCTCGTCCCTTATTTTCATTAAAAAAAGATTATAATTGTATATCTTTAGGAGATCATGATTTAATTTTGAAGATTTTTGACACTATATATGTATAATTATAACTTATATTAATTACACTTAAAATACTATATATACTAAAATAAAACTTTAAATAAATACCAAATCATAAATATGAACCTAGATAGTTAATATTATCATTACGGTGCCAATGAAGTAACGTTACCTCTTCGATTGCCCAAACTCATCCACTGACAAATGTATATTTTTTTTTATGAAAATAAGAGACGAGACGAGCAGGACGTTCAGCTGATGGTGATTGATACGCCCTGCCCATTACAATGCAGTGCCGCTCAGGATTCTTGAAATACCCCAAAAATTCTGAACGGCACTACAACTGCGCTCGTCACCTTAAGACATAAGATGTTGTCTCATTTGCCCAGTAATTTCACTAGCTACGGCGCCCTTCGGACCGAAACACAGTAATGCTTAGACAATCACGGCAGAAATAGACGCCGTTGTGGTACCCATAATCTAGCCGGCATCCTGTGCAGAGGAGCCTCCCACTGGTATATGCCAGACCTTCTCTCTCTCACCGCACAACTCTCATATGAATTGTTGTGCTTATGTGTCCTAAGAACTCATGTGCCCATGGTCTCCCCCTCAGAGGAAAATTATAAAAATCACCCCATATTTGATACTTTGGATGTATAGTTTCGTAAAACAACAAATATTAGAACATGCAATTATTGTACCATTAGCAACGAGTTCCAAAACTATAATAATATATACAAACAAAAGATTCCTTGTTCATTTAAAGTGTGCTTTAATTACTGACTCCACAAACACATTTAATGATGAAAACACACTTTTCATGTGACTGTAATGCGCTTTGGGTCGGTTCTTTTGTGATTAGTGTTTTATTGTTTTAACATAATTCAACCAACAGCAGTCTTAATGGCATCTTTGAAAGCTTAGATATAGATATTATTTAGTAGATTAAAAAATGTTTTGAGGAAAAAAGAGGAAAAATTTGTGTTTTTATATGTAACGGCTTTATGAACTTTATAGTGAGAAATCATTGTACCTATAATGATGATGCATCTTTTCTGGCATATGTAAAAAAATACTCTAAATTATTTAAAAATGTTTGCCCTATTGCAAAATCTGTGCATATCAGACAAATAATTAAAAATACACCAAATAAAATAAAGGCGACTTGAAATGTTGGAAACTAACTGGGAATCTGGAAGAGTGAAAGACTGCAACATTGATCTATCGCAATATATTACAATAATTCAATCTCGGCTTTTGAGACAAAAAAAAATCTATCACAAACACTCTTGTGTCCTCCATTAGTGTTGTTGAGTCAGTTCTTGTGGAAAATGTTAGAGAATGTCAAAAAAAATTTAAAATCAGCTTTGTAAGCCCTGGAGAAATAATTAGAACTTTGCAATCTTTAGATATTATGAAAAAAAAAAAACTGCTGAACTATTGAACTTACTAATTTCTGTTTATTGTATTATGTTATCGTTTAACTCTGTTTCGTTTTGCACATTACATAAATAACCAAAATTAAATTTACATCTAAACAAAAAAAAAAACTTCGTTTTATATTGACGGAGATATCTAGAAATATAAAGTTTATTCTCCATTTTTCCACTCTTCCTAGTTATTTGAAAATACAATTCTTAGTCATTAAATGGATTCAAATTCGGCGGAGAAATCGCACTACGTAAAAAAAATTTAACAAAAAAACACCGTCTTCCAAAAAACTATTCCAAAACAATACATATAATATGCACTAAAAAGTATAAAAATAATTGCGTATTTTTATACAATTTAAGTTACGAATCTTTTAATTTTTTGAATCCTTCTTTTTTGAAGTCGGCTAAAAACACACAACAGATAAAAAATTTATAACGGTCTCAACAACAATACAAATAAATAACTTTCGAAAGTGTTTTACCTCTGGTCAATGTGAATGACATTTTCTTTGCTTGGTTTTTCGAAGCGAATTACATAATACTTCAGGTGATTTCCCTCAGGATACTTGAATCTGAGTAAAAACAGCATTATGAAGTCGTAAAACAATAACAAATGTGGCCGCAAGGAATTGTAGGAACAACCCTCATTAGAAAGATCGAGGTCAAGAAAAACGTGGTCTGGTGTCCTCAAATGTAAGCTCTTACTAACACAGATGGAAGTACCTACAGTTGTTGTTATTTTAAATGTTTTTATGATAGGGACGTGACAAGCAGGACGTTCAGCTTATGGTAATTGATACGCCCTGCCCATTACAAAGCAGTGCCGCTCAGGATTTGCCCAGTAATTCTACTAGCTATAGCGCCCTTAAGACCGAAACACTCATGCTTACACATTACTGCTTCACGGCAGAAAAAGGCGCCGTTGTAGTACCCATTATTTTATACCTTACCCGACGTCCTCTGCAAAGATATCCCACTGGTGATATTTTTAATAATAGTCTCTTTGTTATAACATTAACTGTAGCTACTAGGACTGGATTCATTGTTGAATTGTTTGGAATAATAGATCAAGACCATTAATTATTATTATATATATCGGCGCAAATACTATACAACACGAATTGAAAACACGTGCAAGTGCACCGAGCCTCATAAATACGGCCGCATTTCAAAACACGTGGATTAGCACGTGCGCCGGGTCCTATAAACACAGCCGCACGGTCGACAGTCGACACTTCGGTCAGTCGTGCTCGGGCCGTCGTACGGTACGGACCTCTCTGGGACGTCGTAACGCTGCCCGTTGAATAATCGAAAGTAATAAAATACTTACTCGTATAGTTTTCTTTGGAATAACCAATTAGTGATCTTCAGCAAGATAGCAATTGTGATGTCAACAGTAATGACGTCACACCTTTTAAAAACAATACAGAGGTTCTTTCCTCGTCATATATATGTCTTCAGCAAGTACTGGTGTTTCCTCCGTGAGTGAGCCGGTTTTCCAGCTATGAGAATAAAATCATTCTTCATACTTATTTTATTTTCCCAATTTGAACTAAATTATGTCTAGCTGTATGAACGAAGACACTTCAAGTTTTTCCATTGAAAAAAATTGACAGTTACATCACTACATATTATAAAAGAAAGTCCTCCACCGCATCTGTCTGTCTGTCTGTATGCGGTAAACTCAATAACTACTGGGATTTGTATTGCTGTTTTCACCAATGGATAGCGTGTTTCTCAAGAAAGGTTTTAGTATACATTTTTTTAGGTTTTTGTATACATTTTTGAATACATTGACGATATTTATTGAAGGAGTCGGAAAAATATAAGCCGTTTATGAGCTTTCATCGACAACACTGTTTAAATCCTTTGAGATTTAATAACAAAATAATGTATGGTGGAGTCGTGTATTAAGGTATAGGCCTACAGAAAAGTACGCGATGGCATATGTCTATCATTTAAGGATAACATAGATACTATATTTATTCAACTTAATACTTAAAAAATTTGGCAATAAAAAGCGGTTATGTAAAAGGTGCATACACAAGTACGTAATCTTTATCTTTTAAACGAATTTAGGTTTACTCTTCTACTCCATAGTATAATTACTTGATGCGATATGGCCCTCCCCCGCACAAGGAACGGTAGTTGAAGGTTATGAGCTTTCTTCCACGTACTACAACGCTGTGGAATGAGCTTCCTTGTGCGGTGTTTCCGGGACGATACGACATGGGTACCTTCAAAAAAAGCGCGTACACCTTCCTTAAAGGCCGGCAACGCTCTTGTGATTCCTCGGGTGTTGCAAGAGAATGTGGGCGGCGGTGATCACTTAACACACCAAGTGACCCGTACGCTCGTTTGTCCTCCTATTCCATAAAAAAAAATCAGAAAGACGTTGTTGTTTAATTTTTTACTAATTAACTTTTATTACACATTTCCAATGCCTTTAGACTACATTATTCACGAATAGGTACTTACGTTTACATAATGTTGTTAATGTTAGAAATTGTACATTTATATTGGCAACACTGTGTTTGGTTTAGCTCTCTGTGAGGCGCAGACAATATGGCGATTATGTTGAGGTTATTAGTGTTTGCTTTGTAATAGTCGTGTTAATCATATTTTCTAATAAAAGTGAAGTTATACATTAAAGCATTTTAATTCATTATATTAATAGTTAAAACACGTTTATAATATTTTATTATATAAACAATCTAACTGCCATTCTTTATTATCTATGCCCACAGCAAATAATAGATCTGTGATCGTTGGACAGGTACAGCTCGTTACGCTATCCGGGTCGGACGGACCGTTATTGTATTTGTGGAATCCATGTTACAATTTTTTCCTTTGTGGATAGCTGTTTCCTTTACTAGCTATATCCATGTAACATCGCCCAGTAAGGCTTGATTGGTAAGGAATCTAACGTTGCGGTATTGAAACAGGAATCACTAAGGCTTACGGATTTTTAATTGCTTTTGAGTTCAGAATAACAGTCTCTAAACTTCTATTCTGAGACTTTCGTGGAACGTTTTAAAAATCTATCAGACGCTATTTTTTATGTATTATTATTGAACTTTATATTCATATTAGTTATTGTAAAGTTGAGTCGCGATTACTAATTTAAATAAAATATATATTTTTTGGAAATGGATGTACTGATGTGAAATGGATGTTAAGTGATCAACGCCGCGGAATCACAAGAGCGTTGCCGGCCTTTATTTTGAAGGTACCCATGTCGTATCGTCCCGGAAACACCGCACAAGCAAGCTTATTCCACAGCTTTGTAAAACATGGAAGAAAGCTCCTTGGAAACCGCACAGTGGGGATGATATCCTAACTTGTGGCGTGTCGTGCGAAGGTTAAATTCGGCGGCAGGAATCAGGTGAAACAGCTCTTCGGAACACTCTCCGTGATAAATACGGTAGAATACACATAATGAAGCGACGTCTTTACAAAACGCCAAGTGATCAAGCCATTCACAGAGCACTGGGTCCTCGATAATTCGAGCTGATCTGCGTTTCACGCGGTCAAATGGATTGAGCTGATACTGAACTTCTTTTCCGAGACTTTCTTGACGTACCAAGAAAAATCTATCAGATACTAATAACTATTATGTATTATTATTGATCTTCATATTCATTATTATAAAGTTGTGGATTACTAATAAAATCCCACTAATATTATAAATGTGAAAGTTTGTATGTCTGGATGCATACAACTACAAGTTCAAACATATTTGAACTTCATTAACGCAAAATCTACAGAATAGATTTTGATGAAAATTTACAATAATATAGCTTACACACCAGAATAACAAATAGGCTATAATTTATAAAACTATGGTGTATAGTGTAATTATACAAAATATAAAAGAAGTGTGACTGTTACTAATGAATACAACTAGCGCCATCTCTTATCAACTAGCAAGCAAAAGATCAATACAATTTATATGGCAAATCAACGTTTGCCGGCTCAGCTAGTAAAATATATTTATTATACATAATATACCGATTTACAAGAAGGTAGATGTTGTGTATTTTATTCAATGTAAAAAATGTGCAGTAATATAATATAATATCACAAATCAAAGCTTCATGAAATAGAACGGAAATAAACGAGGCTTTTTCATTAAATCGTTTTATGAAATTCGCTAATCTTGCGCGAAGGCTTTTTGCCGCAATACAATCTCTTCAACCGCAGGTTGTTTATTTTCCTTTTTAAAGCCCCATTTAATTCCCTTAAAAGATTAACAGGATTAATCTTTATTGTTATAGAAAAATAAAGGAAATTTGATGCCATAGAGATTTTAGAAATGACTATATAGTTACTTAATGTTATAATTGAGAATACGGAAGGTGATTTTGCTTTAAATTCTTAAGTTCTTGTGATAACAATTTGAGACAATACAATAAGTTTAACTAAAATCTCCTTATGATTAAAAACAAACATCAAAATGTTTAAAGTTTTCTTTATAGTTAATTCCGCAGATATATTTTGTCTTTAAACAATTCGACACGTGTTTCACCTCTACACCAGGCATCCTCAGGACATGTTGACTCGCCAAACTCTGACACGAGACTGAATTAAATGAGCTTTTACACCCTCGTAAAATGAAATGAAGCGCTGTGATTGGTCGGCTGTTGTGACGTACCTCCCCCGGAAGAGATACGTAGCAATGGTGAAGCGACCAAAGCGTGCCAGAATTTGGCGAGTCAACATGTCCTGAGGATCCTTCGTGTAGAGGCGAAACACGTGTCGAATTGTTTAAAAACAAATATTGGCGAAATTAACACTAAAGAAAACTTATAACCTATTGATGACTAGATAATCAAATGGGTATAGAGATTCTTTTAAGAAATCTATGTCGTTTCGAACAAAATACAGAGAAGAGATTTTGATCCAATAACTGGATGATGAAGAACTCCTAATTTGGATAATGGGAAAATGATTAGATATAGATTTCATCACGTCGGTGAAGATATTAATAGTCTAATTGAATTCGAATTCGGCTGCAACTAAAATCAAATCTATCAAAGCTCCGCCTGATATTACTAATGCCATTGCGCTCAGTGATGAAAATGAATATAACAAATGCTTATTTCAATAGTAAAGCTAAATGGCGCTGTTCATTGACCACACTCATTATCAAAAATGCTCTATTTCTGGACCTATTGTTATTTTTTTTTATAATCATTATACTATTATTCACATTACCAGTGGGAGGCTGCTTTGCAGAGGATGCCGTCTAGATTATTGGTACGACTATAGCGCCTATTTCTGCCGTGAAACAGTAATGTGTTAGCATTATTGTGTGTGTAGCTAGTGAAATTACTGGGCAAATGAGACTTAACATCTTACGTCACAAGGTGACGAGCGCAATTGTCGTGCCGCTCAGAATTTTTGGGTTACCAAGAATACCACCAGCTAAACGTCATGCTCGTCACTTACTGTCATAAAAAAAACTATGCTTCTGTCAGTACAATGTAACCAAGCCGTGAAAAAATCAGAGAAAAACCACTGACAAATATGGCATGTACATTATTTACAGTAATTCTTGTTAAACAGGATTTCCCTGTCTCCAATATTGCATCTTTGGCAACTTACCTACAAATTGCAATCTTAACCCTGTTTATTAATCTATACTAATATTATAAAGCTGCAGTGTTTGTTTGTTTGTTTGTTTGAACGCGCTAATCCATTTATAGGCTATGTTTTTTTTTTCAAAATTAGGGATCCGTAATAAAATTGCTATTTTGTAACACAAGGTGTAAAATCGAAAACCTATTTTTGCGTGCGCTGCAAAAACTATTGACAATAGAACAAAATGATGTACAGGCTATAATATAGGCAATATTTTATTACTTATAAAACTATCGCGTGAATTATACTTTATATGGCAAAACAACGTTTGCCGGGTCAGCTAGTTATAATATATTTTGGTAGTGAGTTATTTCCTTATATAATTGCATATATTTTTGTTAATTAAATTTAGAAATTATTTTCTAAGCTTTATTATTAATAATTATTTTTGAAGGTAAATTATTGTACCAACAATTGAGACCTGCATAGAAATTCTAAATCAAAATAACTTTATTAACTAAAAATAAAATTGACTTCCACTTTATTATGTCAAAAATTTCTATTGTTCAGTTTACTATGGAAAAGATAGAAAGAAATAGTCTTCTGTCAAAACTGGATGATGGAAGGCTCCTTTGCACCGGATGCCGGCTAGATTAAGGGTACCACAACGACGCCTATATCTGCTGTGAAGCAGTAATGTGTAAGCATTACTGTATTTCGGTCTGAAGGGCGCCGTGAAATTACAGGGCTTACTTAGACTTGTCATCTAATGTCCTAAGGTGACGAGCGCAGTTGTAGTGCCGCTCAGAATTTTTGGGTTTTTCAATAATCTTGAGCGGTGCGCATTGTATTCAGCTGAACTGCTTGTCACGTCCTTTATTTTCATAAAAAAACTCATTCAAATAACAGCCAAATATATAAACAACGAATAAATTATCAAATTTAACCAACCACACGGAACAAATATATCGTGGTCGCATTAGTTAACAGTAATTTTGGTATGATTATGAATATGCTTCAGTACCCACAACCACATATTGCCAGAGAATATGCACATATGCCAAAATTAACTTGATCTGTGATCACGTACTGGGATAACAATTTCAAATATTAATTAAACTGTGATAAATAGTTAATTAAGTATTTCTTAATTAACCACACGAAGATCAATATAGATTAGAGATGAAACGGCTAGCAGTTTGGCCGGATACCGGATATTCGGCCAACCATGTGGCCGAATAGCCGAATATCCGGCGGAACTTAGCCGTTTGGTGTATCGCACACACAAACACAGACTTGCGTAGGCGGCGCGCGAACTATCGAGTAGACTCGGTTAGATTCGGTTCTTTTTGTTAATGAGCGAAGTTAGCAGCCTCTCAATGCAGAGAAATTAGTATTTATCCACCCTAATTTGCCCTTAGTGCAGTATGAGTACTAATTAAATAATTTTTTTCTATTACATTCATTTACTATGGTGTGATTAAAAATTTACAACTAAAGCTAATTATATTTCTTAAGTAGTACTAAAACTTTTAGTACTAAAACTAACTAAATAAAGCAAATAATTACTTAAAAATATATTTTTTTATACAGATTTTTTTTAATTCGGCCTGATGCCTATCCGGCCGAATAGTAGGTAATTATCCGGTATTCGGCCGGATAGTATTAACGCCGCCGGATAGGCCGGATCCCGGATAGTTACCGGATATCCGTTTCATCTCTAATATATATGGGCCATTTAAGCAGTTTTAAAACATTAAATGTTAGGGAAATCCACATTTCGAAGTAAATTGAAAGTAAAAGTTTATTTATTTATTAATATAATATGTAGATACATAACTAGTTTCAATTAATTGGAATAAAACAAGCAATGTTTTGGAAAACATTAAATCGAATTTAAAACGAACAAGACAAACAAAAAAAATTCTTTAACCATAACTATATGCTTACCCTATATTGATCTATAAAATTAAAAAAAAAAGCGCTGGGTACTTAAGCAGTAATACAGAAGTGAAAACTTCATCAATACGAGGTTAATAATAGAAGAAGGAAATATTTTTTGTATGTTTTATACAGTTTGTATGTTACATACATTACAGCTTTCTCCCCCCCCCCCCCCCCCTCTCTCGCTCTCCCTCTCTCTATCTAACTCTCTCTCTTATATTTATTTATTACAGCAAAACGATTTTTCATATCAGTCTGTCACAGAATTTAATCTAAATAAAGTAATTATAATTGTCTCTTTTTGACAAACAAAAGTGTCACTTTAAAAAAAAAACACTGTAATTCCATGCCCAATGAATCCTATTTAAATAAAACACTTTTAAAGTATTAAAACGCGTGTAATTGTAACTGTTTTACATTAGATGTTTGCGTAAAAGTTACATTTTTATTTTAGTTAACCCGACGTTTCAAGACTTTTCCAGATCTCGTTATCAGGGGGACTGAATCGAACTATTACGCAAACATCTAATGTAAAACCGTTTCAATTACACGCGTTTTAATCCTTTAAAAGTGTTTTATTTAAATGTGTAACACTCGCGTTAATCAAAGAAAATACAATGAATCCTAGTTGAACTAAATCAAGCATAAAAGAGATAAAATATTATAAGTTATGTAGAAGCTCACAAAGAGCGATTTCTGAATTTTTTTCGGAAGATCAGTTGGCGTCGGGCGTCGGCACACATTCGGATTATTATATCATTTGTGAAATACGAGCGGAGATCATAAATCTTTCTTTACGAATTGGGTATGTCCAACAAATCGTCTAAATAAACTCCAGGAATTCATTTATGTGTTTTTTTCGGAAGAATAATGGTTTAGTAACACTTTTTTGGTGATACCAGTGTCATATGAACTTAAAATCACATAAGAAGGATGTTTGTTCCATAGTTTGGTTATATTTAAGGAAGTAAATTGATATTAAATAGTTGTTTTTCATGATTATTAGAGATTTAAAGCGAAAAAATGAGCTGCCCTTCATTGAGCGGCAAAATTTAACTATTAAAAACATTAATTGTAGATTAAAGGATTACCTATTAAAAAAACTATTACAGCAAACATTATATAAACCTGCTAAGTTATATTTATTCGTTTTAAGTCGTACATTTTCACTGTTATTGATTTAATTTATATCTTAAGTAGTCAATATGTTATGTTTTTAAAGTGATTAACCCTCACTTCTAGGATTAATACACAAATAATATCTGAAAAACATTCTGCTCCATTCCCAAGGTGAGGATTATTTAATTAGAAAGTGATAATAATTCCTTCGAATATTAACACGTGTTTGATACATGGTTCTTTTTGCTATAAAAGCACCCCAAGTTATTTTGTAATAAAATTGAATTTTTGTTAAATGCACTGTTCTTAACAATATGTTATGTTTATAAGGTTATGCCCTCACTTCTAGGATTAATACACAAATAAAATTTGAAAAACAAAATTTTATGAACGATGCGGTAGTCGAACCCACGACCTCCGGCGTTCCGTGCCGGTGCTCCAACCAACTCCTCCTCCAACCGTTCGAGTACCGCCTCGGTACAAAATTCTGTTTGCTTTGTTCAACTCTCAGGTTGTGGCTTCATCTACAGGATCTACTTTACAATTGATAACCTGCTCAACCTAACCTAATATGCAAATATTGGGGTTGAAAATTTTGTTTTTCAAATTTTATTTGTGCACTGTTCTTATTTAAAACTTATAATCTTATTTTCTACTTTTCAGTTTGGTTTTCTGATAAGGCGTGTTATTTTGTTTTTTTTTTCAAACTATTAATTATTATAGATAGTATTATAATAGATACTTGGTAAAAATTAGCTTAATCAGTAAGTGCTATGGAGTTATAAATAATTATTTAATTTGATACATAATTATTTACATATATATACCTATAAATATATAAATATTAAAAGTTTCGCTCTCCGCTCAAGATCTATGCTTATTTAAGTAATATAAGTAGATCTACCGCAAAACTCAAATTTATAGACAAATTTATGTAGGATTAGTATTTCTGCCGAAAAACAGGAGTGCTCTTCTACTGTATTGTGGTGGGTGCAGATTGAACTACTGGCACATGGGAAATTCCATGTTGTCTCAGGGTGACAGGCGCAATGTCATGTGTTGTCAGAACTGACCTCTACAATTTACCACTGGACTGGCGGCTGTCAGAGTGTGCCTGTTTGATATTCGCCATTTTGGCGCTGTTCTCTGAGGGTTTGCTGAACTAAAACTAGTGATGACGACCTTAGCTAAGCAAACATCGATGGTGGGAAACTATTTTTAAAAAAATGTGTACTTTATTACGATGATTCCTTAAGTATAAATAACACGGAAAACTAACAATATTAATTCAAAATGCAAAAATACTTCCAGAGTACTGTACGCTTCTGTCGCAGCCATTTGTATTATACACCGAACTCTACTATATACCACTGGACTGGCGGCTGTCAAAGTGCTATTGTGCCTGTTAGATATTCGGCATTTTGGCAATTAATTCGAAATGCAATAATACTTCAGAGTACTGTACACTTCTCTTGCAGCCATTTATGAAACGTCAAAGTTAGTTCTCTGGACGCTCGCGAGTGGCGCTTCAAATAGCCACAAAAAATTCGCTGTCAAACATATGGAATAGCCTGTCCAAAGGTATACAGGTCAGTGGTTGTCAGTGCCGTCATATTGATACTGGCATGAACAGCAGATGCTACTTAATTAGTAATTTAGACCATTTTTTCATCCTGTCACTATTTACCATACCATATAAAAAATAAGTATTTCTACATACCAGTTCTTCAGGTGATCCCGGCTCCTTCATACCATTGCTCTTATCCGTGTCCCCCGTCTCTGTAACAAACATAATTATTAATGGAATTGAAATTTTAAAATTCAATTTTAAATTCAATTCTTCTGTACAACGTAGACTCCCGACTGACTAACTCTCTGACTTATCAACTAACGGCCGTTTTCAATAACCTATCTATCCTTAGTTTAACTTACTAGAGGTACACAAATCTATCCCCTGACAGATAGCATTGGACTATAACTATATTGGACATAACTATTGATAAATAAGATCTCGTCATTAAACGGTGACAGCAATGTATCCGTAAGTTAAACTAAGGATAGATAAGTTATTGAAAAAGGGCCGTTATATCACGAAACCTTAAAAGGGCTTAGGAACTTAAATTGAACACAGGTAAAATCCTTAAATTATATAACTTAGTACTATGATAATATTTTAAGGAATTTCACCTCTAAGGGGGCTAAATAAAAGATGAACGGTTGTGACCATAAAAAAATTCATATGTCTTCGTCTAGTTATAAAATGTCTACGAAAGAAATGTACAAGTTAGCATATCGTCGTTTTTCTGCAGTTTACCGGTAAGAGGGTGAATTGGGCTGTTTTGAAGGAAAAAGCCGCACAGAGAAGGTCAAAGGTCAAAACAAAGACCAGTTTTACTTGTCTAACATATAATCAAAATATAAACATCAGTATTAAATATTAATCGTATATTTACCTACAGTATATTTTTTTAAAATGTGTTACATTTTATAGTATCCATATTAATATAAATTAATATTTTTTGTTTTTATGAAAATAAGGGACAAGACGAGCAGGACGTTCAGCTGATGGTAATTGATACGCCCTGCCCATTATAGTGCAGTGCCGCTCAGGATTCTTGAAAAACCCCAAAAATTCTGAGCGGCACTACAACTGGTCTTGTCATCTTGAGACATAAAATGTTAAGTCTCATTTGCCCAGTAATTTAACTAGCTACGGCGCCCTTCTGACCGAAACACAGTAATGATTACACATTACTACTACACGGCAGAAATAGGCGCCGTTGTACCCATAATCTGGCCGGCATCCTGTGCAAAGGAGCCTCCCACTGGCAATAGCACTATAAATAATACCTGTATTTATTGTATTAATTAACTTAACTTTAGTGTAAGCTTTATAGCTAGTATTACATATGTATTACAGTGAATCTGTAATTTAAGCTGATATCTTCCCAACAACGTTAATATGTTGTTGAGAATTTATATAACAAATCATTTTGAAACAAAAGCTAGTTCACAACCACAGTATACCCTTTTGAGATACCACATTGATCACGGGAACTTTAACACTACATAAAACTACCTATTGATAGGTTATAAGTCGCGCGTGTCTGCCCGCTTGGGATGTTTTGTTCTAGACGAAGCTAAACCGCTCAAAGTCACGCGTAGCGAGTGTAGGTAGCTAAAAATATTTAGCACATACATATAATAGTATTTTATTAATATTAAAGGTAAAGTTTTGCATAAGAGGTGTATTAAATTAAATTTTTAGTTATATTATGATACTTTTCAAATTTTGAAGTCGGTTTTTTTAAACGTTGTTTTTAATATTTTTTTTAGTATCAGTTAATAATAATAATATATAATCAACCTGAATGAAAGCTCTTAATAAAAAAAATCCTTACACAAAAAACAATGTTATCATCCACGTAGACAAAAATTTACATAAAAAATGTTCATAAAATGAAAACTACGGGGCCAAACCATGTAAAATGTTTATGGGACCAAATGTCATCTAATTCGCATCGAACTAAAGAAGAATGACGTAAATCGTATCATAAATCTTAGAGTAATCGGTGTACATACATAAAAAAAATACCGATCGAATTGAGAACCTCCTCCATTTTGAAGTCGGTTAAAAATAACAAACGGCAACTAACTTATTATTCAAAGTGTTTACGACTTTAATTAAAATTTAATAATAATTTGTTGTACAAAAAATCTTTCCACTCCGTAAATAAATTACTTTTATGTATTTCGGTGCACTATTCAATGCACGCTCGTATCTCGTTAAAAGCTCTGATTGGCTCTGTGTATGACGTAATCAATAAAGCCTTATCTATTGAATGGAAACAAATTAACAGAGCGACTATATTGAATTTAAATTAAAAAAAATTTTCTTTAAAACGGAATAGTATTTCTATTCGAAGTGAAAAGCTTACTTCTTGGAACACTTTAACGACTTATAGTAAGGTGCGATCTGTGGCAAAATTTCTGTCTGTAATCAAATTGCAATGCGCTTAACGTCACTGCTGAATTGCAAAAGTGGATCTAGACATATTTAGACAAATTATTAGTGTGCATCAGATTCACTAAAAATCTAGAAAAAAAAAATAACAAAAAAACAACAGACTTCAAAAACACTATTCCAATAAACAATAGATACAATATGCACTAAAAAGTATAAAAATAATTGCGTATTCTCAGACAATCTAATTAATTAATCTAATTCTAGTTACGATTATTGTTATTTTTGGAGTCGGTGTTAGGTGTCAGGCTTGTAACTACATACATAGGCAAAGGCATGCATATCATATAAGCAATAAGGCAGTACCTACCTCGTCATGAACCTAAATAAATATAGCACTAGTGTTAAAGTTAATTTACTATCTACGGTAGGCAGTCTAAAGATTGCATATACGAGGCAAGCAGCGTTTCATACAACTCTACAGTACCTTGCTAGGAAAACAATGCACGCCCCTGTACATAGGTGAGATGTGCTTGTGTCACACGCGCGACGTGAGGAGGCGAGAGGCGAGAGCGGGGCCGCGGCGGGAGGACACCGATTAATATTATACTCCGGAATAGTGTTTTTGAAGTCGATTGTTTTTTTGTTAAACATTTTATAATCTTAAAGTATTTTTTTTTTGTTTAGCTCTCTGTTTGTTTTGGTTTATCAGTGTAACGGCTGGATCGTATTTGACTGGTATTTCGCTAGCAGATAGCTCCTGTTATAAGAAGTATCTTAGGCTCAAGGACTACATACAATTCATAACCCACATCACTCATATAAAATATACTCTGTGCGGAAAAATGCTTAACAATTGGTAACCCAGTGGGTATTCATTGATGATGTAATTAATGGGCTGTATTGATCACCTTCCATCCAGTGAACTCTACGCTCGTCCTTTGAAGACATACGAAAATTTCATACAAATAAAATATGTATTTTATATATAGAAATATTTTAGCCTAGGAATATTTCCCAAAGTAGAACATTTTTTTTATTTAAAACTATTCTGTCAATTCACTGAGTTTAGATAGATACTTACGTATGTCAAATCAAAATTGCATAAAAATTTAATTTTTAGCTTTAGCATAGCTTGTTACTATAATATGATGGCCATTTTAATTTGAAAGGTAATTTCACGATGAATATTAATTAATTAAAACGTCATGCGATAAATTGTGTTTTCATAATTAAATACTTATTAATATACGTTTTAATATAAAATAAAATATTTTTTACTATATGATTATAAGTCGCTAGACTTCTGAAATGCACAGGAATGTATAAAATATACAATATATATTATATTCTAGGTACATATAATACTCACAAAACTTCGGCTGTCAAGATTTATTTTGGCAAAAATAATACATTTATCATTAAGATGATTATTCCTAGAAATATTTCAAAATATTATATTAAACGTTCTTCATCATAAAATTAGATTGAAAGACCAGATGGTGATATATATAAAGAAAGTACTGCTACCGGGTCCCATTGTAGATAAAAGCCATCAAACAACCCAAGAGAACTACATTCTTAATAATAGTTTTTAGAGTTTATTTATTTAGAAGGAAGTCAGCGAATTAATAATTATATAATATTCTTAAATATTATAACTGTTCATTGTGAGTACATTTATGAATATACGTTCACAAAAATCACGTCACCTTTTTGCTCTTAATAGTGATTTTCATGATTATAACACTAGAAATAAGGGATTGCTTGTAACTTATTCTAGTAGGCTTCATAAGATACATAATAGCTTTAAGGGTCAATGTATACACTTTTAAAATAAAGTCCCAGCCACTGTTCAGGCATTATTTATAAATATTCAAATGTTTTATTTAAAAATGGCTCTGTCGTAAATCCTATTACTCCACAGCTGAATATCTAAGTGGTTGAACAGCCTGGGACTAGATTATGATTATTTTATAGCAATAGCAATGATAGTACAATATTGTATATTTTAATTAAAATATGCACAAAAAAAGAATGCTGGGAGAGTTTCTTGCGCCGCTTCTTCTCTCTCAGAGCGCCATTTGTGTCCGAAGCGGTAGTACTTTCTACTATATTACAAATGACATCAAAAATAATTCTAAAGGAATCAATTTTGAGAAAAAAAATGGTTTTATTTCAAGCGTCCCAAAAAAAAATAATTTAAATTGCTCGACCAAAGCTTTAATTATAAATCTATACTAATATTATAAAGCTGCAGTGTTTGTTTGTTTGAACGCGCTAATCTCTGGTACTACTGGTCCGATTTGAATGATTCTTTCAGTGTTGGGTAGTCCATTTATCGAGGAAGGCTATAGGCTATGTTTTTTTTAGGGATTTAGGGGAAATTAGGGATCCGTAATAAAATTGCTATTTTGTAACACAAGGTGTAAAATCGAAAACCTATTTTTGCGTGCGCTGCAAAAACTATTGACAATAGAACAAAATGATGTACAGGCTATAATATAGGCAATATTTTATTACTTATAAAACTATCGCGTGAATTATACTTTATATGGCAAAACAACGTTTGCCGGGTCAGCTAGTTATAAATATAATAATATAACTAGAAGCAGTTCTTTGACTGAGTTTATGACGCGGGTAGCGTCAAATAACTCAGTCAGCTACCAATCAACTGTTATAAACTCGATAAGCGCACTCAATCAATCATTTAGGTATCAATTAATATGATCACTTTGTTCGTTATCAAAGGATCTATAAGGTCATAACAATAATTACACTTTACGTAACATATAAGTCACTTTCCGAACTTTCGCTGTCAGTGAAGGTATCGGATGCCGTCGAGACTTGCGAGTCTAGTCACGAGCCATACATTAGTTGCTTCGATATTAATTATCCCTTTGGACGGAACAATGGAATCTAAATGATCGACTATCGATTCTTTGTTTATCATGAAAATGAAAATAAAAAATATATTTATTGACTGAATGGACACAAAAAACAACCGACTAAAACGACTCCAAAAATTACAATAATCGTGACTAGAATTAGATTAATTAATTAGAGTGTATAAAAATACGCAAATTATTTATATATATTTCTTGTGTGCGTGTGTATGTCACTGAACTCCTCCTAGACGGCTGGACCGATTTGGATGATATTTTTTGTGTGAGTTCAAGGGGATTCGAGGATTGTTAAGATTCACAATTGAACTACCTCCTAAACGGCTGGACCGATTTTGATGATATTTTTGTGTGTTCCTGTGAATTTGAGATTGGTGTGTGTCTTCAGGTGGATTTGAGAATGGTTTAGATTCACAATTAAACTACCTCCTAAACGGCTGGACCGATTTTGATGATTTTTTTGTTTGTTTTAGTGAATTTGAGATTGGTTTAGATTCTCAATTCCGTCCATATAATATAATTCTCTCCGTCCATATAAATAAGAACTCCTCTTAACGGCTGGACAGATTTTACAAATTTAAGACGTGTGTACAGGACAACGTCTGTTGGGTCCACTAGTATTTTTATACTTTTTAGTGTATCTATTGTTTTGAAGTAGTGTTTTTTTGTTAATTTTTATTTTTTTATCTTTAGTGAATTCGAAGTACACCAACTAAAAGTTTGATTAAATATGTGTAAATATACTAAATTTTTCAATGCAGCAATGAATGTAAGCGCTATTCAATTTGGTGTGACCACGAGTCGGGAATGTAATTTTCTTGCGTGCGTACGTACACGCACACTTTTTATATCATTATTAATATTATAAACGTGAATGTTTGTTTGTTACGCTTTTACGCCGGAGCTTCTGAACCGATTTTAATGAAATTTGGTATAGCGATACACTACAGCTTGGGTAAGGACATAGGCTATATTTTATCCTGGAAAAATCCATCATTCCCGCGGGATTTGTGATAAGCTGAAATTCACGTCGATGAACTATATATACCAATGGTAGGTAGGATTTAGTTTGCCATAACAATCTTCCTCGAAATAAGATTCATGTAATACGTTGGGAACGGGAACGAAAACGGAATCGTAAACTGTTTTTTTAAAACCCTTTATCTTCGCGGACGAAGTCGCGGGCATCAGCTATTATATAAAATATAAATATATATACTATAGGCATGCTAGCGAGAACGCCGGACACCGAGACTTGAATTTAAATTTTGAATAAAAAACCATTTAGTTATTGCGAAATTAATCTTACAACCACCATCACTCTATTATTCTGTTGCGTAAAATTAATAATTTAGAATGTTGCCAACACGGAAAAATGGCAACAGATATTTCTTACGTTGACAGATTGGACAAGAGAAAATTATTTTCTTAATAGACTCGGCGAGATTATCCAGCAACTTATCATAATATAATCATGAAATAATTTAAGAGAAATGGAGCTTTTCCGCAACGCGACAAACGATATTCATGGAAAATTTAAAAGATTAATTAAAAAGGATTGGTTTTTTCAGGCGTAAACGAAATTGTTTTAAAATCGTATAAAAATTCATTTATTTTAGTAAACTAATTTAAGTTTTTTTTTATGAAAATAAGGGACGAGACGAGCAGGACGTTCAGCTGATGGTAATTCATACGCCCTGCCCATTACAATGCAGTGCCGCTCAGGATTCTTGAAAAACCCCAAAAAATCTGAGCGGCACTACATCTGCTCTCGTAAACTTGTGACATAGTTTAGTTGTCAAGTCTCATTTGCCTAGAAATTCGCTAGCTACGGCGCCTTTCAGACCGAAACACAGCAATGCTTATACATTACTACCCATAATCTAGCCGGCATCCTGTGCAAAGGAGCATCCCACTGGTTGAAATGTATACAGAGTGTTTTTTAAAGTGGGACAGTATGGGGAAACCCTAAAGTATAAGAGATACAGGGAAACTGTCTTAGGAAACATTAGGTACTTCTTTGTGAAAAAAAAAATGGTATTGTCAAAATTTTGGTCAAGTGTGAGTTGTCCCTAAAAATGATTAATTTTGATGAAATTTTTTTTTGACGCACATCTACTCAGTTTCACGAGGGGATCATTTTATTGTATGGGAAGAAAAAATCGGGACAGCAGAAGTTAGTCAAATTTAAGAAAATCGTTTTCATTATTACAACCCGTGTAAATTGCCTACCACTGCCCACTGCAAGGTTTTTATTAAAAAAAATGTTGCCTATTCCAGTTTTACATTTGAATTTGGAACACTTTATTTGGTTTAAAAAGGATTAAAATACCTTAAGGTATTCTTACGCGAGCACCTTACCTTACAAATCTAATTTAAAAAAAAAAAAAAAAAACAAATTTTAAATTTGGAACTTCTTGAAACAAACAGTATTTTACTTGATATTTCATTGTTTAAAGTTAACATTATGTTAAGTTTTCGTCATGGAATTATCAAACTCGCATAAAGTAAATTTAATTGAAGCGTATTTTGTTAATCGTAGCTCTGTTAATGCGTTACAGTGGTATCGGGAACGTAATCCGGACCGCGATCAACCGAACCGCAAAATTTTTGACAAACTGGTGAAAAATTTAAGAAGGGGAGGCTGTTTTACACTAAAACGGAGGAGACGAGCCACAGTAATAAATGAATTTACAACTATCGCAATCTTAGGATATTTTGAAGCCTACCCAAAAGCCTCATTGAGGGAAGCTGCTAACAATATCGGTGTGCATAGATCTACAGTACAAAAGAAATTGAAGGCTTACAAGTACAAGTGTTACATAGAAGGTCATCTTGTACAAGCATTGCTTCCAGGAGACACTGACCGGAGATTAGCATTTTGCCAGTGGTTTGTAGCATGCTCGATTAGAAACCCGTCTTTTCCAAGCCAATCCGGCTTTTTCCGATTTGGACAGATGAATGCAATTTTTCAAACAATGGCATGTACAATAGAAAAAATAATCATTTTTGGGCACGTACAAACCCCTTCCGAACTACGGCAACCCATAACCAGGTCCGCTTTTCCTTTAATTGTTGGTGTGCAATATTACATAATAAAATCTTTGCCATTAAAATTTACCATGGAACATTGAATAGTCAAAAATATCAGGAAATATTAAACATGGCTGTGAAATTTTAATAATATCATCTACCAACAAGACGGCGCCCCTGCCCACAATAGGTACTAAACAGTTTTTGAATGAACATTTTCTTGATCGCTGGATGGACACAAATGGCCCTATTAAATGGCCACCACGTTCACCCGATTTAACACCGTTGGATTTTTTCATTTGGGTACCTTAAAGGTCGAATTTATGCAGATACTTACAACTCTGTACAAGAGTTAAAAGACGCAGTGCATTATCATTTGAACAACATACATCACAACGCCTTGTCTAAAGCTACCAGAGGTGTTCTGAAACGCGCTCGTGCCTGCATTCGACAAGAGTGAGGCGAGGCCACTTTGAACATTTACTTTAATGTAAAATTATTTTATTAAATTTACCTAACTTCTGCTGTCCCGATTTTTTTCTTCCCATACAATAAAATGATCCCCTCATGAAACTGAGTAGATGTGCGTCAAAAAAAAAATTTCATCAAAATTAATCATTTTTAGGGTCAACTCACACTTGACCAAAATTTTGACAATACCAATTTTTTTTTCACAAAAAAGTACCTAATGTTTCCTAAGACAGTTTCCCTGTATCTCTTATACTTTAGGATTTCCCCATACTGTCCCACTTAAAAAAAACACACTGTATAACAGACATAAGATGTTGAGTCTCGTTTGCCCAATAATTTCACTAGCTACAGCGCTCTTCAGACCGAAACACAATGATGCTAACACATTACTGCTTCACTGCATAAATAGGCGCCGTTGTCGTACCCATAATCGAGCTGGCATTCTGTGCAAAGGAGTCTCCCATTGGCAAAATTATATAACGTTCTTAAAAGTTAATTAATAACATCTTATTTCAATAATTTAATTCATTGTCCGATGTTTTGAAGTGATAACCTATTTAAGCACGTTGAGCACTCGGTGGATAAAAATTGATACAGAGCTGTCACGCTCGGCTATGCAACGCTCGTTCGAGACAACAAAAGCTGAGATCTATACAGCGTCCTTAGACTTTGCTCAGGCTTTACTTAGGTACGTAAAACTGAGTATAAGCTTACAATAATCTTTGATTTTGATTTTATAGACATTTGACAGCTGAAATTACACTAAGCTTAAGCTAAGACAGTCCAATGCAAGAAAGAAAGAAAAGAAATATTTTTTTTTATTTTGAAACGTATAAGTAAGTAGTTTTGTACAAAGATATAACATAAAAAATAAATATAAACTTAAGATTGATAAACAAGCAAAAAACAAAAAGACTGAAACATTTCTATTAAATACGATTCAAATAAAATGGTCCCAACTCAGCATGTTGCTGGTTTGAAAACTGGTCTTCCATTGGGCCATTTTGTGCCAATGCAAAAGTCAAGTTCTCGTTTTATAACACTCAGTTAAGTTAAGTCTTAGTACGCTCTATAGATCTCAGCCTAAGAGAGTGCGATCACTCAAAGCAAAATAAATTTCGTGTTATCAACCTCATTTCAAATCAAAATCAAAATCACTTTATCCACGTATGACACTTATGTATGAGCTAATAATTTCGTCTTAAACATTGACTATATAATAGACAATTTCTCTCTATGACTTCAATTGTGGTTCGTACTTTTTGTATCAAGGTCCTTTTATAAAGAACTAATATAGTCTTTAGATATAATATTTTAAATTAATAATTATTATCACTCCGATAAAATGGCTATTTATAAACGAGTCAGTTTGAGGATCTAACGTCAAAATAATTTCTATTTAATTATAATGATCGGCGAAATACCAGCGATTGTATAGTAATTAATGTTATAACACGACCCGTGTACTCTATCACGCGAATTATCAGTTAATCTTCATTGTGGAATACATTAATACAATAATTTGTGGGGCAAAATACAATACAAAACATGCCAAATCGTCAATATATATATATGTATAAATATAACGGTTACTGTATATATATAATGATAGATTCGACCGCGAATGCATCATAAACTATCGAAGCACCTCTAATTAGTCCAGAACAAGTCGGTACTAACAAAGTAAGAAAAATTTATTTAAATATATATATGACGGTGGAAGGTTAGTCAATTGGTCAGGATCTTCGTAGTTGTTTATTGTTGTGGGCATTTAATATGACAGCAAGTAAAATACAGTCTTATATAACCAGCAACAAACGTTACAATTGTAAAAAATTGTAACAAAAAAATAACCGACTT
This sequence comes from Leptidea sinapis, assembly GCF_905404315.1. Taxonomy (NCBI): domain Eukaryota; kingdom Metazoa; phylum Arthropoda; class Insecta; order Lepidoptera; family Pieridae; genus Leptidea; species Leptidea sinapis. The sequence continues at coordinate 1,266,176 of NC_066278.1, read as the reverse complement.
CAGAAACACTATTCCAAAACAGTAGATATAATATGCACTAAAAAGTATAAAAATAATCGTATTTTTATACAATATACTTCTAGTTACGATTATTGTAATTTTTGGAATCAATGTCCTTCCGCCGCGACCCGCTCTCGCCTCGAACCTCCTCACGACTCAAGCACATCTCACCTATAACTATGTTTGTAGTGACAAGCCTATCTTGGATGACACCAACTCTAAAAATTACAATAATCGTAACTAGAATTAGTGCATATCATATCTATTGTTTTGGAATAGTGTTTTTGAAGTCGGTTGTTTTTTGTTAAATTTTTTTTTTGATTTTTAGTGTACTTGAAGTACACTAACTAACAACTTGTCGAAATATGTGCAGATATACTAAATTTTTCTATGCAGCAATAAACGTAAGCGCTTAACTGAAGAGTTCCGTTACTTTGCCATAGATTCCGTAATCAGAACCTAACCAAACTCTCACCAAACTATCTTTGAAGTACATCCTTTCCAATAAAAAAAGAATCATCGAAATCAGTTGGCGCGATATTGAGTTATTCGTAAATTTATCATCCAATTAGCTATACGTATGTATAGCAAATTTAAGACTTTTATGATTTTCTCATGGATGCCACTGTCAAATCTGGACCAAATTACAATGGGACCACACGGGAAGCACCAGCTTTAAAAAAAAAAAGAATTATCAAAATCAGTTCACCCAGTCGAAAGTTTTGAGGTAACAAACATAAAAAAAAATACCGACGAATTGAGAACCTATTCCTTTTTTGAAGTCGGTTAAAAAGTAGGAACACTTAACAATTAGCACAGCAATTACGATTACGTCATATGAACGTAGTGTTCCCGGCATGCGCGTGCGACCCAACTGCCTCGCTCGGTAGTTCTTCCCTGACTAACTGCTCGGCGCTCGCCCGGAACACGATTTCGACCGCAATCGCACCGCACGCTGATTATACCCGAGCCAACACGAGTACCAAAATATCTTCGTACTCACTCGTGGCTCGACGTTCTTCACTTCGATTTATATCAATACATATTATTATTCAATATATATATCTTACTACAATTAGTAGGTTTTATAGGATTAATTTTTTATGTTGTGTGCGTTTTCACTTTTGTTTCAGAAACATCCAATTTTAGTTGCTATATAAATATATAAACAAGCCATGTAAATAATAAACTAGAATAATATATTATAATAAATATATTACATTTTGTAAGTTAAATTAAATGCAAAGAGTGTGAAGATATGAAAATCAAGTATTTGTATTGTAAAGAGGGTTTCCAAGATGCTAATACCATGATATAAAATAGTCGGATGAAATGAGGAATTAATTTCCGGTTTTTTCTGACAGGACGCACATAATTTGGATGAGAGATGTCTTATAAATGCTCCATTTTGTATTAAAAGCCATATGGCAGTCGAACAATGTTAAATATTTTTATTTTCGATGTCATTTATACATAAATCGGTTGAATCAGGTTTTTAACGCATGTTTCCTAAATGAAAAGACAAATGTATCAGTATGTATATTTTAAGGTAGTATTTTACGTTTTTTAATTAAAACCAGTAAAATAAAATAAGTAAAAATAAAACTCACTCCACTTCAAATAGAACTGAGAAGTCCTTCGTTTATGAACCGATTTCTTCTGTCTGTAAATACATACATACTTAAAGTTGGTATTTTTTCTTGGTATTTGTCGAAAAGCGGGCACAAAGGCGTCTTATTCTTCTGTGAAACAGGAATGTGTAAGCATTATATTTTCCGGTTTGAAGGACGTTCTAACTAGTAAACTGACTGGGCCAATGAGACATTTTTTTATGAATAATAGACAAGACGAGCAGGATGATCAGCTGATGGTAATTGATACGCCCAGCACATTACAATGCAGTACCGCTCAGGATTCTTGAAAAACCCAAAAATCTTGAGCGGCACTACAATTGCGCTCGTCACCTTGATACATTAGATGTTAAGTCTCATTTGCCCAGTAATTTACTAGCTACGGCGCCATTCCGACCGAAACACAGTAATGCTTACACATTACTGCTTCAAGGCTGAAATAGGCGCCGTTGTGTTACCCATAATCTAGCCGACATCATGTGCAAAGCAGCCTCCCACTGGTAAACTTAACATCTTATGTCTCAACGTAAAGAGCAAAATTTCGATACTGTAATGTGGGTTTTTCAAGAATTCTCAGCGGCACTGCATTGTAATACAGGTAAACAGGTAAACTTCTTGCTCGTCACTCAGTCATAAAAAACAACTTCTCGATCAATGGGCTGCTCGATAAAAAGGCATGAAAGCTTATTCAATTATCAATTGGGTATTTAAAATAAAACCGTGAAAATTTTCTTCTCGCCTCACAAAATATCTCAGAGCTTTAAACACTATTGACGATGTTGCCTCACTCGTCCGACCGGCTTTTTTACAATTACAGTTGGTACCAACGGGGCGGAATGAAATTCGTAGACCTGTTCCGTGTTCCGGAATGCTAGGCGCGTCAAAAACATTCACAAAAACTCAAACTGGAATCCTCAATAAGGCGGCACGAGCTATTGGAATTGAAAAAAATATTGCAGCCATCTATATTATTATCTTTCTCAGTGATTATAAACGGCGTACAAAGTGTTTTATGCATGTAGATGATTTATTTAGTTGCCATGCAAAATAAGGATTAAAAGCAATGAAGAGATGGATACTTAAAGTTTGTTTTGCATATTCAAACTATGGAAATATTATGTTGCGACTACGCCTGCCGTATCTAGTTGGATCGCAGCGGAAACCAATCCTTAATCTAAGGTTATTAAAACTTCTTATTAAAGTATATTTGTGAAATTTATAATTAATTCCATTATTTACATCACCAAAAACTGCAGTATATTAGTCAACTATCACTCGTTTACTAATAAAGCCGATAGGCTGTGATAGTGCAAAATTCAAGGATGTGAAATTACATAAAGTCAAAAAAACTACCACCCATTCCAAAATGAATGCCTCAGGCCTGAGAAGAATGGGCGCAACAAACTCAGCGGGCTTTTTTTTAACAAAACTATTTGTTACAATAATTAAAGAAACATTTACAAAGTAACATTGTACAATTAAACTTATTATTTAATAGCATGAGGGCGGTCGCTCCATTCCCAATCTGTGGTATCATTAAGAAAGTCATTCATGTTATATTAACCTTTGAGTGGTACAAACGTTTTTTAACAATTCTTTTGAATAACGTAATACTTTTGCTTTGAACATTTTCTGGGATCCTGTTGTGAAAGCATATACATCGCCCAACAAAAGATTTGCTAACTCGACTAAGTCGAGTAGTAGGCATTATAAGCTTATGTCTGTTCCTGGTGTTAACATTATGGTTATGACAGTTTCTGGCAAATTCACTTATGTGCCTATGAACATACATTACATTATTTTTCTCTCAATGATTCCTTAGGGCTTAGGTTACAAATAGCGCGAATAACCCTCTTCTGCAGCACAAATATTGTATTAATGTCGGCAGTGACGCCCCACAGCAATATACCATAGGACATAATACTATGGAAGTAACTAAAGTATACAAGTCGCGCCGTATCTATGTCAGTTAATTGTCTAATCTTTATAACCGCGTATGCTGCAAAACTAAGTCAATCCTTCAATATGGGGGCCCCATTGCAATTTCTTCTCGGATAGTATTCCTATTAACTCTGAGCTAAATTTTTCACAAATAGATTCCTCAATCGAAAGATACACACGAAGTAACAATATTTTTAAAAGGCCTCTCAAAAAATCCTGAACGATGTATCTCTAAAGTATATTTTTTTACATTTTTTCAACTTTTTGATGTCTATGTCATTAAAACGTACCTAGTTACAGCTTTACTAGTGAAGTGAATGACACACAATAGGCACGACGCAATTGAACGGAGATTCATAAAACAGTTTTATTTTCACATTGAAGAAAATTCAATAAAAAAAACGCGAGGGAAGTAAGAAAGCAACCGCCCATGGACCCGCGAAGAATGCTTAATTTTTTTTTAATAAGTTATGTTTTAAGATAACTAGATGGTCCCTAAATCGGCTAATTAAGTGGCTGTGCAGGACAAAGAGTTACTACGCGCAGTTTTAGAAAGATAGATCTACATTATTATTTAGTTGGTGGGGTCTGTGATGGCAACACCAGAGGAATCACAAGAGCGTTGCCGGCCTTTAAGGTGTACGCGCTTTTCTTGAAGGTACCCACCCATGATGGTGTCAGCAAGGATCAGATTTAACAGCTCTTCAAAATACTGTCCCTGATAATAATAGTTATAATAAGTAATTAGAAGACGCTAATTCGAGATCGTCCGTCATCCATAAAGTATCACACAGAGCTCACTTGACATTAAATTATCAAGTTTATTCTAGCTTTTAACTCTTCGAACATCACATATATTATGAGCACGGCTTTGTTGGCCCGCCGAAATTTGTGTACAAAATATTACAGCCGTTTGGAAATGAAAACAAATACTACGCATAGAACAAAAAATTTGTCGCTCACAATTAAATCTGCAAAGCCAAGTAAAGCCTGCCAGGGTGAAATATTTAGTCAACTGTTTTAAAATGTATACGAAATTGTTACAAAACTTTTCAGGACAGTTTTACTTCAATGTTTTATTTTATACACAGAAACTTTTTATAGGATTGACACACGATCGCTGTTTTACGGGGAGAAGTGATCAAACTCTATAAGTCAACCGATGGAATGTTATCACCGCTGCTCATACTCTCATGCAACACGATAGGAACCGTAAGAACGTGGTTCCAGGTGATTCCAGAAGACTTCTCAATTCGTAATTTGAGTGAAAGTGTATTTTGGTACAGTCTTAATAACTGTACATAAACGAGACCGACCTTAGTTTCGTTGCCAGTGGAATAAAATCACCTCCACCCATCAATCAGCAGTCTCTGGAGATTCCAGAGGATTCACCTGGGAATCTCTGCAATCTGTGAAAATGTTGTAGCAGAATCCGTATTGAACCGTCCAGATAACGCCGTGCAAGGAAATAATTCCGAAGTTGTACATTGAAGAAAATTCCAAGAATTATTCCGCACTGTGGACGTTTCTCCTTATGCAAAACATCCTGATGGTGACGATGATTTTACAGTATGCGGCGAGTGGTGTGATGTTCGAATTCATTTTAAGCATTTTCATTTAAATAAAACTCTTTTCAAAGGATTAAAACGCGAGTGTAGTAGTCCCCCATGACGAAACGTGATCCTGAAAAGGTCACGATCCTGAAACGTTAGGATAAATAAATAATGATATTATAAATGTAACATTTACACGCGTTTTAATACTTTAAACAGAATTTTCTTTAAATAAACGTCTTAATCAAAGAAAATACTACAAGGAAATTCAACCATACGGCTCAAGACGAAGACAATCGTGGCAATCTAATCTTGTTAACAAATTACGTAGCTTGATAAAATTTAACTTAACTAATTAACAACAGCATTTTGTCAAGTTCAACGAAGTATGCTCTCGAGTATTTAATAAATCTCCTGACAAATGGCCGAGCAGCCATTTTTTATCCATTTTCTCTATATGCAATTATGAAAGGTTCCACGGCGGATCTGAGAGAGATATTGCGAAGAATGTTGCTCAGGGCTGCCTACTTCATAAATATGGAATTGGTGATTAAATAGTATAGCTGGATGTTTTTATACATTCAGTTGCTTTCGTAGTCTTAAAAGTGTGGCCACGAGCGTACCACTAGTAGCGTGGTGTGCGATAATAATATATATAATAATATTATAGAATATATTTTACATAATTCCACCTTCGCACGATACGCCAAGTTAGGATATCATCTGAATGTGTGGCGGTCCTCCACAGTGCGGTTTTCAAGGAGCTTTCTTCCACGTACTACAAAGCTGTGGAATGAGCTTCCTTGTGCGGTGTAAGATAAGTATGGTTGGAGAGTACAAAGTGTATTTATTTTTAAACAATAATAATTAATGACAAGTTTACGTTCATATTGACATTTTAAAATCATACCACTCAGGCCAAAGAGAATAGTCGCTATATTTTTTCCAATTAACGGGATAACCGTACATTTAAACAGAATACTTTTTTATAAGATTAAAGATGACTTTTAATTTTCAAAGATTTTATTTAAAGATATTGCTGCCAATCAACTTATGTAGGTACTTATAAACTTAGTTTGGTTTAATAAGCTTCATAATTAAAACAAAACTTGAAATGTTGAAATTTTATATAAACAGCCGATCAACCTGAGTCAGTTGATAAGATTATTTATTTTTTGTTACCCGACTGTGCCATGCAAAGTAGGCTAACGCGTTTATCAGTTCATATTTTAATTATTATGCATGTTCTTAGCTCTAAAAATAAAACACGGAGATCCATTTTGATGAAACATCGCAATTCAATTTGAATTCAATCATTTAAGTATTCAATTGAATCAATTTAATCTTGTAATGCAATCGTCAGACTTAAATGGTTAATTTACTATAACTTGAAATGTCTTGAAACTCAATGAGCAAAATCTGTTTTGTCACGTCACTATAATTTTCGTTACGATCATAACTCATAGATAACCATGTGAAAATTATAACTGCAACAATTGCTTGCGAAACATAATATATTTTCCCGCCATCACTACCGCCAACGTTCCCGTACATTGCGAGGCCACACGCCTTTTCCCGCTCTGCTTATCCATAAGTCGTAGCCATTCCTTAAAGGTACCGCAGGTATCGCGTACATTTATTTATAGTAGCTGGAAGCCACCGGGCGATAACTACCTTCTATATTCAATAAGACCACTGCTTAATTTATCTTGACGTCAAGGACAAAATATGTTGTGATGTAAATAAAGCATTGTTCGGTGACTGAAGTAGGTTTACAAGTCTATTGATAAATACCACAGACTCATACATTACACGCATATAAGCTTCTTGTAAGGACTTTAAATGTCATCGTTGTAATTGGAAACATTTTTTATGCCTTCAATTATTGATAGTTAGTGATCACTGCCGCCCGTGGTTGAACGGTGAAGAAATTTCGTTAGAAATTCAAATCCTTATATATCCTTCGAAGTTTAAACGTTCAAGACAAATCCTTGAATTTCACATTTTGTGTCCTATGTTTACTGTTGCAATGCAGCCGATGTTGATACGATTTTTGCATTACAGAATTTCGGGTTCATCAAATAATCCTGAGCGGCATTTTTATGGACAGAGCGTATCACTTACTATGAGGTAAACGTCTCTTTCGTCTCGTCACCTTTTCTCATAAAAAAATAAGTTAGATATTAAATTAGTTTCAAAGGATCCGCACATAATTTAAACGGGGTGCAAAATTCCAACAATTTTCATTTATTTAAATAAAAATATAATAAATAATTTACTCTGTCATTGCTGGCCATTATCGAAAGTTACTCTTTGTTTTACTAGTACGGCCTTAAAAACGTACTTAAGTTAGCGAATCAACGCTTGAACAGTTTATCGATTGCGACAGCATATTGAATGAAGGTAAGCATCGCCGGGAGACCCAGATATGTCGGGAATGTCGGCTCAAATTCGTCCTTCGACATTACACAAGAGCTCTCAATTCATAGATGCCACGCCACACGAATGTCGTACAAAATTACGGCAACAATTTAAATTCCAACATGTTAAAATTCTTAACAGCATTCATTTTAATGACCGGTGTGTAGACTGCACTTGTTTTTAAAGCTCAACTGGTAAGTATATAGCGCTCTGTCAGTTTGTTCGCAAAGTGTGCGGTAAGCTAGTAATTATTCTGTAATCTGTACTCGTTATACTTGATGTCCTACATTACATTGACAGTAAAGTTAAACGGCAGTAAACCTACCCGAGGTAATCAAAGTCGTTAGAAGACGTAACTTATCTACACTTATGTTTGTCTTAGTTTTTACGACAAAGCTGTGGATAACTTTATCTAATATATAAAATTCTCATGTCGCGGTGTTTGTAGTTAAACTCCTTCGAAACGGCTTGACCGATTTTAGTGCATATTGGGTAGGTCTGAGAATCGGACAACATCTATTTTTCATCCCCCTAAATGTTAAGGGTCCACGCCATTTTTTTTTTTTAATTTTTTTGACATTTTTTTTTAATTTGTTTGATTATGAATCAGCATTAAAAAATACATACAACTTCACCCATCTACGATCAACAGTTACTTTTGTATCGCGATTTTAATATCGGCAATACAACGTTTGCTGGGTCAGCTAGTAAGTATGTGTATAAATCTTCTGTACGTGTGTAGACAGTGAACTCCTCCTAAACGGCTTGATTGTGTGCGTTCAAGTGGATTCGAGGATGGTTTAGATTCACAACTGAACTCACTCCTAAACGGCCGGACGGATTTTGATCATTTTTTTTGTGTGTTTCAGTGAATTTGAGAATGGTTTAGATTCTCAATTCAGTCCATATGTACTACTCCTGCCCATGTTAGTGAATCCTAACGGCTGGACTGATTTTTCAAACTTAAGAGTGATTATAGGACAATGTCTATCGGGTAAAATATAATATGAGCCATGGAGTAACCACCACTTTGCACCAGAAAAACTGGCATGCTACGTGTGTTAAAATATTTAATAAATTACTAATAGAAATAAGAGAGGAGACAGTGTTAAATAGGTGTAAATTTAAATTATTAACATTAAAAAAAAATATTGAATTAGGCGTTACTTTGCGGAAATCCATAATTATACAAATGATTTTTTTTTTTAGTGTTAATTCCGCAATAATTTCAATATATGTTTTTAAAAACAATTCGACACGTGTTTCACCTCTACACGAGGCATCCTCAGGACGTGTTGTCTTGCCAAAATCTGGCACGAGACTGGCGAAACAAATATTGGCGGAATTAACAATAAAGAAAAAATAAAATTAAATCATTTGTATAATTATTAACATTATTAATTACTCAATAAACGAATATTATCAAAGGAAGTGGCAACTGGCACCAAAACAATTTTTAATATAATAATTTTTTGTGATTATTTTTACTACATTATCTCTTAACATTTCATTAATTATTGTAATTATACAGTAGATATTATATATTGTAGGGTCTTTTAGGTATAGCTTTACGTTAGTCAAATTAAATGTAGGAGTTATTATTCATTGTGTTAGGTTATAATATTATAAAAAGAAACCACTGAAATATTTGCATGTCTTTCAAGACGATACATGTGCCTATTAATTTTGTAACAACTTTACTTGTGAATGTTTCTGGCAAATAAATAAATTTAATTTTGACTTTGTAAATAAATTAAGATACTGTATAAAGGAGGTCGTATATGTAAAGTTACTTTGTAATAGTATTAGCCGTAAAGCTTCAAACGACTTCAGTTGAAATTCAAAAGTTTGTTCGTCATGTGAAATGCAGTATAGAGATAGTGATCATGTTGTAGGGGAGGTCGGGGCTGGTTTTAACGGAGGTAAGAATTAAGAAGCTTATTCTCGCCAAACGTGAAGTGTTAAAAAATTGAGACTCGATTTGGAATAACTATATACACAGGCGAACGTGACCTAACTTGTCAATTATCGATCGGCCGTCGCTAGTGATAGATATGCGTAATAACCTCAAATCGACAGGTAAACGAACTTTTTGTACTTCGAAATAAATTGATTTAATAGTTATTTTTTCGCTAAATTTAATCAAAGTTTATCCTAAATGGAATTGTATTTTATTTATATTTTGACTAGTTTATTTTCTGTAATTGATGAAATATAAAAAGTGACCTTGGGGCTGAAATTAACAAATTGAGTGGGGTCAGTGTTAATACTTAATGTGATATTAAACGAGTTTTTTTTTGCAATAAGTATTTTTTTATAGAATGAGAAATTACTAAAGGAAAAGTACAAGGAGGTCTACGTCTCAAGAAGTATTTGAGCTGGCAGCTGAAGAAGTTCTGGTAAAAAACAAGAAATATAGAGATGTTGCTACTGAATACAATATTTGTCATGTAACACTGTTTAAATATGCTAGAGTGATGCAGTTGTATGGATTTTTTTTTAAATCTTAGATATACATAAAATAAAATGGAATCTATTTTATTACTGTTCATTTTACTCTACATTGCTGAGCAACAGGTGGCTAATCCACTTGCCTTCATAAGCACAAGAGTTCGAAAGTAACAGCTTAGAGATATTGGCAATCAGCCAAAATGAGAAATCCTTCTGCATAAAATGGCGGATAATCTAATATTATAAAATTAACAGTGTTTTCGTATATCGTCCACGATAGTGTGAATATGTGGTTACATTATTTGTGGTAATTGTGTTGTATGTGAAAGTTAAAAAAGATAACCGTGAGATTTCCCCATAAAACCGACGTCCCTAATAAGTAGAATTGGGTGTTTTCCATTTTTTTTATATTGTAAGCTACGACACAAATAATAATGCACACAGAAAATAAGGTCAAACAAATGAATACAAAGTTACAGAATTTTAAACTTTAGCAGTAAGGGTCTTTCGTCCTAATTTCGCAAAACAAAAATTTGCATAGAGCCACTATGGCAGAAGTAGGATGTGACGTCAAATTTAATTATGGCTATCTAATCTGAAATATTAAAATGCTTTAGTTTTTTGTTATTTGACAGATTGAATTAGTTATTGATGATTTCATTTGTTATTAAATCTAGTTTAAAAAAAATTTTTTGATTTGAGCATAATATCTAATTCGTTGTTTTTATACGTAGAGGATACGGCTTTTACGACTTCTCAGTTTTGGCAAAAGTTCCTCTTCCTTTCCTGTATCCCGTTTCACGCAAATTAAACGTCATCTATTAGCTATGCAAAGAAACTTTACCAATAATAATAATGATATTGACACACCTTTACACAAATTATCTTGCCCCAAATTAAACATATAAGCTTGTGTTATGGGTTACAAGACAATGATATATTTAATACAATATACTTACTTAAACATACATAAATACATATATACATACACATAAACATCCATGACTCGGAAACAAACATCAATATTCATCATATAAATGCTTGCACCCACCGGGATTCGAACCCGGGACTTCTAGCTTAGTAGGTAGGATCACTAACCACTCGGCTATACAGGTGGTCGGCTATACCAATGATTGCCTCCTCCTTCCACCGTCCCACCCCACTCTCGCCTGGTGACGGTCAGTACTGCAGGCCAAGCACGCAGTCAAGGACTTATGTGCAAATACATATGTTTCTTTTTTGTATGAAAATACGGGACGATACGAGCAGGACGTTCAGATGATGGTAATTGATACGCCCTGCCCATTACAATGCAGTGCCGCTCAGGATTCTTGAAAAACCCAAAAATTCTGAGCGGCACTGCAATTGCGCTCGTCACCTTGACACATAAATTGTTAAGTCTCGTTTGTCCAGTAATTTCACTAGCTACGGCGCCCTTCAGACCGAAACACAGTAATGTTTACACATTACTGCTTCACGGCAGATATAGGCGCCGTTGTGGTACCCATAATCTAGCCGGCATCCTGTGCAAAGGAGCCTCCCACTGGTTACATATATACAGTGCAAGTCAAGAGGAAGAATTAGCTTTGAGATAAACACATAGGTAACTTAATTAAACCTATTTTAAAAGGGTTTTTACTGCCCGAGTATACTCGTACAAGTTGGAAAATATAGGAATTTTTACTAAACATGAGTAGCATCCAAGTAAACTTGGACAGTGAAAATCTATTGAAGTAGGCGTTACTTTGCGGAAATCCATAATTATATAAATGATTTGAGTTTTCTTTAGTGTTAATTCCGCCAATATTTGTCTTTAAACAATTCGACACGTGTTTCGCCTCTACATGAGGCATCCTCAGGACGTGTTGTCTCGCCAAAATCATTTATATTAGACAGTGAAACCTGTCCTGAAAGTTTTTATTCATTCCTCGTACTGTGGTTATATTAGATTGTGACAGTTGAGAGTTGGCAGGCGTAAATACCAATTTAATACTAAATAGTAATACCTACCAACTACATAATATGTAGACTCTGCCTCATCAGATTACAACTGAGACACAAATATAAATACATATATCTTCCAACGTCTAAACGTTATTCATAGAAAAAGCAGACAGCGTTGAGTATTTAACCAACCGGAGGCAGAAATATTGCTAGTATATTCAGACTCACTTATGCAGACATGGAAGCTATTCTTAAAGTGATAGCTTAGAATTCATATAGTGTTAATACTTTGTAACATGATTAATCAGATACTCACACTCACACACACATACAGAGTGCACTTTTTGACCTTTCGGTTCATATTGTTAACCATAGAATGTAAATTGGTTGCCTACAGGACAGGCTACGCCTAGTATAGGGACAAAATATGATGTAATATTATGTGATAAAGTGTCTGTATATAATAAATAAATAAATAATAAATATAAGAAGCAGTAGAATTAACTATTAATTATGCATGTTCGTCCTGGTTATTCTTGCCACAAAACAGCAATGTCCTTGTAATAATTTGTTTTGGTGTGAAGGAGGAACATCCGGCCGGTTTAGTAACAGATTCATGATCCATTTTAAACTGATGATGACGAGCGAAGAGAGACATGATCGAGGTCGATGGGCATTCCGCTACACTTTACTATGTCGTGATAAGTTACGCCTCAATCCTATGAGAATAAGTCACGATCAACTTAAGATTAAGACCTTTTTTTCATAACAAAATATACGCCTTCACAGAATAAAATATTTTTGTGAGTGACACGTCTTATACATTATCAGGCTTACCTGATGATTACTCCCTGCGAAAACATTATAATTAATAATTCAATTATGTAAGTATTACTATACATATAATGTGAATGAAAGTGTTGGAAGGGGTAGACCTAGGCGGACGTTTCAAGATCAAATCAGGGAAGTCTTGAAAAAAGGCCAGGTCAAGAGTACCCTAAACCGAAGAGCATGTATGAAAGGAATAATGAAAGTGGACGAAGCGAAACAAGTATGTAAGGATCGTAGCAAGTGGAAAGAAGTGGTCTCTGCCTACCTCTACGAAAAAGAGGGGTGATTTTATGTATGTATGTAATATACATATACTTAATGTATATTAATATGATACAATAAAATGGTAAATCGGTACATATAATTAATAAAGTGATTAATTATCTGCACTAGATTTGTTTTTCTTCATAGTTTCTATAAATACTTATTAGTGTAAATGTCAAATTTTTTGTACATTATTAAGTGCCTTTTTATTTCTGAATTCATTTGATATGCATAAATACTTTGTCTCAGATGTCCATCTGCCAAGTGTACAGCGACAGCTTTTCACGTGTTTAAAAGTTGTGAAGCGTCTCCGTAGGTTATATACTTAATGGTAGACAGTCATAACCACGTCTCAAGCGTATAAAATTCATGTCGGTGTATTAAAGAAACGCTCAGATGTTTCGTAGTTTGTATTCGAGCGAAGAGCATTCTCATTTCCCATGGTGACGTTCTTCTGGAGATAATTTAGTGTAGTGTAAATAAAATACGAAGTTATATTAGGATATATAATTGAGTACTTCCCATATTAATATACAGGACCCATTGAATGTAGTTTTTCAAGAATCCTGACCGACACTACGGTGTAATGAGAATCATTGAGAGCAAAATTCAAAGAAATTAACATTTTGACTGTTGCTTCTCAATATATTCTTGATAATGTAATGTATGTTCATAGGCACCTTAGTGAATTTGCCAGAAACTGTCATAACCATAATGTTAACACCAGGAACAGACATAAACTGATGATGCCTACTACTCGGCTAAGTCGAATTAGTAAGTCTTTTGTGGGGCGATGTATATGCTTTTACAACAAGATCCCAGAAAATGTTCAAAAGAAAAGTATTACGTTATTCAAAAGAATTGTTAAAAAACGTTTGTGTGGTAAAGGTTACTATAACATAAATGGCTTTCTATGTGATACCACAGATTGGGAATGGAGTGACCGCCCTCAGGCTATTAAATAATAATTTTAATTGTACAATATTACTTTGTAAACATATTTATTCGATGAAAAAAAAAGCCCGCTGAGTTTGTTGCGCCCATTCTTCTCAGGTCTGAGGCATACATTTTGGAATGGGTGGTAGTTTTTTTGACTTTCAATAAGTGATGTCACATCCTATTTTGAATAAAAATATTTGAATTTGAATTTGAATAGGTATGGCCGTATCAATTACCATCAGCTGAACGTCCTGCTCGTCTCGTCACTAAATGTCGTAAAAAACCTGTATCTCCACTAGTGTAAGTAGTGCTCTGTGAACGGCTGGATCACTTGGCGTTGCGTAGAGATGTCGCTTCATTGTGTGTCTTCAACCGCATTTATCACGGGGAGTGTTCCGAAGAGCTGTTTAACCTGATTCCTGCCGGTTGTATCATCCCCACCATCTGGTTGTGTGGCGGACCTCCACAGTGCGGTTTTCAAGGAGCTTTCTTCCACCTACTACAAAGCTGTGAAATGAGCTTCCTTGTGCGGTGTTGCCGGGACGATACGACATGGGTACCTTCAAAAAAAGCGCGTGCACCTTCCTTAAAGGCCGTCAACGCTCCTGTGATTCATCTGGTGTTGCAAAAGAATGTGGGTGGCGGTGATCACTTAACACCAGGTGACCCGTAAGCTCGTTTGTCCTCCTATTCCATAAAAAAAAAATCATTTAACTTTTTCATAACTTTTTTTAATGAAAGAGTGACAGACGATACGTCCTGGTGGTATTTGATCACGTGGCCTACACTCACTTATACCCGACACACCTTATAAAGCGTCGTATAAACGTAGATATAGTTAAAATTCTTTATATTGTGCCACTGATGTTCATTGCACGTTGGCGCGCAGTACAATCGTAATATTTGTTATTTGCGTAATTATAATTTTCTTCTTTATTTATTGTACACTAAGCTTTACCCGTGCCTTTGTCTGCGCGATATAACGTATTTGGCCTAAACAAAAACGTGAAATGTGTGAGAATAAAAATTGCAAGCATATTATTTTAAAATTACATTTACATTATTTTAACGCGATTAGAAAATATGTATTTATAGTAATTATTAATATTTTTGTGCTTCATAGATCTAGACAGAGTCATATAGTAAATTGCAAATACGTATGTAAAAATGCTGATATATTTTAATAGAAATTATATTAAATCAAAGCCTATATGATCCCAATCCGATCAGTTGTTTG
Source organism: Leptidea sinapis (assembly GCF_905404315.1). NCBI lineage: Eukaryota > Metazoa > Arthropoda > Insecta > Lepidoptera > Pieridae > Leptidea > Leptidea sinapis. Next base: position 1,250,964 of record NC_066278.1, on the reverse strand, counting down.
GGAAATGTGTGCTGATAAACAAACAGATAAACACACGCTGATTTTAATTCTACTCTTCTGAAGTCAACCCATTTCTTCAAATTGATATTGAGATACTCTTACACAAATTATCTTGCGCCAAACTAGGCATACGCATGTACTATGCGTGCAAGGCAACGATATATCTAATACAATATACTTACTTATACAAATAAACATCCATGACTCGGAAACAAACATTCATATTTATCATATAAATGATTGCACCTATCGGGATTCAAACCCGGGACTTCTAGCTCAGTAGGCAGAACCACTGGGCTATAGGGGTCGTCATATTAAATAAAAGTTCTTTTATTGTAAGAATGGAGCGGATTCTGTAGTTTTATCATATGTGTAGATATATTTCGAATGGTTGGTCTTTTGATTTGATATGAAGTCAATAGAAACTCTCGTCATTCGTCTGTCAGTCAGGCATTGTTAGCCCGCCTGGAGGCAGGAAGCAATCTACCGCGGCTTGACTTTGTCCCGTAGGCAATAATAATAGCGATAGCGACCAGTAGCGATGCCCCGATCAATTGTTTATCATATCGAAGCAATGTTTGAGATAACAGACAGAATGCGAAAACTTTCAACGAATTTATATCGACTTTCTTTACGTATATATAACAGACCTCTGTTGAGTTTGTTTGTTTTTTTTTGTTTGAGCGTGCTGATTGTTCGATCTACGAGTCAACTTTGAATAATTATTTTTGTATATTATGATAGCCAGCTTATTATATGTCATAGCGATATTAAAGACCCTCTCAGCTAACCTTTAATATGAGTTTTTGTCATGTAAGTCAGTCGACAGAAATCATGTGATGAGTGAAAAGTATATACAATGTTCTAGAAAAGTAATATACACTTACGTATTTTACTAAATGAATTTATAACACCCTGAAGAAACCGAAGAAAGAAATAAAATAATATATAGGTAATTTATGTGGCTCTACGGATATTCAGTCTTGTTAGAAATATTTTTAAAGTTCTTAAATAAAACAATAAGGAATTGGATGGAATTCTGAATAAATTATTTTTACTTATTATGTTTCAGCCAGCAAGTTCGCTCCAACAACGTACAGCATGATGTAGCTGTATTAATGGACCTAGTAGTAAAGTAATTTCTTCGAAATTTCCTTGGGAATATTTTTTTTGATATTACACAGTGGACCGTCGGTTGTCTGACAAACGTTTTGCAGGGAAGGAGGTCTATTACCAAAATCGAAAGCCGAAGTTTCGTTCCGAAACGAAATAACGACGAACTTCTAATTAAATCCTATTATCAAAGTACTTCGGATCCGAACAGTGTGGAAGGATTTCGATTCGGAACCGTACACATTACCATAAAAAGTGAATCAAATCAAATCATCTTTATTTGCAAGTTAAGGTTATAATAAGATGTTCTTGGCTTATAATTAACAGGTGCTCTTATCCTAACCCATAAGGCATGAAGTAGTAGTTCCGTTCATAATAATCTGAATGTGTAATAATCTAACAATGAAAATATAAATGTCAAGTTAATTTGGGAATAAGGTAAACGAAAGACAAAATATCTAATCGCGAGCTTCGTATCGACCTTCGGACCCGAAACACTTTCGTAATAGGAAAATGTACGAAACGTCAACCGAAACTTCGTATTTCGATTTTTGTAATAGGGCTCCAGTATCGGGCAATCAAATATGTCGGAATATTTGAAAAAAAGATTATAGATTAAAATGATAAGTTACTATCTGAACTAGAATTCATATTTCACTACAATAGAGAGCTTACCTTCTTAGTTCACTCACTCTAGTAAGTTACACAACAAAATAAATTATGCAATGAAAACTCGTAAAACAAATTATGATAATGATACAAAGTTGTTAACAACATCAATAAATAAAAGGTTATTTTCTCACATATCAATCGATTCGCTAATTGTCAATAATCCATGCAAACTTTCTTGATGTTCCTATAAAAAAAAAACAAAATTATACAAATTACGACCTTATACCATGAACATAACGCTTAAATTGTGCTTTAAAGAAGCGTGTGAAAATATTACTAATGCATTTTAGAATCAAGCAACCTTATAAGGGTGGAAATGCAAGCTTCAATGCGTTTTCTTATTGGGGTAGACAGTCACAGGGTAAAAGAAAAACTTAGTGCAACGTAAATAGAAATATAATTGTGTCTAGAACTAGAATAAACTAGTTCTACTTCAATTCGTCTGCTTTTGTTAAGAGTTACGATTAGTTTTCTCTGTGAAACGAAAAGAGTCGGTATTTGCGATTGAAACATATTGCTTTGAAACTGTATTTTATTTTGAGGGTTTTGTAAGAGGTATTTTTACTGAGACCTCAACTGAGGAGATTAACGAAACCAATAACTTGATTTTACGAGTCTTATATTTCCGTACAAAGCATGAATTCAAGCCGAAAGCGCATACGATTGAGTGAGGCGGTTTTTGAGAATCGAGCACTCGAATTGAAACACGCGTTTATATCGAGTTACTTTCATAGTTTAAAATAACGTTATTGGCGTTATCGTATAACCCTTTTAGTAACCGATTCATTTGGCAAGATTCGAGAAGTTACCCGTGTAATGCGATATTGTTAAACATTTGTTTTTTATTACATACCTATCACTAAAATTGATACTGAGCTCTGACAAATTAGACTACTCGGCGATGGGTTAACCGTTATAACCGGTTTATTCCACTAAACGTATGGAATGCAATTGAATAAACAAAAACCTTAAAATCGGTTCAGGGAAGAACAAAAAACAATTAAATGTTATATTTTTATTTATTAATTAGGTTTAGAAACCTTGATCGCAAACAGAATTTCCCACGACTTTATTCTAAGCAATTTGTTTTTTTTTATAAGTAGGTACGATTATTTCCTCTTGAACTTATTATTAGTATTCGTTATAACAATATGATAATTTTTCTTTATGGGTTTATGCGAGAATATCGTTATTAATGATGTTTTTAATCTCTACAGGAATACCACAGAAATCGAATGCTGGAAACCCATAATGAATCGCCTTCCTGGTTCATCATTTATAATATTTTGCATGTAGTTGTAAGTGCGATATAAATAAATTTAAAAAATCAGTTTGAGTACCGAGAAAACTTCTTTTTTTGACATTTCAAGAGTACTACCACAATGGATCTCTTATGAGGAGTGCAAGAAGTACCTACTCTAGTCAAAACTTCTTCTGTGTAAGGTAACTACTGCGGATAAAGTTACCTACAGTTAGCTGACAAACGAAGCATTAGCTAAGGTCGTGGTGATAACCTTTCATGTCCTAGGGTACACCCTAAGGACAAGCGCGCTTAGATGTGATGTGATTGTGATGAAAGAGAGCATTTGCATAAGTAAGACTAAATAACAACGATAAACCCCAGAGAATAATTAATAAAAAAAAAAAAAACAAATAATACCATCATTATATATTCAGGCTTAAAGTTACGCTGTATTACTTTACCATTGGGAGGCTCCTTTGCACAGGAAGCCGGCTAGATTATGGGTAACATAACGGCGCCTATTTCTGCCGTGAAACAGTAATGTGTAAACATTACTGTGTTTCGGTCTGAAGGGCTTCGTAGCTTGAGAAATTACTGAGCAAATGAGATTTAACATCTTATGTCTCAAGGTGACGAGCGCAATTGTAGCGCCAGTCAGAATTTTTTGGGTTTTTCAAGAATCCTGAGCGGCACAGCAAATCAATTGCCATCAGCTGAACGTCCTGCTGGTCTCGTCCCTTATTTTATGGCAAATAAAATCTATGGCAAATTCGCGTTTTAAATAAAAGAAGCCTTTCAAGACGGACACCTAACCTTTAAATAGAACAAATTTGCCTATCATTGATAACTTTTTCCAAAACTAACTCACTCGCCGTATCTAGTCTAATGAGTCATTGCAAAAGTTGATTGCACTCGAAGCTTCGAGCATACCCCACTGTAGAAGCGTTGTGCAACCCACGTACTGCCGTATTCAAATAAACACGTCGGTAATAAGTTTCCCATTGAAATTAAATCGCCAAGTCACGAGTTATATCTTAGCGGACGATATACGAACATGATGTCATTAACTTTAGCATTATTTGATTGATACTGACAGCTCTCGTGTTCAATAAGAAAGGGCCCTCGAGTTATTAACGCTACTCATGATATTGTCGTGTTGAAAAAAATTAATAGCTTCAGCTATTCAAATATAATATTAGCTAAATTTTTAAAAGCTAGACATGAACAAAGAAGAATATTTTTCATCGTGCTGCAAGCTTTGTTGTTAAAAAGCGACCTTAAATAAACGCAATAAAAAAAAAGGAGCGACTAAAGACTAGATGTTTCAGAGGGAGACCCAAATAGAAGAATTTGGAAGACGCCTTTTCCCAAATTAGGAAAATCAGATGTAGTTGCAGATGTAACATTCAAATAATTAATGTTAAATGACAAAGATGGTGTGAAAAGAGTTTCTTAAAAACATTTAATCAAGGAGATATGGAATTGTCCAAATGATCTAAAATTATTTGTACACAACGTAGCAGGTTCTCGTAAGCCGTTGCCTTTAAAAAATCCTCGGTATTTTCTGGACAAACAAATTTGAAAGAAGAAAAACAAATCTTTATAAACCGCTTTAATGAAGTAACGTTTGAATAGTAGATCAAACGTCGCTGTACAGGCTACATACTCCTTAGGGATTTCAACCATTTACCGTTGCAATCCTAGAATTGGAACTCCCAAGGAAAACGTAAACGACTGTAGATATTTATGTTCAATTAATATTAGAGACACGTTGATGCGGTGATACATATTCTGAAGTACTCTTGTTGTTGTGAATATCGACGAAATAAATTTGAATGTAGTTTGGAAGAGATTATTAAGAAAGTTTTTCAAGAATATAAAAACACACTGGGGACTGGAGTTAATATTTTGGATTTTTATTTAATGTTGGACCCAAGTAACCCAATTTTAATTATTAACATGATTGATTTCGTCATATATTTTTAACCGATTTCAAAAAAGGAGAAGGTTCTCAATTCGTCGGTATTTTTATAGTTTTTTAATTTTTACAATAATTGTAATTAATATAGATTAATTAGAATGTATAAAAATACACAATTTTTTTTTACTTTTTAGTCAGTCCATATTATTTTGTTTGTCCAGAAAAATGTCGTGCATGTTTCATTACTTGTATTATTATAGTATAATAATATTAAGTAGAATTAAGTGAACTAAGTAATGTATGAAGGATTTATAATTTATAATAATAAATGTAGTGTGCTATTATATCTAAAGTTTTGGAATAGGGTTTTTTGAAGGCGGTTGTTTTTTTTTTGTTCATTTTTTTTATATAGAGGAAGGGGTGGTAATTTGGAACCCTACTTTGTTTTTTTAGTACCTATTTTAACAAAAATGTTTGACAAATTTTCTCGAAAAGTGACTTTTTTTAATGAAAATAAAAGGGACCAGACGAGCAGGACGTTTAGCTGATGGTAATTGATACGCACTGCTCATTAAAATGCAATGCCTTTCTATAATCCTAATATCTATATATTATAATCCTTAAAACTTATTAATTTTTATAAATGGAACGAATTCACAAAATAAAACCAATCAATTAATAAATGTGTTTTGAGGTATATAGCTAGTATTATGGAATCCAAATTACAAGTGGATTGAGTTTGTGACAAAGTCAGAGATTTACTAGGATTCTATATAAATAAAATCTGTTCTTGGTGGTCAACTATTTTCGATTTCAAACCAACTCTTACACAATATCTACTCTGTCCCACGAACAACAATGAGTTCTTTGTTATGCGACGCAAACTCTTACAATTAACATTCTAAGCCTACCTTTACTAGTGAACGATAAACAATGACAGCATACCATAGATTATGTAAACACGTGGACAGATAATAGAAGGACAGTTCACTAAACAGCTCTGTTTATTTCTTTATTATATTATCTTGATTGGTTTTGGGTCAAAATGTATATGATTGGCTAAATATTGTTATCATTAACTCATTACTTTAAAGAAGAGCTACATAAATAATTTGTTATTTGAAAGAGCGACATCTCAAGTCAATTTAGTAATAATAAGATTAGAAAAAATCGAAAAACGTTTTATATGGTATCATTCTTATCAATCCTATCTTACACAAACAAAATTTGAAAAACTGAGTCAGTGGGGAGTAATGGCACGGAACGCCAAAGGGTTTGAGTCCCGCATCGTTCATACAAATTTTTCAAAAAAATTAACAACGGTTCAATAGCGCTGATTCAATACATTATTTTGGTTTTAAATTTGAGTTAATACTCTACAATCCTACATCCTTAAAACTCATACATTTTTAAACATTTTGCAAGAGCGAAATCTCAAATCAATTTCCTAATATGCAAATATTGGGGTTGAGCAGGTTATCAACTGTAAAGTATTCCTGTAGATGAAGCCACAACCTGAGAGTTGAACAAGGCATACAAGATTTTATCACCAATACGTCACTCGAACGGTTGGCTCAGTTGGAAAGAGTGCTCGCACGGAATGCGAGAGGTCGCGGGTTCGAGTCCCGCATCGTTCATAAAATATTGTTTTCAGTTTTATTTGTGTAATACCTTTTTAATTATTATTGTATAATAATATTAGATAACATTATGCATGGGTCAGTTTCATACAGTCTTAGCAGCTTTTATGGAGCTAATAATGGTTTCTGCAATATGTCATTCCGACAGGTTTATGGCTTAGAAAGTGTTATTAAAAGAGCATTGTTCTCCAAGTGATAGTTATCAAGACAACTGCGTTAGTTACATAATAAAAAAATAACGACTTTCACCTGAGATATATACTTCCATATATATATATATATATACTTCTAATTAAAATAAGTTATGTGTATTATCTGAGTAGATTAAAATACAAAAAATACATAAATGTTATCAGCCGTAGGTATGAGTATTTTAATGAAAATAAGGGACGAGACAAGCAGAACGTTCAGGTGTTGTGTTGATGGTAATTGATACGCCCTACCCATTACAATGCAGTGCCGCTCAGGATTCTTGAAAAACCCAAAAATTCTGAACGGCACTACAATTATTGCGCTCGTCACCTTGAGACATAAGATGTTAAGTCTCATTTGCCCAGTAAATTCACTAGCTACGGCACCCTTCAGACCGACACAGTAATGTTTACACATTAGTGCTTCACGGCAGAAATAGGCGCCGTTGTGGTACCCATAATCTAGCCGGCTTCCCGTGCAAATGAGCCTCCCACTGGTAAAATATGAGTATGATGTAATCATAGTAAGATTTAATATAACTATGAAATATGTTAATATTTGTATTTATCTTGACCTGAAAGTATCTATTTATCACTACATATTATAAAACAAAGTCCTCCGCCGCGTCTGTCTGACTGTCTGTTGGCGATAAACTCAAAAACTACTGCATCGATTTTCAAGCTGTTTTGACCAATAGATAGCGTGGTTCCTGAGAAAGATTTACATCTGAGTATACATTAACGAAATTTGTTGGAGATGTCGGAAAAAATAAGCCGTCTGGGAGCTTTAAACAACAAAATAATGTATCGTGGAAGTACGCGATGAGGATAAATTACTATATCCATTTAAATATTTAAAAAATTGGCAAGTGTAACGTTAAAAGGTGTTTACACAAAATAAACAATATTAATCCTTATCATTTTATTACTACATATGATAAAATCAATAAGATTCAGATGTTAAACTCATTAACTTTGCATATTTCCGATGGCTTTAGACTACATCATTCCAAAATACATCATATTTTTCGAAGTTATACTTCTTTAGGCGCGCTATCAAAAACTATTAAGATGCGCGCGCATCACTGTAACACCATACAGGATGAAGTTGGTTTTTCAAAAATTTTCTGTCGTTTGCGACATTTGTTTTTTTTTTGGTTTAATTCGTCTTATTAATAGGATAGGCAAAGGGTTCAAGCCCGTACAGCCGTATTCGTCATTGAATAATTAATTGTCAAAGCCATCGTTGCAAGATTTTAACAATATTGTTCTTTTTACAAACGTAAAATAGCACGAGAAATAATTAATTTTAAAGATTTTAGCTTTATTAGGCCAAAGAAGTATAACTTCTTGCGTGCATGTATAAGGGACTACGCGCACTTATTGAGCTCTTTTCAGCTTATGTCCATGGAAAACAACAATTTTGTATGGAGACGTGTACGCGTCGATTCAGCTTTCCGCGTCCATTCTGCTTTCGCGGCAAACCAGCATAAAGTGAGGATAAATGTGTTTTTATTATGCGAATGCTATAGAGAACGTTCGGCGCTGTTCGCCGTCGAATGCGGCGGAACAGCTCTTTACAGGGATGGTTCGCGACTCCTTGTCGACAAGTTGCGACCTGTATTGTTCCTGCATTGATTTGACGTAATCATTATGCACGCAAAGATTAAAGAGTGCAGACGTGATTTAAAGTTATTATTCTCATTCTTATGACACCGTACGCGGCTGATAGAAGCATAGATGTATAAGTGTGACCAAAATCGTTCAGCGTAACGCGAATGGAGCTGAATAAGTGTGCGTAGTCCCTAAGTACACACAATTTTTTTTTTCTATTTACTAACAGCGTCTGTCAGCGTCTGTAACAGGGTCAGCTAGTATTATATGTACCTATATATATGACTTACATTGTAAGTAGTCGTAAAAATAATTAATTTGTGACCACAGTTTTTTTTTTTATAACGCATGATTGAATTTCACTTCGCTAGTTTTCTGAAATGAGATCAAAACGATTACAGGGACATAAACCTATAAATTACTCGGAAATCTGTTAAAACTCGTAAGTCGTAATTGATACCTAAGACATTAACTGAACTGATTTAACTCGTATCAACATAACGTTGATATCTTAATGTTTCGCAAAAGCAATTTAAACTTAGCTAGACCCAATTAAACAATATTATACTGAACAATTGAAACTGAATTAGAACTTCATTTATTTATGAGTTTCTAGTGAAACACGCTGCGGTGAGTTAAAGTTTCCCGATAAATAATAGGCCAGTTCGTCTATAAAATAATAATATTAATTAATAAAATTAAAATACGAAATTTCGATATTTAGAGAGTTTTTACCTTGAGAAATACGGATTCAATACTAATTTGTTAAGAAAACATTAGAATTATTTATATTTTCAAAATTAAAATCACAGTTTTAATATCTGTATGTCGCGTGACCGAAAACGCCAACCACCATTTTGTGACGTCACTAATACGATACGATATTTTTTTTATATGTTTTTAAAATTCGAAGAATAGCCTATTACTTACTATTTAAGAACTGTAGTCAAGATTCATTCAGACCCCAGAAACTCATGTTATACGAGTAAAGATATGTTTTTATTGTTGATGATACTTATATATACTTGATAACCACATGTAAAATATAACCCAAACTTACTCTATTATTAAGTTCCGAAGTGTTTATGTGATACTAATAATTCATTATTAGTTCTCAGTTTTGAGAGAGATCTTCATACAGAAACTAACAAAATAAAACGCATAAAATCAAATAGAAAACACGGACGAGTAAAAAAAGAAGGACTCCGCGCCGTGATATTAGCAAGTGAAGCACCGTTATGCTAGTGTGTGTGCGGTTACGGAGGATACTAGTTACACAATTTTTTCTTCCTTAAATAATCATATATGGCCACAAATACTTATAAAGTATCGTTTTTACACTTTTTCACAACGCACGATGGCGTTTTAAAAATATTTTATTGAAACTAATCTGTCACAGACGATGACAATTCTCATAATGGCCGCCTATCGGCCTGTAGTAGTGTAAGTGTGTGCGTGGGGCTATGTATTTACACGTTAATCGGCTTGTTTTTGTCCTACACTGTTATGTAAGGTGACACGGAGTCCTTATTTTTTACTAGTCCGTGCTAGAAAACAGATTTTTGTAAACTAGCTCACAACAACACAGGACATTTAATATATATATGATATCCTAACTTGTGGCGTTTCGTGCGAAGATGGAATTAGACGGCAGAAATCATCTCCAGAACACTCCCACTAATAAATTCGGTAGAAGACACAATGAAGCGAGGTTTCTACGCTGTGAGTGATAAAACGACTAGTTCACAGAGTGGTTTTGCTTTTTATATATTTTTTTAGGACAATAAGGGACGAGACGAGTAGGACTGATAGTAACTTATACGCCTTGTCCAATACAATGCAGTGCCGCTCAGGATTCTTGAAAAAATCGAAAATTCTGAACAGCACTACAACTGCGCTCGTCACATTGAGACATAAGGTGATAAGTCTCATTTTCCCAGCAATTTCACTAGCTACGGCGCCCTTCAGACCGAAACACAGTAATGCATAATACACATTATTGCTTCACGGCAGAAATTGGTGGCATTGTGGTACCCATAATCTAGCCGTCATCCTGTGCAAAGGAGCCTCCCACTGGTGTATAATTTTAAGTCATTACGGTTCACCATATTGCAGCATAACCTTGATAATGAAAAGCTAAATTTGAAGGCATTGATGCCAAGCAATCTACCATAATAATAGCTCGCTTCGCAATACAATGACCAGCACGATAAATTCTTTTTGCTATGAAGTTCAACACCCCAAATATCAAACAATCTATGACTGTCACAGCAACATATCTCTGTCTCTGTTCCACGTTGATAATTTTATGAAAATGTAACAAAGGAAACACGTTTGTCGCTTTCACGCCGATGACTTCTGACATTATGTTTGACATTAGCAGATACCTATTATCATAATAAAATCCGTCAACATGTTTGACAGAGACAATAGTAGATTTTACAACGAGTGCACAAAACGAACTTTTTATTGTGTTTGGCTGTATGGCTCATTTTCTTTGCCTTAATATAGATACATTTATGAGTAGATACGTTAATGCACTTGTGCACAAAAATCGATTTTGTGCAGCCTATATCGTGCACAAATAAGCAATTTCAGAGCATGAGAAGTGAAAAGGTATATTCATATTATCACAGAGCATATTGTGTGAAACTCGCACCAAAATATAATATCTTAGCAATCTATATATATAAAAATGAATTGCTATTCGTTAGTCTCGCTAAAACTCGAGAACGGCTGGACCGATGGCTAATTTTGGTCTAAAATTATTTGTGGAAGTCCAGAGAAGGTTTAAAAGGTGACTAAATATGAAAATCTTTGGAAAATTAAATAAAAACAACAATTTTGTTTTACCTTTGATGTGTCCCCCGTCGATCAGAAATCAAATTAGAGAATAGTTTTCAACGAATAACTAATAAGAATCTTTATATCTTACTAAGTTTATCTGAAAGTAAAAAACAAACTTAATTTTAGCTCCCTATAGTCTGTAGATTTTATGTACGATTTAATATTTGGTAGGTCTGAGAATCGGTCGTCATCTTATACCACAAAAATTGTAATTATTGATTTTTTTAGTATTACTTTATATGGCAATGCCACGTTTGCTTGGTGAGCAAGTTATTAATAAAAACGTAATTAATATTATAGTTAAAACTATCGCGTGATAAAGTTTAGCTCCATCAGTTTTCTGGAAAGCAATCAAAACTGTGCAGTGAAATAAAACTGTAATTTCCCGGAAAACCGTTCGAAGTCGTAAGTTTAGTACAGCGATATTAAGTCGGTAATTGATACTAGCGACATTTCGTATCAACTGGCTAAACGTTTTCGCGAAAGTATTTTAAACCTACCAAGTTACAATTTAATACTTTAATACAAAGCATTTGTAGCTAAATAAGAACCTCATTTAATTATGAGTTTAACTTACTAGAAAAACACGCTGTGTCAAACTAAAGTTTCCTGAGGCATAATTACTACCAAATTACTACTTTACAAGTCCAATTTAAGTGAAATGCATACCTTAATATAAGTAGTCATAAAACTGAATGTATAACATAGCAGAAAAGTCACTATTCTACACAGAAAATTTCGTATATTAATGTGCCATCTTAGATTAAGGATGGTCTCCGCTGCGCTCCAACTAGATATCGCAGGCGTACTAGAGCCAGCCTCGTACAGTGTGTGACGTTGACGCCGCACCTTGATGAATAGCTCGGTTTTAGTCCCTGGTACGAGGGACAAAAGTCGTCTTGCCGGAGAGAACCGGAACTAAAATCGAGCTTTTCATCCAGCACCACATGAGATAAGAAGGACATTGCCACCTGCGATTGGCACAATATTTCGCGGATGAGAATGACCTACTTTTCTCCCTAGGCTTTTTTTTTAAGAAATAGGGGGCAAACGAGCGTACGGGTCACCTGGTGGTAAGTGATCACCGCCGCCCACATTCTCTTGCAACACCAGCGGGATCACAAGAGCGTTGCCGGCCTTTAAGGAAGGTGTACGCGCTTTTTTTGAAGGTACCCATGTCGTATCGTTCCGGAAACACCGCACAAGGAAGCTCATTCCACATCGTTGTAGTACGAGGAAGAAAGCTCCTTGAAAACCGCACTGTGGAGGACGGCCACACATCCAGATGGTGGGGATGATATGCTAACTTGAATGAAGCGACGTCTCTACGCAACGCCAAGTGATCCAGCCGTTCGCAGAGCACTGGGTCCCCGACTCCTCCCTTCTCCCTAGGTGCGTAATATACTATTTTCTTAGGCAGTGCGGTACCAATCCTTAAACTAAGTGTACCATATTATATATTTCTTTAGCAAGTAATGAGTCACTCAGTTCAAAAGGGGTACCGATTGAATGCTGTGAAATAGTGTCACGCTGCAAGGCACCAATGCGGTAAATGACAGGCGAAATTGTACTAACTTCTACTAGTTCATACGATTACGACGTTTCAAATACAAGTTATACTGTTAATTTCTAACAGCTAAATATCGGTACTTGAATACTTAATAGCTTTAGCACATTTAAATACGTCGTATAACTGTCGGTGAGTACTGAATATATATATATCGGAGCTATATATACAGTATTTAGTTATCGTAACTTAATTAGCTTCGAGCCTCGGGATCCCGATTGTTTTTTGACCTCTGAAATCCCGGGGCTGCTCTTGGATAATTTTTGGGATTTTCGGGGTAAATCTTCATCATCAGCCGAAGTTATCATAACAGTCCCATAAAAAATGAATATCTATTTATGTATACGAGTATATACATATTGCGACTTAAAAGATTGGTAATTTGTAAATTTGTTGACCTAAATTAGTAACACTTACTAACACAATCATCTATATGTATAAAAGAGATTTCCACGTATATAGTCACTCATCACGATATCTCTGGAACCATGAGAGCTAAAGACTTGAAATTTGGTTGGAATATTCCTTTCGCCGAGTAGAGGTCAGCTAAGAAGGGATTTTACGAAATTCCATCCGCAAGAGTTTTTTTTTATTATGAACAGAACAACGTCTGTCGGGTCAGCTAGTAATTAATATGTAGGTGCATCTTTCTCGCCAAGCGTTCCGTTTGTTTCTACGATATTGATCGCTCAAATCAAATAAAATGAATCAGTAAACATTTACAAGACATTTTTTTTATGAAAATAAGAGACGAGATATAGAGAAGCACGTTCAGCTGATGGTAATTGATGCAGTACCGCTCCGGATTCTTGAAATACCCAAAAATTCTAAGCGGCACTACAACTGCGCTCGTCACTTTGAGACGTAACATGTTAAGTCTAATTTGTCGAGTAATTTCACTAGCTACGGCGCCCTTCAGACCGAATGACACTAATGTTTACACATTAATGCTTCACGCAGAAATAGGCGCCTTTGTGATTCCTACCTCCGCAAAATCTAGCTGACATCCTGTGCAAAGGATCCTCCCACTACCATATGACTATTAACCTAAAGCTCAAGTACAACATCTTTAGTTACAATATGTAGCAAAGACTACAAATTACAATATAATTCAAGTATGCACATTATACATAGCGTTATCTGCTTAGACTGTAGCAACAGTAACTAATATAGTTTCAGCAATGTACATATTACGCTGTAATAGAAATTCTTCCGAAAGAATTCCTTTGTCTTCACGAGTAGGTGTGTCTTATTGCAAATAATTTATATCACAATTTAATAATTAATAATGTAATAAAATTAAACCTGTATAATTTATGTAGAACATAATATTTTTTTTTTATATGAATATAAAAAACGAGACGAGCAGAACGTTCAGCTGATGGTAACTGATACGCCCATTACAATGCAGTGCCCCTCAGGATTCTTGAAAAACCCCAATAATTCTGAGCGGCACTACAATTGCGCTCGACACCTTGAGACATAAGATGTTAAGTCTCATTTGCCCAGTAATTTCACTAGCTACGGCGCCCTTCAGACCGACAAACAGTAATGCTTACACATTACTGATTCACGGCGACATAGGCGCCGCTGTGGAACCCATAATCTAGCCGGCATCCTGTGCAAAGGAGCCTCCCACTGGTATACATTCTTGCTTTGACAAATTTTTTTCTTTGGTCGAGTCAGTTGGTTAGAGTTATACTTACTGCAATTGTTCGCAGTAGGATTCACAGACTATTATGGAGCATTGTTCTATACTATGGTGTCCTCACTACCAAATATTCAAAAGTAGTTTTTTTTAATCTATGGTATCTTTCTTATCAACCCAATCTTTGCAATCTATAGAAAACTATTCCGAACGCTTGCGATATTTTATGATGCACACATTGTCTGATAGGCGGAATATATTGCATTGTCTCTTTTTATACAAAATTGTTAACAATGAAATTGACTGCCATGATATTCTCTCGGTAACTAAGGTATCCTATGGGACTCCCGAGAATCAGCAGACACATAACAAATACTGCAAAGTTTAACCTTGTCTTATCTTAACACCTAAGGAATACTACATTCCCTTTCTGAAGGCGGTTCGTCTGAAGTTTAAGCCGTCATAGCTTCAGTTGAGATAATACTAGAAAGCTGATAAAAAAAAAGTACTTTTTGGCTGCCTTGAACGAACGAACAAATTTAACTCCAAACAACAATCACTTGTATGGTTTCAGAGTCATCGCCACATAAAGATGATTATCAACATCAGACACTTCCAGACTTCCTAAAAAAATTTGTATGCAGACAAGGATTTTATACTTACAATGAAAAAAGTATGAAAGTAAAAACTTTTCTGCAGTGCAGCATCTTGTACAAGCGGTAAAGGATGAGTAATGTGTAGAGTTTATACATTAATGGATAAAATAATTCAAGTTCATATATTAATTTCATGCAAAATAGATAAAAAATAATTCAATAATAAAAAATTTAAAAGACTTAAGCTCTACCTAAAAATAAACAAACTCTACATGTCAGTCAATAAAAAATTGAGTCATCTAGGGACACCAAGCAGATGTGAAATATTGAAGCTATGTTTGTGCTGATAATAATTATTTGCACGAAACTACAGTACACATATTATAATATTTAAAATTTAAATGCCTACTGCGAAAAGAAAATATGGAAAAGACAAATAAAATGATATGTATAGTCACATTAAAAATTAACATATATATATATTTACTAGCTGACCCGACAGACGTTGTTCTGTACATAATAAATAAAATACTGTTTTTATTAATTTGTCGATAATACTAACTCCCTGTTGTTATAATGAAATTGTTTGACAGCAGAACTGTCAAACCGTGCGTCAATATATTCTCTCACAAAAAATATGTCCATACAAAACAAATATTGGAAATAAAAATAATTATGGGTGCCAAATCGACATAAAAACACCTCTTAAGTTGGGCTAAACTGCACTCCATGAAGTAATCCCCATTGAAATACGTTCATTAGTTTAGGAGTCCATCGCGGACAAACAACGTGTCGCGTAATTTATATATATTAAGATGAACTAAATCCTATTATTAGAAATTCCTATTACAAAAATAAATTTAATGTTGTAGGCGACCCTATTCAGTCGCCAAGTTACAAGCGCAAGTAAACAGAAGGTTTAACCCGCCGAATTCAATGATTTATAAGTATTAAAAGTATGACGTGTCGCTGAGCAGGTATACCTACAGTCTTGAGTCTAGGCTAGGGTTGCCAATTTTTATTAGAAGAAATAGAGTATATCTGATTTCAAAGGAGGTAAATAAAGAGTGAATAAAGGCTTTTGTCCAGCAGTGGACGTCTTCCGGCTAAAATGATGATGATGATGAAATAAAGAGTACGGACTTCCAAAAAAGGGTATAATTTATTTTATATTTTTAATAAGGTATCTATTTTTTTGTACTTTTGCAGAACATAATATTTTTCTATTTTTTTAAAAGAATTGTTTAAAAGAGTATTTTAGCATACTCTATTGGTGTTGTAGATTATAGAGAACGCCTACATGATATATAGTACAATACTCTATTTTAGAGTAATGGACATAAAACTCATTTATTTTATCAAAATTGATTCCTTTAAAATTCTTTTTGATGTCATTTCCAAATATACTAGATACTATCGGAAACAAATGATGCTCTGAGAGAGAAGAAGCGGCGCAAGAAACGCTACCAGCATTTTTTTTTGCCATCTTTTCTTTTCTGTACGGTTGGCAACCCTAGTTTAGGCCATAGTGCACCGAATTCAATAAATATGGCTCGGCAAGAGTTTGACATGAATACTAAAACAGTACATTTCGTCGATCAAGCTCGTATCCGTTAGTGTAATATTATCGTAGCCATAATATATATGTATATGAACAAAATTATTTTCATATAATCCTGCCATTTCAAAAACGATAGGTCGAGAGCATTTAATGACATTTCCATTAAGCCATTGTCGTTCATTTGATTGCAGTCAATTGGTCAAACGGACGATTTGGGAGTTGTTATCTCAAATGGGTCGGCAATTAATATGAAATCCATGAGCTAAATCCTGAGCTAAGTCCTATACGACGAGTAAATATTAACAATAATAATATTTTAACGGTGAAATTGTCACAATGAAATACTTAAAGCTACAAAATTTAAAAGCTCGTAAAATTTTATTTTATATATAGATATCTGACAACTGGTTGTATTGGCATATAAAATGTAATAAAAAAAATTAAATAATTAAAATTTTTGGGGTATAAAAAATAGATGACGACCGATTCTCAGACCTACCAAATATATCGTACATAAAATTTACATAAAATCGTACTGCAATAATCACACAAGGTGAGAGAAAAGCACAGTGACTACGGTACAACGGTACAATGTCTTGATACCCCATTTGCATTTTGTATTCGTTTTAAACTTTTGTTTTGTTATTTTAATACTATTACGAACTTCAATTGTTTTCAACGAAGAATAAGGTAATCCTATCGCTATGAAACATTAAACTGTTCTTAGTACTTTAAGCCGATGAAATACAAAGAGGTTTGATGATGGCGGTACAGAAAGAATGCACCGCAATTATTATATTTATCGTTATTTGGTTATGGCCAATTTATAGCCGACGCCTGTAGACAGCGAAATACCATAGACAATAGACTCATTGTCATCTGTGACGTTAACATAATGATAGTTGTCTATTTTACATACATACATACAATCACGCCTCTTTCCCGTAGGGGTAGGCAGAGACCACTTCTTTCCACTTGCTACGATCCTTACATACTTGTTTCGCTTCGTCCACTTTCATTATTCCTTTCATAAATTCCGCTGAATATTATTACGCGAGTTCTTCAGAAGACTTCATCAGTGATCAACGATCTAATCTATAAGTTCTCGGTGTAATGCATCGCAAAGTTTTTTTCCTACACATTAGCTCCAGGAGTTCCTAGAGGACTAGCGGGGGCCCCCAGCTGCAGACTATCGCGTCCAGAAATACTAGGTACATCTTCATATAATTTTAGCCATAACTGATATCAGTTATGGCCATATGGCCATTTTAATAATAATAATCATATCTTAACCGGGCACGCGCGCAAACTCAGTAGGTATTAAGCTATTGCATAGCTTCTATCGCGGGCCTTGACCATGGGGACCGAATCCAGAAATTCCGTAACGAAAATAACCTAACACTTACTTACTAGATGTATATAGATATTTCGGCACGCTTTTTACAGTTGCCGTGGAACAGCGGTTATCACATATGCTCGTTGTGCAGAAGGTCCCAGGTTCGAGCCTTTTTATCACGTTTTTTTAATTTTTATTATTATGACAAGCATTTTTATTTAGTTTCACCTGTCCCGTAGTCTGTCTGTAATCGAATCTTGCAAGTTAAATTTTACTCGGTTCCCGGTTGCTTTTTTTTAAATTAATTTTACAAAAAAAAATACTGCATAAATAATATAAATAAATAATTATAATTGCATAAGTTGATAAAAAATGCTATGCAATAGCTTTACCGCGGCAGTCCCCGAATGCCACACGTCTTTTTTATATTTATTAATTTCCGACCTATCATATCTTATTGTTATTCTGTAGCGAATGCCTTTAGTTGTAAATTACAGAAATCTATATTTCTTTAAAAGCAACAACAAAAACTTCTTATCTATGGTAACAGCGACAAATTCCGTTAATGCCAACACTATCAAAATACGTCTAAACTGCTAGTTTATTCAGAACATAAATACGTAATTTATATAACCCAATAGAGCAGAAAATGAGTAAAATCAAAAATGTGCGTCGCACAATAGAGGATAAAAATTGTGTTAGCTGGGAGGGCACTATAGTCTTAGAGCATTTAACACAAACTATATATACGATACATTCATTTTATTCGTTATTGCTGACCTGGCAAACGTTTTTTTGCCATATAAATTATACATGTAAACCTTCCTTGAGCTTCAGCGAATCTATTACAAAATATTTCAATGATATGTCGAATAGTTCAGGAGTAATTAGGGAACTTGTATGTTCCCTTATAACTCCTAAACATATATTCTCTTTTATATATATTTAGATTCTTATTAAATTCATTTTAAAAATATATTATGGTACTCTTATACAGCTATCTAATATATAAAATTCTCATGTCGCGGTATTTGTAGTTGAACTCCTTCGAAAAGGCTTGACCGATTCTCATGAAATTTTGAGTGCATATTAGGTAGGTCTGAGAATCGGACAACATCTATTTTTCCACGCAATTTTTTTTTTAATTTTTTTTACATTTTTTTAAAATTTTTTTGATTATAAGTCAGCATTAAAAAATACATACAACTTCAAATTTTCACCCATCTACGATCAACAGTTACTTTTGTATCGCGATTTCAATATCGGCAATACAACGTTTGCTGGGTTAGCTAATAATCTATATATGTATATTTCTCTTAATGATTCTTTAGGACCTAGGTTATAAATCGCGCGAATAGCCCTTTTCTGCAGCACAAAGATAGTATTAATATCGATCGTACTCCGTCCGATACTTTACGACTTGGAAAATGAAAAGTCTCACTTTATATTGTAGCGACGTACCACAACCAGTGGGAGGCTCCTTTTTCACACCTTGCCACAACGGTGCCTATTTCTACCGTGAAGCAGTAATGTGTACGTATTACTGTGTTTCGGTCAGAAGGGCGTCGTAGCCAGTATAATTACTGGGCAAATGAGACTTAACAACTTATGTCTCAAGGTGACGAGCACAATTGTAGTGCCGTTCAGAATTTTTGGGTTTTTCAAGAATCCTGAGCGGCACTGCCTTGTTGGTTGGTAGGGCGTACCAATTACAATCAGCTGAACGTCCTGCTCGTTTCGTCCCTTATTCTCAAAAAAAAAATCACAAATTATATTGTAATTAATGTGTTTCTGTATTGTTCGTGTATTTTCTTTGCTTTCTTCAAAGGTATACAAAGCTCGCGCTAGAAAGTTAATAACACAATGTGATTAATAATAAAACCAATATTAAGATAAGTAATGCAGCAACGTGCGAGTAACGGGCAAACGGGAGTACTGTTAATACCTCCTCCACTCGGTTAATACTCTAAGCTGCTAGCGGATATAATATGACGTCACTGGAGCGGGAATTCACCGCGCCAGAGCGTACTTCCGGTAGGGAGTCGGGCTACCGTTCTGTGCGCTATGAATCTACCGTTAAAAGGTTTTGTTTTCATTCTTCAAATGGCCGACATTCTTTTAGTTTTGTTATGCAATTTCACGGCTTTATTAGTTGCGCCGTGCGGCTTGTCTTTGATCTGTCGGGCAGCCCGACACAGTTACGATCCCCACTGCCCTTATTGTACACATTATGCCTATATTTACACTTCAATCCTCCGATGCATTGAAACTAGGGTTGCCATCTCTGAAATGCGGCAACCACGACAAGAAGCGTGAAAACTCCGGATTTAGGAGCTTAAAACCCGGACATGTCAACTGTATTGTTTAAAGTTATTCAGTAAAATTAAAATAGTGTGAATTGTTGTATATCTCGGGTATCTAATATCTCTTCTGTTAAAAAATATCGGCTTACAATAAAAGATAATGATAAAAATCAATACAGTCATAATCATTGAAATTGATTTTATTTTTTTTAAATAACCGACCAGACTGTTTCTGTGTTTAATAAATTATTTTTTTCTTAAACTTAAAACACCTTTAAACAGTGGACTGTTTTGTGGTGTTGGATAGTCGGTTGTTTGCGGAAATTGGGAATCACGGCGGTGACTTTACAACTTTTAAACCCGGTCTACAATTGAAACCCCGCCCGGGCGCTCCCCGGACGCCTTCTAAACTAGGATCCATCAAATCCGGGGAAACCCGGACGGATGACAACCCTAATTGAAACGGGCATGAATTTGAGGGCAGGTATGAAAGAAATAATACTAGTGGAAGAAACCTTGCAAGTATGTCAGGTCTGTAATCTCTACCTCTTCTGTGAGACAGACGTGATTAGGTAGGTATATGAAAATAAAGCCTTCGTTATTGGTCTCCTTGACATTATGTATACTTATGTAAAAAGACGAAAAGGTTTATTTTAACATGCTAAACGCAGTTTTAAACCATACAGACGGATTTGAATATTTTTTTGCATACAAAAGCCAAATTCGTGAATAATAATATATGCTATCTAGAATTAGGCTTTACCTTTCAGGCTTTTAGAGAAGTAGCAAGCAATAAATTTTTGCGAAATGGTCCTTCATCCGCATATGCCTGCGTTTGTGATACGTTAATACACTAACATACCATAATATGTCTATTTCATATACATAAGCCACAGATATTTTATGACAAAAAATACGATATGATGGTGAATGAAAGGGGCCAAGCTTGTATATTATAGAAGGACTAGTTGACCCAGCAAAACGTTGTATTGTCATATAAAGTAATAAAAAAATTTAATTATTAAAATTTTTGGGGTATAAAAAATAAATGACGACCGTTTATCAAACCTACCAAATATATCGTACATAAAATTTATTGTACTACAATAATTATTATATTCCATTGCCATCTTGCAACTCTATTGCGTATCTGTGTATAGATAATAATAAAATCGCGATACAAAAATAGGTGGTGATCGTAGACGGGTAAAATTTTTAAGTTGTATGTATTTTTAATGCTGAATCATAAAAAAATAAAAAAAAAAATAGGAGTTGGTCCACCCTTATCATTTTGGGTTATGCAAAATAGGTGTTGGCCGATTCTCAGACCTGCCCGCACACAAAGTTTCATAAAAATCTGTTAAGCCATTTTTTTTAATATTAGATAGATTTTTTATTTTAATTTTAATAAAAATGAAGTTGATGAAAAGCAGAATAAAACCAACAGCATATGGTTTACCGCAGTAGCAGAGGTCAAGAGATGCGTGCCTTTAAGTGTGTAGGAGTATGCTCTAGACTTGACGGTTTAACTCTAAGTGTGTGTATGAGAGTTTGTTTGGAGTAAATCTTGCAACAAAGTTGTAAAGCAGAATTTTACAGCGCTGAGGTTGGCTTTTGCGAGAGAACTCTCCAACGGTTAACAACGCAGATATTTTGAATAAACCTACATAATATAGGTATCACATAGAAGGGTTTGCTGAAAATAATACAGTATAAATAATCAACTTTAATTCAATGTTTCAAATTTTGAAAAGCTTATATAAGCACTAATGGAAGACATGGCTGGCAACTTAAGGGACCGGGCCAACGGCCTTCAGGAATCGAGCGGAGTTAGGTAACCTCTCCCGTATACACATAATACAATTTTCTTTACAAAAATAACAAAACTATGTCAAGTTATATAGTATTGGTATACAGTAAGTAATTTTTCATACAACTTTTACCTAGATTGAATAATTACTATGGCCCCAACTGTAAAAGTTGGGGGTGCTTTTGTGATTTTTTTTCTATCTATAAAAGATTAATTTTCATCTCATATTCTGTAGACATATATGTATTTTTTGTAAATATAAAAACTTTATATAAACTGTTAACAAAATGGTTTTAATTATGCGATATAGATATCTTGGCATAGCGGCCTTAAGGAAATATTTGAGACCTTACAAGATTGAATAAAAGCTTGTTTTGAAATGTTTTTATGGTTTTAAGTCTATTTATTTTATCGTAACCGTGAAATTAGCGCGTCAGTAAAAGTCGGGTCTTTCATTATTTCCTCGTATAAATCTTGTACCAAGTAACCAAACAAGTTACTACGTCTATAGTTGAACAACTCACATTCTCATGTCGTTTTTTGTCAGTATTCATTATCCGAGTCTTACGTAATGATTTGGAATGTCTTTTTTATTTGGCAGTCGTACCTTCATTATAAGTTTTTTTATTTATGAATTCTTGATTCAAACTTCTCAAAATTATCGCCATAGCGATACATCTTACTTTTTACCAGTGGGCTCCTTTGCACAGGATGCCGGCAAGATTATCGGTAGATCAACGGCGCCTATTTCTGCCGTGAAGCAGTAATGTGTTAACATTACTGTGTTCCGGTCTGAAGGGCGCCGTAGCTAGTGAAATTACTGGGCAAATGAGACTTAACATGTTATGGCTCAAGGTGACGAGCGCAATTGTAGTGCCACTCAGAAGTTTTGGGCTTTTCAAGAATCCTGAGCGGCACTGCATTGTAATGGGCAGGGCGTATCAAATACCATCAGCTGAACGTCTTGCTCGTCTCATCCCTTATTTTAAAAAAAACAACGTCAACCTTATAACTAAGTCTTTATTTTCCGACCTCCGTGTAGCTCCGAGCCGTCAGAGTACTTATTGGATGAGGGCAGCGCAGGACCTATCGTCTTAGCGATCTTTGGGGGAGGCCTTTTATTGAAATACCTAAAAATTCTGAGCGGCACTACAACTGCGCTCGTCACCCTGAGACATAAGTTGTCAAGTAATGAATGGTTTGGGGAGTACCTGACGGCACGCTCGTACCGCGTACAGGTGAGCGACGCAAGCAGCGAAGAGACCCCAGTGCAGAGCGGCGTCCCACAAGGGGCGGGCTGTGGACCCGTGTGCTATCTCATGCACGTTAACAGCTTGTGCGGGGTGTTGCAGCACTGCACCGCACACATGTTCGCCGATGATCTGTGCATACTACGCGCCGGCACCGACCTCGCCGAGACAACTCGACTCGTGCAGCAAGACGTGGACGCAGTGGTCAAGTGGAATCACGACAATGGCATCGTCATCAACGCTGACAAAACTAAACAGCTAATCATACACTCTCCTTACCTGTGTCCGACTGAATGTCCACCGCCAATTTATGCTCATAAATATACTTGCTTTCACAACAACTTAAATAACTGTACTTGTATACCAATTGAAAATGTTATTTAGGAATAAAATTAGATAATAATTTTTCATGGTCTCCTCATGTCGATTATCTTTATGAGAAATTAAGAATACTCCTAGGCAAATTCTACCACCTTAGTTTTAAAGTTCCTCTAAGCACATTAAAATGCCTGTATATATCGATGGTAGATTCTATAATGAGTTATGCTCTTGATTGCTATGGGTTAACTTTTAAAACAAAAAAACAAATTAGAATTGTTTCAGATTAGATTTTTAAAACTACTTGTAGACAACAAAACAAAAGAGATGTGTAAAGATAACTATAAAAAATTTCAAAATATTCAAGGTATGTAGAATACTACCAATTACCTTAAAAATTAAATATTTACTTGCACTACACCACCGTGGCAATCAAGAGCGTAGTCCAACCCTGGTATGTCATGCTCACCAGACAAGGTCTACATCTGATGGCAAATATGATGTACCTAAAGTTAATAATTATTACGGAGATAGAACATTAAAAAAGAGAATCCCATATATATTAAATAGTTTACCAGCAGATATAAGACACGAACCTAATAAAATAAAGTTTAAAAATATGTTAAAAAATATTATATTGACAATCTGGACACATTATATATCAACATTTAAATAATAAGAGTCCTTAGTAATGTTAAATAATATTGCATAAAAATGTTCACCTCCACGTTTATAAATAAATCTCCATAAATATACTATTTAAGTTACTAAATGTTATAATTAAGATAGCTCAGATTCCACGGACAAACCATCTAGATGGTTTTGTGGGAACATTATTTATATTTTATCATTGTAATATCAAAGCTGTAATAAATAAATAAAAAAAAGTGTCATTTGCCCAGCAATTTCATTAGCTACGGCGCCCTTCAGACCGAAAAACAATAATGCTTACACATAACTACTTCACGGCAGAAATAGGCGCCGTTGTGGTAGCTACCCATAATCTAGCCGGCATCCGGTGAAAAGGAGCCTCTCACTGGTAAAACCTGGTTCTATTATTACCTTTTGGGTACAGTGGTTAAGAGCATTATTAACATGCATTTCAACAACATACTTACAAATTGACCCGTTGATGATACAAAGTAATGCATTTCTGGGAATTTAAATAAAAAAACACCACATTCCACGGCTCACTAAGTGGATAAGGGTCTTTAAGCTCGTGACTAAGAGAACGAGACCTCTACACTCGTGACCACGAACTCACAACAGTAATAATCCCGCACAAGTTAAGCGAACGTAATTGCATGGAATCGCTTTTGTCGGAATTTCTCTTAAACTTGATTCGCGGATGCCTTTTGTTTTCGCTCTTGTGGAACTGTCAATTTGTGTAGTTTATGTATGAGTACAGAGGATAAAGTAATATAATACATGGGACACACTATAAGGTTTGCACTTCTAGCTAATCGAAACTATTTGAATTTCGAATGCTATATTTTTTTTAAACGTTGCAACCTAACAGTAATAAAAAAAACAATTGGCGGGAAATCATTTGTCAATTATTTTTTATCACACATCAAATTTCTACATACGCAACGAAAATGGAATTGTGTCGAAAAGATTATAGAGCGATGATTTTTTATGATTTTAAAAGTTCTCTCTCTCCACAAGACTGTGCCGCTCGACTTCAAAATGCTTTTGGGAGATAAGCACCTTGCTAGAGCACCGTGAGGCGATGGTTTGCTGGATTTGAAAGAGGTCGGGTTTCTTTACATGACGAATTTCGTGAAGGGCTGCCTGCAACTGCCGTCAACGAAAATAATGTGGCTACTGCTTAAGCGGCTAATTGAAGAAAACACGCGGATTACCTATGAGGACTTCAGGCAATTCGAGGACTATCGGGATTGGTATGAGCCAAATTCAGAAAATTTTACACGAAGAATTGAAAGTTCGGAATCTTTGTTGTCGTTGGATCCCTCATGAACTGACAGCGGAGCAGAAGCGAGCTCGCGAGGAATGGTGCTCACATATGCTAATCAAGTACTAACGACGGACATTCTAATGCTGTTAATGACATTGTCACAGGAGACGAAACGTGGATTTATTGTTTTGAACCCGGAAAAAATAGCAATCTTAAGGCAGGCGAGAAACATTGGTAAAAAAATTATCGTAGATAGCAGGGGGCAAACAGAGAAGAGGCTCTCAAGGGGTGAAACAACCGCCCATGGACATCCGGAACACCTTGGGGTAAGTAGCATCGATTCGCGACAAATGCAGCCCGTTATTCCAAAACTTGGGCCTTTATTATAACAAATTTCTTTAGATCGTGTAGTGCGAAAGCTAAATCTCTCAGTATTTCCTTAATATAGGCTTTGTGAGTGATCACTACGTATCTCCATTGATGGTAGACAAAATCTTTTCCAAAATATTTCCCATGTTGACTTTCGTAATATCGCCGGGACTGCGATCTAACATCGAATTTGATTACGATTTCGCGTGCACCAACTCACGGCCGACTTCATGTAGATCGCATTTCGTGTTCATACATCAAACATTAACATGCGAACTACAACTTGTGATTGGAAGTTATTGTACTGAGAGTATTTAATTAGGAGGAGTTGGCTTATACGTATTTATGTAAAGCAATTCAAATCTTCTTATCGTGCACTGGGGAAAAAAATTCAGAGTGATTTTTTACGATGCGCGTTTACACCGACACCCAAATTCGACACCCTGACGTTACTTGTTGTCAATTGGTCAGTATGATTAGCTACCATAAGCCTCTTGTTACTCATATATCTACTGAACCACATTCAATGGAAGAGAATAAAATAAATTTCAATATGTATAAGTTGTACAATGAAAAAGTTTCTTTCGAATTGTATAAAAACAATTTAATGATATTTAAATAAACATATTAATCTAAATTATACGGTAGAAGAATATTTTAGTTGGTTATATTTAATACGTTCTTAAATGCAATACTGTTCTATCTACAAACGTAAAATAGCACAAGGTATTAAAAAAATATTTTGTTACGTCAAAGAAGTATAAGTTCTTGCGTGCGTTACTACATAAGTACACACACACTTTTTTTTAAAGGAAATGCTAGAAATTAGCGCGACTTTTTACCTTGCTTTATTAATGGACGATCTCATATATTATGGAGAGGTCACAATTACTAAACATAATATTTACGTATAATATATCAAAGAGAAGAGTTACAGGCTTTTTTAAATAAGAAAGGACATATTCATTATTATGCCTACAGGTATTAGCCGCACTCTCGACTTAGGCATCTCCAGTCGGTTCGATACTAAACAGACAAATTATTATAACAGGAAACGGTATTGACGAAACATTGTTCATTGACGATTGCATTGAGACGCACGCTATTTACCTATGAATAAAAGCATCGATGTATGTAATAGTTATTATAATGTCAATGTCGTAATTTACCAGTAGTATTATGGGTACCACAACGGCGCCTATTTATGTCGTGAAGCAGTAATGTGTAAGCGTTACTGTGGTTCGCTCGTAAGGGCGCCGTAGCTAGTGAAATTACTGGGCAAATGAGACTTGACATCTCATGTCTCAAGGTGACGGGCGCAGTTGTACTGCCGCTCATTTTGGGTTTCTCAATAATCCTGAGCGGCACCACATTGTAATGGACAGGGCGTATCAATTAGCATCAGCTGAAAGTCCTGCTCGTCTCGTCCCTTACTTTCATAATTAAACAAAAAATGTCGCTATTACCTGTAAAATGTTAATGTCAGAAACTAGTGATGGATATGACTCTTGAGCATGCTATAAAGGTATATTATTCAACAGAAATTTTTAACAATAATAAGCACTATAATGAAAAGAACAATTGGACTATTGTGTATGGCGTGGCTATTTGAACAAATTTAGCCAGTTAAAGTGCCGTTCATTGCAATGAAATGGCTGAAAAATCTAATATATAAAATTCTCATGTCGCGGTGTTTGTACTTAAACTCCTTCGAAACGGCTTGACCGATTCTCATAAAATTTTGAGTGCATATTGGGTAGGTCTGAGAATCGGACAACATCTATTTTTCATCCCCCTAAATGTTAAAGCGTGGACCACGCCATTGTTTTTTAAATTTGTTTGATTATGAGTCAGCATTAAAAAAACATACAACTTCAAATTTTCACCTAACTACGATCAACAGTTACTTTTGTATCGCGTTTTTAATATCGGCAATACAACGTTTGCTGGGTCAGCTAGTCTTATATATAAAAGTCTCGTGTCACAATGTGCGCTTACTTAACACCAGGTGACCCGTACGCTCGTTTGTCCTCCTACTCCATAAAAAAAAAAACACTGAGTTTACCCTATCTAAGAACTTTTTTGATACTCTTCAAGTTTTTAGCTTCCGTACATTTAAACGAGAAAATATAGCATCGCTTAGTTCCCGTTTACGCATTTGTCAAAGATATCATTTGATTTGGTAAGTATTACAGTAATACAGTTGAATTAACGTCAATAAATGTTAATTTACGGTCCCTTGAACTCGTCAAAATGAAGCTTTGAATAAAACCAATGAAATGAAAAATTTGAAATCCTCAAAATACAAATAAAGGAAAAATAGATGACTTATCACTTCCGTTATATTGTGTTCTACAAATATAAAGCATACGTCATTTATTTCAAGTGAAACTTTTATTACTCAAATTTTTCGTCGATGTGGTCATGTCGCATTACAGCCGGCCGCGGGATAGGTGTGAAGTTGATGTCAAATAATGATTTAACGTCAGGTTTGCCGAGTAGTCTAAAGCGCCTATTACATATATAAATTAGATTTTTTATTATAATATTAATGTGTCTCATATTAATGTCATTTTGTGAAAAAAAGTTTCACTTTCATTGTCATTATTAAATTGCATTATCACTAGTCCCGCACCGATACGACTTAGGGACCTTGAAGGCCGGCAACGCATCTGACACCTGTTATTGTGGATGTCCATGGGCGGTTGATTTACCCTCTCCCCATCCCGTAAGCCTCTTGCCTGTTTGCCCCCTCTTAAATAAAAAAAGTGTATGTGTTCATATGTATGCACGCAAGAAAGTATACTTCTTTGGCCTAACAAAGCAAAAATCCTTAAAATTATTTATTCCTCCTACGTTCGTAGAAGTAACAATATTGTAAAAATCTTGCAACGATGGCTTTGACAATTAATTATTAAATAACGAATACGGCTGTACGGGCTTGAACCCTTTGCCTATCCTAATAGCCTAAAAATTGTGGTTGCATAGACAATCGCTTTCTTTTCTATAAATTCTTGCAAATGGTTAATCTTACCATTCGTTCATTGCTCTTTCATTAACGTTGACAACACTACAAATATAATGTTATTAAATTACGCAATAGAGCCTCGGTACAAAAAGCAAACCAATAAGGAATCCGTATTGAGTATCGCGTTTCCTTCGCATATTTTTTATACGTGGCGACTTCACAATTTCTACTTATTAGTGATCTATAAATGCAATTTAAAATCTTCGCAGCACCAGTCCAGTAAAAAGAGGCAGCTGCGTTTACTAACAAACGGTTAGTTACACCTTCATGGGATTCCTTAAGGTTACTTGTCTAACGAGTTTTAGTTATAGGGCTGGATTAAATAGGTTCCGCTTAAAGGGTCGAATATAACCTTATTTTCTGTAGACAATGAATGACACTCTCGTGGTACACGGAAGATGTGCGCTAGATTACAATCCAATTACAATCTGCTCTACCCCAATATTTGCATATCAGGAAACTGACTTGAGATGTCGCTCTTGTAAATCTAAACAATATGTTATGTTTTTAAAGTGATAACCCTCACTTCTAGGATTAATACACAAATAAAATTCGAAAAACAAAATTTTATGAACAATGCGGGATACTTTAAAAACATAGCATATTGTTTAGATTTACAAGAGCAACATCTCAAGTCAATTTCCTAATATGCAAATAATCGGGTTGAGCAGGTTATCAACTGTAAAGTAGATTCTGTAGATGAAGCCACAACCTGAGAGTTGAACAAAGCAAACAGAATTTTATAACGAGGCGGTACTCGAACGGTTAGCTCAGTTGGTTAGAGCACCGGCACGGAACGCCGGAGGTCGTGGGTTCGAATCCCGCATCGTTCATAAAATTTTGTTTTTCAAATTTTATTTGTGTAATAATCCTAGAAGTGAGGGTTATCACTTTAAAAACATAACATATCGTATATATATATATATATATATTAAATCTTTTAATAAGCAGCTTGTATTCGCTATATAAGTCGTATCAAAACGTATAGCGTTAATAAAAAGGCAAAAAGAACAATTTAAGATCAATAAATTGGACGAAGTCAATTTAGGTTCAAAAGACTAGAGTAGCATAGGTACACGGGAGTATAGGGCGTATTACCTCTTGGTAAATGTTAATCGCCGGCCATACTGGCTTCAAAGAGGAATCACAGAAGCATTAAAAGCTACCGATGTAATTTTTTATTAAAAAAAACTTTCAAGAGACGAGCTAGATATTACAACCATAAGGTTGGTAATACGCCCTGACCATTACAATACAGTGCCGCACAAGGTTATTGAAACATTCAAATTAGAAGCGAAAAGAGGTTTGCAACCATCTTTGTGCTGCAGAAGAGGGCAATTGGCCCTATTTATATCCTAGGTCCTAAATAATCATTAAGAGAAAAATTTAATGAAATAAACATCTTGAATGTTGCTTCTCAATATATTCTTGATAATGTTCATAAGCACATTTAGGACTTTGCTAGAAACTGTGACAATCATAATGTTAACACGAGGGACAAACATAAAATTGTTATGTCTACTACTGCGGCGACGTATATGCTTCTACAATATGATCCCAGAAAATGTACAAAACAAATGCGTTACGAATTTTAAAAGAATTGTTAAAAACATACATTGCAATCTATATTTTTATAAAAAAAACAGCTGAATTTCTTGCGCCCGTTCTTCTCAGATCTGAACCAGAACCATTTCGAATGGGTGGTAGTTTTTGACGTTGAATAAGTGATTCTAATCCTATTTTGAATAAAAATATTTAAATTTAAATTTGATACAAAAATAAGCCTTCCTCTGGTGACCCCGTAAAGAGTTCTTTCTAATGTTTGGTCGTACGTGATAGAAAGTTACTTGAGAACTGTCCCTGTGAAAGAACGCCACATATCTATATGGTGTGAGTGGCAACGGTTGATTTAACACTAGGGGTAGTTGGGGCAAGTGCCCAGAGCGGCAAATTTTTTAGGGCGGCAAAATTTTGAAAGTGAAAAAATTTTTGTTAGTGATCACGATTGGTCAATATAATTAATTAATTCTGTTTAATCGACCAATTCAAAAAGTCGGACGTGTTTGCCTGTGAAAAAATTGATGTAATATAATTATGAGTCAACCAAATTTATAATTGTTAGAAAAAAACAAATATTTATTCATGTTTTTAGAATATATAACATATAATAAAGTTTCTGCCATAAATTATTTATTTTAGTTTTAAAAAATAAAATATATAAACTATACGTTTATGTAAAATTTCAGTATTGGGGCTGATTTCTTTCCGGTGCCCAGGGGCGGCATCAAGTTTAAATCCGGCCCTGGTGAGTGGTATTTAAACTTGTGACGTGTCGTGCTGGGGTCAATTTCATTAATGAAATTTAAGTGCAATCACGCCAAACAACATGGCCTATATTTCTTCTTTACTTTTTCTTCTGCATTAAAAGTCTCTCCAGAATAGAACTCGTACAAGTGTCTATTCTCAACCGGCGGTCCCGTCAATATAATAACAGGAAACATCTTAATGCCCTTTCGCGTTAGCGCGTGAATATTAACTTACGCTTCGAAGAAACTGACCTGCCACAACACAAGCTGTCATCAGTAAAACAAAGAATCATTGTTTTAATGCCTTTATATTTTTTCAACGGACAATCATAGGACCTATAGGGAATAAGTTGATTTAAATTTCAAGTACTTTTTCCCTTGAATCATTAGACATCGACCAGACAAGACCAGACAGAAATATTTTCTAATTTAATAACACTTTAAATCCAAAGTAACTACAAAAAAAGCCATGGAAATTCAACTTTGCAAAATACAACAGTATCCAATTTATCAACTTCGATATTCGTATTGTCCTAGAAGTTGTTTAAGAAAAAAATAGTATAATTAAAATGTGGATTCTGTTGATTTTACCATGTCCTACTTCTTACGGTGTCTATGTATCAAATTATCTTTTTAAACACTTTCAATCGCCTGAACAGTCACCGAAAAATTACTGTTAATACTTGGATACGTGATTGTGACGTCATCCAAGGTCCGACAAATATGGCGGCATTCAAACATGTCAGATTTTAACGATATTTTAAATTGTATAAGAAAAATTTAATGTTAACATTATGAAGAGTATTGTATTTTTTATCATCATCATCATCAGCTGGAGGACGTCCACTGCTGTACACAGCATCTCCATAACTCGACGAACGATCCTGCGCTGCCCTCATCCAAGGTATTCCAGCGATCTTGGTCAGATCGTCGGTCCATCTTGTGGGGGGCTTACCAACACTGCGTCTTCCGGTACGTGGTCGCTATTCGAGGACTTTACTGCCCCACCGGCCATCTGTCCGTCGAGCTATGTGGCATACCTACTACCACTTCAGTTTCGCAATCATTATAATGATATAAAAATAAGAATTAAAAAATGCGTTTATTCCCAATTATGTCCATCTTACTATATATTCTCTTTGTATTATATCAAGACTTCACATAACTTGAAATTTCCCATAAATTATAACATAATTAAAATTTCTCAAGGTGTGAATACCAGGGGAACATGAATCCAGTATTGGAAATACATTGAGAGATTTACTACGGAGGCCACGTGACCTTATTAGTTTTATGTAACCACTCCGCCGATACGAAACAAGTTTAGTGTGAACAAGAGCGACTTGTTCAAGCGAGCCTCTATCAATAATACCTGGGGGATAATAATGTCTGTGTAATATGTCAGCTATTAACGAATGCATTTCGGCCTCACTTGATGGTAGGCAACGTCAATAATAATGCGCCGTTGAGTCTTTATTTTATATTCGAATACTGAAGATTCAAAAACAAAGGTAAACATTTTGCATTCCATTAATGTACTAAATTCAAGGTGACGGCCGTTGAATAGAATGAAATAATGACTGTATTTAGTATAGTCAATCAATTAAACATTATCTAATATATAAAATTCTCATGTCGCGGTGTTTGTAGTTAAATTCCGTCGAAACGGCTTGACCGATTCTCATGAAATTTTGAGTGCATATTGGGTATGTCTGAGAATCGGACATCTATTTTTCATCCCCCTAAATGTTAAGGGTGGTCCACACGATTTTTTTTTTTAATTTTTTTTAATTTGTTTGATTATGAGTCAGCATTAGAAAATACATCCAACTCCAAATTTTCACCCATCTACAATCAACAGTTACTTTTGTATCGCGATTTTAATATCGGCAATACAACGTTTTCTGGGTCAGCTAGTTATATATATTAGCGTATAGACGATCTAACAGCCGTGCGTGAAGGAAATTCTGATATGTCAATGTCTGCGTTAGCTAGTGGTTCAATATTCAAAATAATATGGAGCTAATGTCAAGCGTGGCTGACTTTTTATGACTTGTCAATAAAAGTCGGTTACAGTAACCAATAGAATCGCTTACCTTTTCTGTCTTGCTTTATATCCGTTAGAAATGTTCTTCTCTCGTAAAAAAAAACCCCTCTAGCAAACAAAATGGGTCCGAGTTTCCTGTTTTCGGTAAATAATTATTATATTTCGTCGTCGTGTAATATATTTCATCATAATAGAAAAGTGCGATATTAATCAATGTCACGTGTTGTATCATTATGTCTCATCTTAGATTAAGGATTGGTCTCCTCTGCGCTGCAACTAGATACCGCAGGCATTGTCGCAAAGTTCGGCAACTAATACTACGCCCAAGTGGGCGTACTTGTTAATTGCCTCGCAATGACGTTGCCATGCCACATGACACATGTTCTGTTAAACTTTGCTAATAATTGAAACTAAAATGCCGGGTTGCGTAGTAAAACTTTGTAAAACAATACTACAAGAAATAAGAAAGGCACTGGGATCACATATCATCAGTAAGTATTTTTTATTTTATTAATTTCAATGTAAAATAACACGAAGCGTATGTTACTAAATTTGAAAAATGCCACCGAGTGTCAATATGCCACGCACACAAGCATCTAATAGTTGCCGTAAAAAAAAGCTATCATTCTTAGGTAGTGTGGTATCTATAAGTAGTTAATCTAAGACATAGTTTCTCAACCTCATTTTGCTCACCGCCCACTTTGAGAATATGTTTTTTTCTAGAGTATTTTCGTGTATTTTTTTTTTGCCTTTTTAAGGCATCAAAAAATGCATATTACGTGGGCCATAATGACATTTATCATACAATTATGTTTAAAACAATTACCGTATTTGAAAAAAGAACACTCCGAGCTTATGTGACATTTTAGTGTGTGTTATTCTCATTGGTTTCTAAATTATGGCTTAAATTATACTTATGTATAAATTCCAAAAGGTTTACACATTACCATTTACCACCGTTACGGAAAAGGTTAATCTTAATGAGAAGTAGTGGCATATAACCCATTGTCACGCTTTCAAATCAATATTTTACAGCTTTATCACACAATTACTAAAAATAACGTAAATTACAATCGATGCCAAGCAATGTAACAAAAATACCTAAGCGAAAAATAACTAAGTATAACTAAACTCAAGAATATACCACGTATATTATAAATAGAAATTTACTACAGCGTTTTGGGGGTGAAAACCAATTTAACTAGATTTATCTAGTTCTCATCTCGGGGAAACTGCTTTTTACCGGTTTTTCGCGTTCGTCGTCTTCGAGCGATTTATCTCTATCGTTCTTCGCATGAAGTTTCATCACTTTACTAGTACTGTTTCGGGTCAAATTTTTTTATGTATTAGGCAACATACATCGTTCACACGTGTACTGTCTATAAGATGGACAAACGATCTTTGCTCTGTTAATTATTAGATTAACTAACCCATGGTAAAAAGTGATAAATTTGATATTAATTAATTAATCTCATATCTTATAATCGATAGTATAGCTTCACCAAAAAATTTTCTTTTTGAAGTTATACTTCTTTAGGGGCATTTTGAAAAAATATGAGAGTGAAATTTTAGATGCGCGCGCATCACTGTGACACAAAAGGGTGAAGTTGGTTCCTAAAAATTAGTTATTTTTTATTTGGTTTCTTCGTTCTTTATAAGGACAGGCTAAGGGTTCAAGCCCATACAGCCGTATTCGGTATTTAATAATTAATTGTCAAAGCCATCTTTGCAAGATTATTACAATATTGTTCATTCTACAAACGTAGAATAGCAGGAGGAATAAATATTTTTTAGGATTTTTGCTTTGTTACGCCAAAGAAGTATAACTTCTTGCGTGTATTCATAAGTACACACACGTTTTTTTTTTATTAAGGTATTAAGAATTAAAAAATGTATCCAAATCATGAGAGCACTTACCAAAAATAAATAGTATTAATACAAGACACATAATATGAGGCATTAAACAGGTATATGCAGATTTGATGACCCGTTTGACAAGGGGTATCGGCTTACTTGCGAGCAAAGGGTTGTGAGTTCGACTTCCACTAAAAGACAGCTCCTTCGACGGCGTACATAGAACCACCACATACTTTGAAACAAGTTTAGCTTGAGCAGGCTGAGATATAAGGTAAGTATTTTACGTAACTTCAATTCAGGTACTTAGAGGGACCGCTAACAGTTTCCCTACAAACACCCAAACACTGGCTAATTGAAGATAATCTCCTATTTGGTCATTTTGTTTTCCTAAGTCTAACTATGAATTTCTAGGTTGTTTAAGAAAGTTACTTGCTTTCTACTTTACTAAATTATAACTAAATAATAACACTATATTAATAACAGTTGGCTATATTTATAGCACTCATTTTGTACGAAGCTGTTTGTCTGTCAGTCGTTTGGCAATAAATTGACAAGATCCCAGGACCGAGACATCTAGACGTCAATTATTTGTAAAGTAACAATATTTATAGAATACTAGCTGACCCAGCAAACGTTGTATTGCCATATGAAGTAATAAGAAAAAATCAATAATTAAATTTAACAAAAAACAACAAAACTTAAGATTTATCAATCAACATAAAAATAATCAGATAGATAGTTAACAACTGTAGTTAATCTACCAACTATAGATAACTAAAATTAAGTTTATTTTTACCTCCTGAGAAAGTAAGAAAGATATAAAGATTCTAATTAGTTATTCATTTTAAACTATTCTTTCAATTTGATTTCTGAACGACAGGGGACACATCAAAGGAAAAACAAAGTTGTTGTTTTTATTTAATTTCGAGTATTTTCAAATTTATTCACCTTTTAAACCTTCTCTGGACCTCCACAAATAATTCAAGATCAAAATTAGCCACATCGGTCCAGCCGTTCTCGAGTTTTAGCGAGACTAACGAACAGCAATTCATTTTTATATTCATAGAATATTTAAGTGACAAATATTGGGGTTGAGCAGGTTATTAACTGTAAAGTAGATCCTGTAGATGAAGCCACAACCTGAGAGTTGAACCTAACATATCAAGATTTGTAAACGTGACGTAGAAGAGCGTCCGCAAGGAACGCGAGAGGTCGCGGGTTCGAGTCCGCATCGTTCATAAATTTTGTTTTCAAATTTAATTTGTGTAATTAATCGTAAAAGTAAGGGTTATCACTTACAATTTTTAGAATACTTAAGATAAGATATATAAGATATATAGGTTTATGAGCGTATGCATACTCGCTAGCTAGTCTTAGCAGCCCGCTTACTTCTTACAGGAAAGAAGAAAGGTAGGCAAAAATATCATCTTAAATATTTAGTCGGGGTACACTTTAGTACATCTCTGACTATCTTTAACTTATTCCATCGCGCAATACTGGGTCGAACTTTACTGATACTTTTAATATTATCTACTTTAAATAATTTGTTATGTTGTTAAAGTGATAACCCTCACTTCTGGGATTAATACACAAATAAAATTTGAACTCAAAATTTTATGAACGATGCGGGACTCGAATCCACCACCTCTCGCGTTCCGTGCGAGTGCTCTTCCAACTGAGCTAACCATTGGAATTTAATAACAGTTACTAATCTTCAACTTGCGAAAACCATCAAATTACAAGATTTCGACATTCAATAATACACAAATCACAAACAGTTTGATAAAGCGATAGAATCAACAAGTTGGATCACTTTGTTGGATATTGCAGACATTCACATAATGTTTAACTTTATAGGTCATTGTTGGAACAATCGATTAATGTTTAAAGTATCTGACAACTGTTTATCGAACTGTTTTAGGCTTAGATCTTTAAAGCGTACTTAGAATTTGCTCAGGCTTAACCTAAAATATTAGCTGAGTAAGAGATTGTCTTGTGTATAACGCGAGTATACCTTAAAATATTCTAACGTCATGCGCACGAAGTTTTACTACATAGACATCGGGAGCACATAAATATGGTAGCGGTGATAGTAATGTCTTTAATAGCGGTTGAATCATGTGTCATACTAGCAACATGTACCAGAACTTCATAGCAGTTAAGAGGTTCATACACAATGCAGATTTCACTTCTGACATGTGTACTTTTATTTGTGTTGTTTCGATGAAAATACGTATTTAGTGTAGATCGGGACCGATCTGACCTCGTGTACATCAACCTTATACCAAGTGCAAGGCAAGTCTCTGGATTTTGAATAGAATGAGCCATCACCAGCGTGGCGGAGAAACGATTCTATTGTTAGCGAGAGTTATGTGAGATCGAGGTACTGATTATAAGTACAATTAAATCTCGCCATTGCAACACAACGGCCACAATGGCACGTGAGAGGAATCGCATGGGAGCGGCTAGAACTGATAGTGGAACAAATGGTATTTTCATAGTAACAAACGTTTCAAACCACGTATTTTTATGATAATATTTAATATAACAAGCTGACCCAGCAAACGTTGTATTGCCGATATTAAAATCGCGATACAAAAGTATTTCTCGATCGTAGATGGGTGAAAATTTGAAGTTGTATGTATTTTTTAATGCTGACTCATAATCAAATCAAATCAAATTTAAAAAAAAATGTCAAAAAAATAAAAATAAAAAATTTTGTGGGTGGTCCACACCCTTAACATTGAGGGGGACGAAAAATAGATGTTGTCCGATTCTCAGACCCAATGTGCACTCAAAATTTCATGAGAATCGGTAAAGCCGTTTCGGAGGAGTTCAAAGTTTAACACCCTGACACGAGAATTTTATATATTAGATAATAATATTGACACAATTTTACATAAATTATCTGGCCCCAAACTAGGGTTAGCCTGGACTATGGGTACAAGACAGCGATATATTTAATACTTATAAACATCCATGACTCAGAAACACACATTCATATTCATCATATAAATGTTTGCACCTACCCGGATTCGAACCCGGCACCTCTAGCTCAGTAGGCAGGGTGCGGAACAACTGTGTCGGTTGTAAAATTTATCATTTAACTATACAAAATAAAGTAACTAAAAATTTATAAACGATACAAGACTCGAAGCCGTGACCTCTCGGGTTCCGTCCGAGCGCTCTTATCAACTGAGCCAACCATTCGAGTGACATATGGTTCGTAAATCTGGCAAATCTTGTTCAACTCTCAGGTTGTGGCTCAAGCTCCGGTTGGCTTCTAGAAAAACCCAAAATTTCTTCGCGGCACTACAACTGCGCTCATCACCTTGAGACATACGATGTCAAGTCACATTTTCCCAGTAATTTTACTAGCTACGGCGCCCTTGAGACCGAAACACAGTAATGCTTACACATTACGGCTTCACGGCAGAAATAGGCGCCGTTGTGGTACCCATAATCAAGCCGGCATCCATTGCAAAGGAGCCTCCCACTTCTGATTTATTTCACAAAAATCATAATTTAAGGCTACCTCAATGGTGTATCTAAAATAATTATTAAAATCCGACTGGTGGACCCACAGATAAACGCGTTCAAAATATAAACTAAACATAAAACTTTTAAACCTTAAAACTGTTTCAAGTAAAACTTTATCGGCCTATCTCACCTTCACGAGATTTTAGTATCTGTAACTAAATTCTACAACTAAGCATTATACATAATTTTTCCGCCTTCCCAATACCCCGATTAGTTTCAACTAAAAATCATTTCAATGAAA
This sequence comes from Leptidea sinapis, assembly GCF_905404315.1. Classification (NCBI taxonomy): domain Eukaryota; kingdom Metazoa; phylum Arthropoda; class Insecta; order Lepidoptera; family Pieridae; genus Leptidea; species Leptidea sinapis. The sequence goes on along the minus strand of NC_066278.1, from coordinate 1,212,028 downwards.
ATCGAAATTATTTCCGATCCCGCATGATGCGTCTGTCGACTAAGCTATGTACAACGTAAACACTTGCTGATTTCCTAAACAGGTTCCATTGACCCATCCACCTGATCTTGAGTTGGCCAACTTTCACGAGATTCCATTGAGGCCTCCAACGTCGCGCGACACAGCGAGTACGAGAGGCCGACAGATTGTATTTAGAAGATGAAAACTTGAATTTTATGAAGCCCCTAATGTTTGTGAATGTGTTTACACGCGCTTACTTACCGTCTGTTATAATTTTATGCCTTTATCTCTCCATTACTTTATTATATGACAGTATAATACGTGGATCGGTAGAAATGATGTTATGCTTAGCAAGGTTTAAAAAGTTTTTATCCGTTTGTTTAACAGAACCTAAAAGTGATTAATAAGAGTCAGTGCTTTTGATTCTGCTAAGTTAACGAGCCCCAAATTTCAAAATAGCCATGTACACTTATAGAAATATAAAAGATATAGACGACCGATATAGCCGAATGGTTAGTGACCCTGACTACAAAGCTAGATGTCCCGGGTTCGAATCCCAGTAGGTGCAATCATTTATATGATGAATATGGATGTTTGTATCCGAGTCATGTATGTTTATTTGTAAAACATGATATTGTCTTGGCATTAGTTTCTACACTAGGAAAATTGAAGAGTTGGTACATGTCATCACCTTGACATTAGCATGACACGCGATTTCCATCACTGTTATCAAATATAATAAGTAGACTACCTCTACCATAATATGACTACGGTTAATTTGACTTTAAACACCCGCGTTCGGATCTAAGATGAGACACGCGTCATCCACCTCTTTTTAAACATACTATACTTTCTCTACTGCAGTTATGTTCGCCTGGTAACATAAAAATGTATTATGGTTTTTAAAAGGGATGAGACGAGCAGGACGTTCAGCTGATGGTATACGCCCTGCCCATAACAATGCAGAGCTGCTCCGGATTCTTGAAAAACCCAAAAAAAACTGAGCTACACTACGATTGCGCTCGTCACCTTGAGACATACGGTGTTAAGTCTCGTTTGTCTAGTAATTTCACTAGCTACGGCGCCCTTCAGACCGAAACACAGTAATGTTTACACATTACTGCTTCACGGCAGAAATAGGCACCGTTGTGGTACCCACTGGTAAATTATTAGTTATGTGAGTAGAGACGTACTTACTATCTTGCAGGCAGTTTATGCACAGAGAGAGAGAGAGAGAGAGAGATAGTGAGTAAAACTTTTTTGTAACACCTTTCGTTTAGAATCTTTGCATCGCAGTTGTATCGCACCAGAAACGCATTAAAAATGTTTATTTAATTACATATTACTCATTTGCATTACATAAAGTGATGTAAATGAAAAATTTAAATTTAATGCAATATGGACTTTAATGGAGTTTCTCTAGCTTCCGAAATGATATTGCATAATTTAGTTTTATATTATGCTAATTATTATTCTAATTGCGATGACATTAAAATATTCATGAAAATATTTTATTTTTATTACTACTTACAGCGCTTTCACTAAATCTTACACAATTATTTTCTATTTTTAGAAAATGATTAAAATACAGGTTGTGTTTCGCTTTCATAACTTATTATTACTTATATAAAGTAGTTTCTAGTTTTGTTTTTTAGTTTAGTTAGGGGAGTGTTCCGAAGAGCTGTTTAACCTGATTCCTGCCGCCGAATTCCACCTTCGCAGGATACACCACAAGTTAGGATATCATCCTCACCATCTGGCTGTGTGGCGGTCCTCCACAGTGCGGTTTTCAAGGAGCTTTCTTCCACGTACTACAAAGCTGTGGAATGAGCTTCATTGTGCAGTGTTTCCGGGACGATACGACATGGGTATTCAAAAAAAGCGCGTACACCTTCCTTAAAGGCCGGCAACGCTCCTGTGATTCCTCTGGTGTTGCAAGAGATTGTGGGCGGCGGTGATCACTTAACAACAGGTGACCCGTACGCTCGTTTTTCCTCCTATTCCATAAAAAAAAAAGTTTCGTTAAATTCGTCGACATTTTGATTAGAATTGGTTTATAGTCCAGTATGAATCGGCGGATGAGTAGATACCGAAGACTATCCCACTTCAACTTGTTATGCAATCCTCTTTAAATCGCCCTACTGATGATATAAATGCATATTGCTATAGGGATAAAAAAGTAAATTTAATTACATGTTCCAATTCATGCTTAAATAATTTTTGTTAAATGGATTCCACAAAAAAAGTTGTTAAAAACAAATTGTAGACAATTAAATTACTTAATTAAATTAATGACATTGCACATTGTTTAAAGGGTTTTTACAACACGATCTAACAGCCATTCCCAATATTCAGTCTCTCCGGTTGTGGCCTACTTGAGATAAAAAATCGTAACTATCGTTGACTTTTCTGTCCCAATAAACTTGTTGACGGTAACTCATTTTATCTGTTCACGCTGTCTGTCAATGGGACGACGTATAGCCTATCAGGGATAGAAGTTTATATGGAAATTGCAACAGTGAACTGGCGATAAGAATAACTTATCGCGTATATTTGGACAGCTTCAGATTATTGCCAGCTAATTACTGACAGTAGAAGGTAGCCATTTATCTCTATATGTAGATAGTATATCGGAGATGACCGTAAGACATATCATATCTGTCTTTGGCAAAAATAAAGCTTTGTGACTCCTTTATAAAAAACAATACGTGAGGAATGGAAAAAATGCGAAATGCGAATCAATTGTTAATGTAACCGATTGACAAGTCGTAAACAGTCAGCAACATTTAGACTAGCTCTTTAGTATTGTCGCGTAGCAACGCTTCGACGTACATGACGAGAGCTGTCAAACTTCAAGGCATAGATAACCCCGACAGCTCCGTCAATAATACTCGTAGCTCAGCGGTTAAAAGTGTTTATTTCAGACGCTGTAGACCCGGGTTCGATACACCTACCAGTGTATGGAATTTTTTGGGTTTTGTAAAGTTAAAGGAAATTTCTAGTTCAGTTCTAGTTCAGACTCGAAAGTGAAAAGGAAAAGAAGGAAGAGAATAAGAAGAAGTGAAAAGTAGAAAGATATCCAAGAGAAAAAGACAGAGAGAGAACTAGTGTTCGGTGCGGTGTGACTATCGGCAAGAGGAACAGTGGAAGATCGTCGAAGTGTAAGTGAACGCAATAAAGGCTCGTTCCATTAAGCTTTATATTTATTGTCCAATCCCTGACCCACATCCGTGACAGTATTTTTAAAATTAAACCAGCAGCTACCGCACCCTTTGACAAATCTAACCGTCACGAAATATCAGGAGGTCTATTACAAAAATCGAAAGCCGAACTTCAAATTAAATCCTATTCCAAAGCACTTCCGATATGAAGTGCGGACAGATTTCGATACGGAACTATAGACATAACCATAAAAAGTGAAGTTGTAGTTACGACCTTATTAATCTCAAACAACGAAAAAGTAAATGTCAAGTGAATTTGGGAATAAGGTAAACGAAAGACAAAATGTCTGATTGCGAACTTCGTATCAATCTTCGGATCCGAAACACTTTCGTAACAGGAAAACGTACGATCCGTCAACCGAAACTTCGTATTTCGGTTTTCGTAATAAGGTTCCATTCTGTCAGGGACCTAGTCTATTTCGGAACAAAGTTTTATATAAGTTATATTTAACAAGACATTTAGCACAAAAATGTCATGGCCAGCAAAACGTGAGCAAAATGGTGCTAGCCTAGATTTATTCACGGATTGTTAATTAATTATTTTGCTTTACATTGCTCGGAAGATATTGAGTATTCAGAAACAGTAGCGAATTATTTTTCCTTTTTGTCACGGAAATATAGTGCTACTCCTGTTTGCTTTATGATTTATTTTATTTGTATTTTATTCGTCGGAGGAATTGTTGCATCATTGCGAGGTACGAAAATCATTGATTACAATTTATTATTTCATAGTTTTGTCGTATTCTTAATTTAAAATAAGTATGTTTAATTAATATGGCGTAAAAGAATCACAGATTCTGCCCAGATCGAAAACATCATCACTTACAATTCAGTCTGTTTCGGTTAATCTCAAGAACAGATGGACCTGAGACACTCACAGGCAGAAAGCTCACGACAGGAGGAGTAATTTTTTTTTAAATAAATTCTTTGGGCTTCTGCGCCCAATCTGATTCATCGGTCAGATTGCTGAGTTAATAAAATCTCCGGCCAAGTCACGGAGCCGCTCAATCGAGGACCTCCTGTGGTCACCTGACAGGTCGGATTTTTGATATATTATTTAAACAACCGACGAAACACGATTAAAATAAAGTTTCTCAATTAAAATAATACTGTTTTATTACTAAAAAAAACAATGTTTGAAGTGAAAATTAAGTTTGGTACACTTGAAAATTATACATTAAGTAGTATTAATAATACCTTACAAACAGTTGGTTACTAATACTTTAGCAACAGTATCACAAATTGAAGAAATGTTATATAAATAGAATGTCGCTCACGTAAATTAGTTTTGGACGATTTTGTTGGCCACTCCCATTTTTTCTATGCAGTTTCAATCTATTTTGAATGAAAAACGAGCACACGGGTCACCGCCGCCCATATTCATCTGTAACACCAGAGGAATCATAGGAGCGTTGCTGTCCTTTGAGGAAGGTTTATCTAAGCGCTTTTTTAAAGGCATAAAAGGCAATTTTCAAAATGTCATTTCTAATATACTAGACACTACTACCGCTTCGGAAACAAATGGCGCTCTGAGTGAGAAGAAGCAGCGCAAGAAACTCTCCCAGCATTATTTTTTTGCGCTCTTTTTAATCAAATATACAATATTTTTAATAAAACTTTTAAATTTATTTATAGATAATGCCTGAACAGTGGCTGGGACTTTATTATAAATGTGTTTAACCTTAAAGCTATTAGGTATCTTATGAAGCCTACTATAATTAGTTGTATTAATATTAATATATTGAGGTAATAACGCACGTTCAATGCATAGAAAGTATAATTAGAATTCCTTAGCAAGTGATAACCTCTCGCCAGATTCATCAATGCGTTATCTTATCTGCAGCGGGCCCTTAATAGCCGAAGTTAATATATTGGAGAGATACATTGACCGTTGCCGTCGAATTACAAGCACGATATTACGTAACAGTGTCATTTAATTTACATACAAATTATATAACTTACGTTATCTTTTTTTACATGCCTAAAAGAAGGCGCATGTTGGAAGATAAAAGGCCAAAGATATTTATAATAAGTCAAAGTTAAATATTTTTTATTCAAGTATACATAAAAAAATTGTCAGTTATTATTCTCAGATTGCGTTAAATTTTAACCTTTGGTAGTATTATGATTAACCTGAAGGATACTTTATTTAAAAAAAAAATTATTGAAGTTGGCGTTACTTTGCGGAAATCCATAATTATTCAAATGATTTGAGTTTTCTTTAGTGTTCATTCCGCCAATATTTGTCTTTTAACAATTCGACACGTGTTTCGCATCTACACGAGGCATCCTCAGGACGTTTAGTCTCGCCAAAATTTGGCATGAGTCTCGTGCCAGATTTTGGCGCTAAAGAAAACCCAAATAATTTTTGTTTTAAATGCCTCGTTACTGCATACAAATGTAAGTAGTTACCCATTAATGATTTAATTTTAAAATAAATGAGGATTTACTATCCTTGAAAAATTATTCTAGAACGTAAAGGTTATAATGTTGATAACTTAACCTATAAATAAATAAATACTTAAAAGGGGGACAAATTATGTACACCTGTAAGAATCTATACATTATTGACGCTTTGTCGACAAAAAAATCCAAAACTTTTAAATTCTATATTTTTACCACTAATTAATGGTCTGGTGGCCGCAGCATAAGAAATAAAAACTATTTTGAAAACAAAACTCTGTAGCACTTTTTTTTTATGAAAATAAGGAACGAGACGAGCAGGACGTTCAGGATTATTGAAAAACCCAAAAATCCTGAGCGGCACTACAACTGCGCTCGCCACCTTGAAACATAAGTTGTCAAGTCTCATTTGCCCAGTAAATTTACGCTACGGCGCCCTTCAGACCGAAACACAATAATGCTTACACATTACTCCTCCACGGCAGAAATAGGCGCCGTTGTGCTACCCATAATATAGCCGGCATCCGGTGCAAATGAGACTCCCACTGGTGACTATTATTAATTACCTCTTGTTATGTACTAATAGTGTCATTTCTTAAATAAATATTTTGATTCACATAGATATTACTTCACACTATATATGAAAATCAATTAACTTCATGGTGTCGTAAAAACGTTTTGCGCGCTTCGTTAAAAGATTCACTCTTGTCGTTGTTTTCCTAAACGCGTAACAGAAAGCACAACATCCAAATTAATTTTTGTTTTTATAAAATACGCCAACACTTTACACTTAAAAGGCTCCTTTGCTCAGGATGCCGGCTTGATTATGGTAACCACAACGGCGCCTATTTCTTCCGTGAAGCAGTTATGTGTAAGCATTACTGTGTTTCGGTCTGAAGGGCGCCGTAGCTAGAGAAATTACTGGGCAAATGAGACTTAACAACTTATGTCTCAAGGTGACGGGCGCAGTTATAGTGCCGCTCAGAATATTTGGGTCTTTCAAGAATCGAAGAAGAAAGAAAGAATGAACACGTTTATCAAGCGTTTCTCACAAACAACATCGTTGAAACTAATAAAATATTTGGCATGACCGTATAAGCTAGGCGTGTAGGTACCTCCCGATACAGAATCGCGTAGAGCTCTGTTTAGCATAAAACTTGTATTTTGAAGGCGACTCGTGAAATGGCCATGGTGTGTAAATGCCACCGACCACCATTGACTCCACATTGGAATTCGGAACGCTGCCCGACAACTATTGTCGTTCTGTGGTTTTGTTGGCGTGGGATACTTTATATAACATTGTTATTGTGCTAAATTGGAATACAATCACTATCGTAATGCTTTTACGTCTAGTTTGACAGTTCTATGAGTTTGTAGATAGCTCATCTATTACTTATGTATCTATACATATAAATAAAATTGGAGTGTCTGTTTGTTATTTTTATTCAAAATAGGATGTGACATCACTTATTGAGAATTTGAACTTACCACCCATTCCAAAATGAATGCCTCAGACCTGAGAAGAATGGGCGCAACAAACTCAGCGGTTTTTTTTTTCATCGAATAAATATGTTTACAAAGTTATATTGTACAATTAAACTTATTATTTAATAGCCTGAGGGTGGTCACTCCATTCCTAATCTGTGGTATCATTAAGAAAGTCATTTATGTTATAGTAACCTTTACCACACAAACGTTTTTTAACAATTCTTTTGAATATCGTAGTACTTGTGTTTTGAACATTTTCTGGGATCTTGTTGTAAAAGCATATACATCGCCCCGCAAAAGACTTACTAACTCGACTTAGCCGAGTAGTAGGCATCATCAGTATATGTCTGTTCCTGGTGTTAACATTGAAATAACCGTTTTTTACTACATGTAAATGAATATATATACGGTACATACACCAAACTAACATTTTTTAAATTTTTTTATCTGTCTGTCTGTTTCTTCCGGCTAATCTCTGAAATGGCTGGACCGATTTTGTTTTTTTTATTGGAAGGTAGCTGATATAATAAGGAGTAACTTAGGCTATGTTTATTTCAGGAAAATAAGTAATGTTGCAATGTACAAGAAACGGTTTAACTCTAAAAATAATTTATATGGCATAACAACGTTTGCCGGGTCCAATCAAGTGTCTCATGTTTGTTTCCAGTAAACTCCTAAACTAATGAACGGATTTTAATGGGGATTGCTTCATGGAGTGCAGTTTAGTCTAACTTGAGAGATAGGATAGATTTTTATTTTGATTTGGGACCCATAATTATTTTTATTTTCAATATTTGTTTCGTATAGACATATTTTCTTTGAGAGAATTGATTGACGCACGGGTTGACAGTTCTGCTGTGAAACAATTTCGTTATAACAACAGAGGGGATATTTTACGAAACAAATTCTTGATATTCTTAAATATTATTGACAAATTCATAAAAACAGTATTTTATTTATTATGTACAGAACAACGTGTGTCGGGTGAGTCTATAATATATTAACACGAGATGCGAAAACTTTGTAGATCCCTTTTATAGAATATTATCGGGCACGAAGTAGTTTGAAGATTTGAAAATAGTGAAAAGTATTAGTGGAAAAATTTAAATTATTCATTAACCCCCTTATTTATAATGGTCCGCTAACTTTAAACAGTCGCTTAGGAGTGTTTTTTCTCATTCTGACTTAGGTCAACAGAAGAAGACAGAGTGAGAATTAGCAAAACTTAAGTTAAGTTAAGAGTTAACAGACTATTATGAATAAGGGGGTTAATGTTTAGCTATTTTTAACAATGTCAAGCGAAGGACATTTTCAATATTAAATGATAAGTATTTATTATTTTCTGCTATTTATGAATATAAAAAGTAAATTAACGGAATATTGTAAACAAATATAGCTCTTGTATTTTAAACTATAGTATGTGCTGTTTTCGTCTCGGGTATTACTGCCACACGTCCATCTGTCGTGAGTCATTTACGTGACTTATTCTCATAAAAAGATTAGATACATAGTTCCATCTTCTTCTCAACCGAATACACCAACGAAAGTCCGACAGTTGAGTTTTATTATTGTAATTGAAATGATTTGTAATACGATGAAAATGTAAATCTTGATTTAAAAGAGTGGCAATGAGTTTCTTGTTACTTCTTCTCATTAGCTCCTTTACGAAGTAGCAGTAGATTAAATAAGAAAAAAAAATGTTTTTTTTGACATTCATAAGTTTAGTGTCATTTCCGTGACCTACATGAATAAAGTGATTTTGAGTTGATTCGATTTGAAAGTCCGACAGTTGAGTTTTATTCTAATTAAACACATCGATTATTATATTTACACACACACACACACATACAGTTTTTAATGACTACTAGCTTTTACCAGCGACCTCGTGCGCGTGCAATGGTTACTTTGGGCAGAATAATAATTTTTTTAATATACTCGACAAACCGCTGTCGTTAATACATTTTTATAAGCTAACAACTATAGAACTTTCATCCCCCTTTTCCACCCCACACAGGTTAAAAACGCTAGAATAAATATTAAAAGTTTCATTGTGTTATCTTCGATAATGACGAACTTTCATACAAACTTCCAACCCCTATTTCAACCGCGCCAAGTCTTTTATTTGCGACAAAAGCGGCCTATGTCCTTTCCCAATCTCTTGTCTACCTGTATACTAAATTTCATCAAAATTCAGTTCAGTGGTTTAGGCGTGAAAGAGCAACAAACAAAATTACATTCACATTTGTAATATTAGTAGGGATACGATGAAGACGAAACATGAAGTTTTTTGTTTTATTCTTTTTTACTTTATTGTGATATACTTACTATGAGTTTCAATGACAACAACAGCGAAACACTACCTAAATCAGTTAGCATCGGCTGATCAGGAATTTGATAGTCAAATCCAGATTCTCGCAACAATACTGTACTAAGACTCCCATGGCTAATCTCAAAACAAAACATACAGGCTGGCTGCACATATAAAAACTTTTTTTAACTAGTTAAAAATGATTAATATTTTAAATCCATACGGCCTCAGCTGATAATTAATGGATCCTGTCTATTAACAAGGCATTTCCTTTGCATAGTTGGCAATGAGCATTGAATATTATGCGCTATATGAAATATTAAACGTTGTTAATATAATCTGACGGTTATTCAAAAGATAAATTAATTCGAAGCATAAAATAATATTTAATATAGTTTTTATAAGAATACAAGCTGACCCAGCAAACGTTGTATTGCCGATATTAAAATCGCGATACAAAAGTAACTGTTGATCGTAGATGGGTGAAAATTTGAAGTTGTATGTATTTTTAATGCTGACTCATAATCAAACAAATTTAAAAAAAATGTCACTAAAATTACAGACTGAACCCTATGTCTTATGGACCTAAAAATAAAAACACAAACGTTACGCGATACATCGGATTGTGAAGGTGATGTCTTAGTTTGTGGTTCATTGGTGGAATTGGAACAGAGATCAGGTCAAAAAGCTCCTTCGGAACACTTCCCATGATAAATTCACATAAAATGAAGAAACGAAATTATTGGATCCCCGACAGTTAATATAATAAGCCCGCTGAGTTTTTGCGCCCATTCTTCTCAGGCCTGAGGCATTCATTTTGGAATGGGTGGTAGTTTTTTTGACTTTCAATAAGTGATGTCACATCCTATTTTAAATAAAAATATTTGAATTTGAATAAGTTAAAACAAGTAGGTAAATAACTAACTTCTTGGCGAATTCCATTTCATAATTTTTTATTTGATGTTACTTCGGAATTATGTGATTGAAATGCAAGGTTATGTTGTTTATAAGACCGGAGATGCTTCATGATAATTGTTAATGCAATTCGAGGTGGTTCAAAGGCAGGATGTTGGATGGAATTTGCTATTTCTTATGACACCGACAAACAAACACGGGCATGTAACATGAGTGATATGTCATCAATCTAGATTATGGGTACCGCAACGGTGCCTATTTCTGCCGTGAAGCAGAAATGTATAAGCATTACTGTGTTTCAGTCTGAAGGGCGCCGTAGCTAGAGAAATTACTAAGCAAATGAGACTTAACATCTTATGTCTCAAGGTGACGAGCGCAATTGTAGTGCCGCTCAAAAGTTTTGGGTTTTTCAATAATCAGGTGCAGCACTGCATTGTAATGGGCAGGCCGTATCAATTACCATCAGCTGAACGTCCTGCTCCTCTCGTCACTTATTTTCATATATAAAAAAAGCATACACACTTCAAACACAGGCTCAACTAATCGTAAGTAATCACCAGAGCCCTTACTCTCTTGTAACGGAGGAATCACAAGAGCATTGACGATTTAATAATGTGTTAAATATACGAACATAATATTATATGAATTCGAAGATATATTCCTACGTGGTGCACGAGGATCAAACCGGCCGCACCGTGCTAAGATCAAAGGCTCTTTCTACCTTTTACGCCATCATCGCTTTTTTTCCACAGATTATTAATGTAAATGTCACGTAGGTAGCTTGATACTTTGCCTTTGGAGGTATGTCGACAAGATAGAATAAAGGCATGTGTCGATTCGGTTGTTGTCTTACTTTCGTAATAAATATAATCATTGATATAACATAGACGATGATGATATGATGAAGTTTAATTCCTGTGCTTTAGTAATATCAAATAATCAATCATATTGCCTGTTTTCCAGACGTATTTCATTTACCATGGTAAGTATTGAAAATTGATTCCTTGACAATTAAAATAGATGTCAATTAAATTTAAGCAAATGGCGCATGAGAGAGAATAAACGTCAATAGCAACTCATTTAATATCTACCTAATCATTCTAAGTTTTCTCTTAATAATATTACTATCACATAACATACGCTACTGCCGCTAAAGATGAACGTAATCTATTGACAGGGTGCCTCATAGATTAGAATATGGTCTGCATTTGAAGTGAAAAATTTAAAATTGTTTACCTAAGATACAATTTCTGAACTGCTAGGATTTATAATAAAAATGTATACAGGTAGATTTGCCCTTAACGTAGCTTCTACAGCTCGCTTAAACCCTTTCACGCTAGCGTTTAATGTTAATATCCTCGACCTGAACCCTTTTCAGTAAGTTTCTGGTCAAGAAATATCCTCCCAGTTCGAACTTCCCCAACGGTCAATCTCAAATCATGTATCGTCCACCTCAGCATTCCCTGTTCAATAGCTATCACTTCTGTAACTTATTTAAGTACGGTTTATCATTCGAACACAGCCTTATATTTCATAGTAACACAAGGCTAGTAACGCTTAGATCGAAATGTGATTAGAAATTGCTTTCAAACAACATAGAAAGTACGATGTTAATGGAATACATACCCTCTTCCGATGATGAAATGAAAATCGATCCTTTTTCTATCAAATGATCACAACACACGTTAACATTAACGAATTGTTCAAATTTTAGCACAACACAAGCACTTTTAACGAACTTCGAACAGTCCACCGCGTGATTTAAGGCTGCATTCGCGAGATGAAAGCCTCCTAAAACATGCACGTATCACGAATTAACAACACAAAACTAAACTGCGGCTCCTAATATCACTTTTGGCATGTCACTAATTTGAAAATATAACGTATTTAATACAACAACTTTAAAAATAAGCCGTAGATACCAGTTATACCACTATGCGACAGAGGTACTTTATAACTAAGTCGAATGTTGATTCCGCTATACGTTGACCGTTCGAGCTGTAGGTACTCATTTCGAGTTGAACTGCTTACCGGCGCGTGCGACAGAGCCGCGCGTCTATCGTGGCTTCTCTCTTTTTATGACAGAAAGAGATGGCGCTATTGCAATTCGCGCGAGTGGGAGTAGCAATAACCTGCCCCCGCGCAGAGCCTACAGGTGAATTGTATAGGTGTGAGTACGCCGTGAGTCCATACAACCTTCTGTATGTGTGATTGTTGATAGTGTTAAATGGTGATAGTATAGTATTTGAGTTAGTTTTATTTTTTTATTTGTAGAATTAGTATTGTATGAAATACCGTTTGCATTAAAATACAATTGTAATTAAGTAAGTATATCTTTGTTTGTAACAAACACTACAATTACAGGTAAACATTTACAAATTATAATAACAAAAAAAATGAAAAAGTTATTTAAATAATTACGAATATAATATATATACATAATATAATTAAAACTAATATACACCAAGACACAAAGAAAAAACTAAAGTAAGGCTTATTCTATATCAACATAAAAAGGTGGTGTTTGCAGTGTTTTGTCCCAAAAAGGTTTGCTACTCAACATATTAGTTGGGTTTAACCCAACACTGATTTTCAAAAGCTACCTTCAAGAAGGCGGCTGTCGCGATTAGAGCCCCAAGTGCTTCGACTATTAAATATAAATAATAAGTATGTTCAAAAGATAATACTCAAAACATAAGGTAATAAATAATATAAACTGCGTGTTGTGTTCGCGCGAACATAATATTAGAAATCAATACCTATTCCAAAGGAATTGATCCATGAACCTGTATCTATGCTATAAACAGATCTTTACCTTATTAAACTGATTAGCATAAGAAATAACTACAATATGTGCTGCAGAATTCCGAGGCAGTACTGCCACAACATATATGTTTAAAAAAAATGTTTTTAATTTCAAGAACTTTACAAAAACTACATCGAAAGTGTGTTATTTATATATTCGTATAGGTACTGATTCCTCGACTGTGTGTTGTCTTTTAACAGACAATTTTCTAGGAATACCTGTTACATTGTAGCTCTGTAAATATGGCAAAGTCAATTATGCAGAATCGCATAACTGTTTCAGTAAATTTAAGTGGTCCTTGAAAGAATTATGTTAGTATATACTAATTTTAACCAAACCTAAAAAAAGGATACGCTTCTGCCAAAATCTACGCGGCATAGTCACAAGCTAGTGTATATACATACGAGTATAATATGTTTTAATAAAATTACTGTCATTGATACTTTTGCCTAGGAACACCTGTCTCAAAATATTGAGCGATTGCCAATTCCGCGGTGATCTAGATGGGAAATCCATTTATTTATCTTTTTACCACATACTGGGTATCGATCTTGTCTCTGGTCGGCACCCTTGTGTCTTTTTGAACCGTGTCACTCTGTACTACGCTGAGTAGCACGAAATCCTGAAAATCCAAGACAATCCTTATTAGAGACATTTCGCTGCAGCCGACGCGGACGGAGGGATGAACGAAGGGAGACAATTATTTTCTAATAAGGTCTCCAATCCCCTACGAGTACGGAACCCTGCAAGGGCAACTTTTGTAAAAGTTGAAGGGAAAATCTTGTACAAGTTGAAGTCATATAAAGTGGGACAGGTATCAGAGAGAGAGACATCATGTAGTATTGTTTACCTTTATGAACCCTGCATCATCCGAAAAGGCACTGGCTGAACTATTCCGCAGACTAGAACTGGAGAGTGGACTGGTTGGAGTATTAACAAGTCAAAAACAAAAGTGCTTATCGATAGGTCAACTCGCTAGGATTGGTGCACTTTCGGATTTGGAATTCGTAAGCGAGACCTTCGGATCTTTACTTTCAAACAAGGGAGGGATTGAAGTCAACATCAGAATACGAATACGATGAACGTCCTGCTCGTCTCGTCCCTTACTGTCATAAAAAAAGATTATTCGTAGTAATATAGTCTTATTGTTACATTAAGGAATCCTTTAAAAAAAGGCTCCAGAAACAATTACCATAGATTGCGTCGTATGCAGAAACAAAAAATTAAGGAACCATATCAATCTATTGTTTGTTTCCCACAGCTCAGCGTGAACTAAATGAATAATCGTTCGTTCCATTTCCCGACAAATAAATCGAACAGCTCTCCATTCTGATTGTTTTATGTTCTTCGATTAAGACGGAAACGACGTAATTACATCACGAGGCGTCAATAATTACTAATACAAATTGAAGCTTCTTAGTGTTGCTCTCAAGACTGGTATGACAAACGGTCAAGTAAATCGCATCATTTCCATTATTCATGTTTGGTCGGATGTTATTTGGTTTAAGGTAATCTTGCTATCGGGAACACCTACTTACAGGCTTTAATTAAGCCTTTGCTTTATATCGTTTTTTGTGAGAAAATCAAAAGAGAATATCAGGACATTCATTTATCAATACCACTGATTCGCAAAGATATACACGTTCTGAAGAATCGTAGAAGTGGTGTGGGAGGGAATGTGGAATAACGCATTTTCCCAAAGATGCTGCAAGACCTATCTCACTGACCTGTAGAAATACCAGTGGACAGGCTGTTCCATATGTTTGACAGCAAATTTTTTGTGCCTATTTGAAGCGCCACTCGCGAGCGTCCAGATAACTAATTTTGACGTATAATATAATAATAATAATATAATAAATTTATTTATTTCAGGCAGCATTGCCCATATATTGTTAGTATTAACTTATTCTAGGATTAGTAATATTACAAAGATTTATTTTTAGATTTAAGAATAATATTCCATTTTCTATTAATAAAATTATGTACATTATTTAAGACTCTTAATATACTATTTTCATTTTTATTAATTCTATCCCTAATTGAAAAAATCTTTTTCCTCAGAATAGCATAAAAATCATCTACTCTGTATAAGGCAAACATATGAGATGCACTACAAAAACGTGGTAATCCCAAGAACATCCTAAAAGCATTATTATATTGAACTCTAAAAATGTTCATAGTTTTACGTGTATACTTCACCCACAAGTTACTTGTATAAAAGGACTGACAGTAGGTGGTGAACAGTAGCTTTTTGACATTCCTACTGCACTTCTGAAATCTTCTAATTATCATGTTCGCCCTAACTGACAAATTTCTTCTCTCTCTCTCAATATCATCATCATCACTCAGAGTGCTGGTAACAAAATGGCCTAAATATTTAAATTGATTAACATTTACTAACTCTTTTCTATTGAGATATATTGGAGGGACGCAGTCAGGACCTCGCCCCGACCGAAACACTAAAACATTACTTTTTTTTTCATTATAAAGTAAACCATGGTTACTTGCATATTTTTGACAGATTCCCACCATCACTCTGAGTCCTCTGATTGAGGGACTGAGGAGAACCATGTCATCTGCGTAGCTCAGGTTATTAACATTAAATCCTCCTATATGACATCCAACATGAGTCTCACTCAGTTCATCAATCAAGTCATTAACATACAGATAATATAACATATAAATGGCTGCGAAGGAACGTACAATACTCTGAAGTTCGTTTTCGCTCTGAAGATCGTTTTCCGTGTTATTTATACTTCAAGAATAAAAGAAGAAGAAAGTAGACAATTTTTTTTGTACATAGTTTCCCACCATCTATGTTGTCAAATAGATTGCCATCACTAGTAATAGTACCGCAGACTCTCGTTACATGGCCAACAGCGCCGAAATGGCGAATATCAAACAGGCACAAAAGCAATTTGACAGCCGCCAGTCCAGTGGTGTATAGTAGAGGTCAGTGACCTAGATGCTATTTGCGCCCCTAAAACGTATGTGTAGTAACTTTAAGGCAAATCTTTAGAGCTAGAGATTTCAAGATAAATATTTTTTTTAATAGAAATAAGCATAGGTAAGAAATAATCATGGAAAAAATTAAAATATTATACATATACATAGTCTGGCCAAAAACACTGTTACAATTAAAAATAAAATAAATATCACATTTGAATTTGTAATCTGTCATTTCAAGAACTGTGTTGCAGCCAATGGAGACCTCTTCGAATTGGCTTTTTATATTTACGTATTAAACTAACACACTGAAAAAGTAAGAAATGTTATTTGCAATAGAAAATTTTTGGTTTTTCTTTGTTTCAGTATTTATGGCAGGACTAGGTATTTACATTTATCCAGAAAAAGGTACCTTATATTACTCTATATTATATTAATATTATTATTCTATATCATTTATATAAGTTTGAAACAGAATAACAAAATGTTCTCAACACAAAACAGAGTGAGCGACAGTGATAAATGTTCTCCAGACCGCTTGTCCTGTCGGTTCTAAACAAAACTGCGGTATGCCTCATCTAGTATCTGTATACAGACTCTCGGAATTTTGAATGATTGCCGACTCCGCGATCATCTCATCATCGCAAAAGGCAAAATCAAATTAACATCGAATAAACTACACAAAAAAAAAATTGAAAACAAAATTTTATGAACGATGCGGGACTCGAACCCACGACCTCTCGCGTTCCGTACGAGTGCTCTTCCATATGAGCTAACCGTTCGAGTGCCGTGTGTGACATCTACAGATAACCTTGATTGATAACCTGCTCAACCCTAGTATTTGAATATTAGGAAATTGACTTGAGATGTCGCTCTTGTAAATCTAAACAATTTGAGAGTTGAACAAAGCATACAGGATTATTATACGTCACTCGAAAGGTAAGCTCAGTTGGAAAAGCACTCGCACGGAACGCGAGAGGTCGTTGGGTTCAAGTCCCGCATCATTCATTAAATTTTTTTTTTCAAATTTAATTTGTGTATTAATCATAGAAGTGAAGCTGATCACTTTAAAAACATAACTAATTGTTTAGATCGAAGAAACTGCTAAACATATTGCAAAAAGCGTGGGTTGTATTTTAGGATATCTTCAAAATGACTCTATTTTTACAAATTTATGTATACCACATTTGTAGCTTATTGACAAGCACCCATAGTTTTGTTTTCAATAAAATACATTTTTGTTACATAATCACGCTATTCGTCAATTATACTTATTGAAAATTATATTCTACTGGTTGGTTTTCTTAGAAGAGGCGTTATTTTGCGGAAATCCATAATTATACAAATGTGTTGATTTTTCTTGAGTGTTCATTCCACCAATATTCGTCTTCAAACAATTCGACACCTGTTTCGCCTTTACACGAGACATCCTCAGGAGATGTTGACTTGCCAAACTCTGGCACGAGACTGGTGCCAGAGTATATATTTGTTTTTTTTTTAATAATATATACAAAACGTTAAAAATATTCTAAGCCCTATATCATAAATTGTAATAAATATAAAAACATTTAGTTTTCTTTATTGCTTTGTATACAATAGTAATACTTAGCATAGTATTACTATTTTCTGTGTCCATTGTTTCGTATAGGCACAAATTAAGAAAAGATTGTCATGTATAAAGTATAGGCGAGAACCTGTTATTGACATTTTGTTTTTTTTTTAACATTGTAGTTATACTTTAAATAATGGTTTTCCCTGGTTGAAAATAAAGTAAAAAAGTAAGACTAAATAAATAATGAGTAATTAATATTAATTTTATATAAAGTTCGATATGAAATCGTAGCTATAACAAACCTTCATCGACGTACTTCAGTACAAATTGTACATCCGGCCCCCATGCCGACGCCAACTCCAGGGGAGACTCCTGATCCCTCAGGACATGCACTGCAATACAAACAAAACTATTAAAATGATGTTAAATGAAATACTAGCCCTATGCCCGGGGCATAAAAAGAATAGGGAAGTCCCAGGCCCCAAGGGTGCCGTAAGAGGCGACTATGGGCATTTACCAGTGGGAGGCTCCTTTGCACAGGATGCCGGCTAGATTATGGGTACCACAACGACGCCTTTTTCTGCCGTGAAGCAATAATGTGTAAGTATTATTGTGTTTCGGTCTGAAGGGCGTCGTAGCTAGTGAAATTACTGGGCAAATGAGACTTGACAACTTATGTCTCAAGGTGGCGAGCGCAGTTGCAGTTCCGCTCAGAATTTTTGGGTTTTTCAGTAATCTTGAGCGGCACTGCACTGTAATGGGCAGGTCGTATCAATTAACAAAGCTGAACGTCTTGCGCGACTCGTCCCTTATATTCATAAAAAAATACCTGTAAGCACCTATTTAAGTCCAAATCCAATTAGTCAAATGTAGTCTTTGTAGAGAGGCATACAATAGTAGATTTTTTTATGGAAGAAAAACAAGCGCACGGGTCACCTAATGCTAAGTGTTAACTGCCGCCCACATTCCCTTACAACAGCGAATTCCTCTGGCGTTGCCGGCCATTTAAAAATGTGTACGCACTTTTTTTTGATGGTAGATATGGGGTATCGTCGTAATGAAACTACTAGGCAAACGAGACGCACATCTTATGTCTCTAGGTGACGAGCGCTATTGTATTGCCTATCAGAATTTTTGTATCTTTCAAGAATCCT
Source organism: Leptidea sinapis (assembly GCF_905404315.1). Classification (NCBI taxonomy): domain Eukaryota; kingdom Metazoa; phylum Arthropoda; class Insecta; order Lepidoptera; family Pieridae; genus Leptidea; species Leptidea sinapis. The sequence continues at coordinate 1,193,235 of NC_066278.1, read as the reverse complement.
GAAGGGCACTGCGTTGTAATGGACAAGGCGTATCAAATACCATCAATAGGACGTCCTGCTCATCTCACCCCTTAATTTCCGTACGTACTGAAAAAACCACACAACGAAGAAATAATGCCAGATTATTTCCAGAAAGTATCATTGGTTTACTCATATGGGGAGAATGTGTGAATCTACTTTACTATGTATAATACCTTTGTAGTGCAAATTGAAGTAAAAAAGATCGTGCGTGGAATCTTTACACAATCGAAGTAAAACTTGTTGATTCATTTGTTATTTTTGTTTTTGCTCGCAAACGCTGATGATATTACCTTATATTTTTTTTATGGAATAGGTGGACAAACGAGCGTACGGGTCACCTGTTGTTATGTGATCACCGCCGCCCACAATCTCTTGCAACACCAGAGGAATCACAGGAGCGTTGCCGGCCTTTAAGGAGGGTGTACGCGCTTTTTTTGAAGGTACCCATGTCGTCACCGCACAAGGAAGTTCATTCCACAGCTTTGTAGTACGTGGAAGAAAGCTCCTTGAAAACCGCACTGTGGAGGACCGCCACACATCCGGATGGTGAGGATGATATCCTAACTTGTGGCGTGTCGTGCGAAGGTGGAATTCGGCAGGAATCAGGTTAAAAAGCTCTTCGGAACACTCCCCGTGATAAGGTACTCCCCGGTAGAAGACACTATATTATGAGCAGCATTGTTTTAGCTAAAGAAGAAACAAGTGACATTTAACATGTTTAACTTAGAAATTTTGGTTTCAAAAATTTAAAAAAAATATGCGTTTTGTACGAGTCCGTACGTGGTTCTTGATTTTTTCTTTTATTTATTGATGAAAGAACGAATTGTTTTGGGACTCTTATCATTTTTATTAACTACTTACAATAATGTTCAATACAATATTAAAAAGGTAATTTGGGTACTAAATAAGTTTTATTTTATAATTTTATTTAAAGAGTGTTAGTATTATTACTAACACTAATTTATAGTATTTAATTATTTAAGTCATGAGTAAATGGAGGCCTGTGGGAGGGTCCTTTGCACAGGATGCCGGCTAGATTATGGGTGCCAAAACGGCGCCCGTTTCTGCCATGAAGCAGTTATTTGTAAGCATTACTGTGTTTCTGTCCGAAGGGCGCCGTAGCTAGTGAAATTACAGGGCAAATAAGACTTGATATCATATGTTTCAAGGTGACAAGCGCAGTTGTAGTGCCGCTCTGAATTATTGAGTGTTTCAAGAATTCTGAGCGGCACTGCACTGTAATGGGCAGGGCGTATCTATTACCATCTGATGAACGTCCTGCTCGTCTCAACCCTTATTTTCATAAAAGAAAAAAATTTATATTATAAAAAAATACAATAATTAAAAGACTCCTATAAAATACACTATAGTACGTCACATACACTCACAATAGTCTATAGATAGTTTCTGTTTCGAAATAGCGGAAACTGCCTCATACGACTGTAGAACGTGATTTCCATTAGAATAAAAAAGTGAGTTACTCCCAAGTCGCACCTCAAAAGTTTTCAAACTCCTGCTGAGTTTCTTATGCCCGTTCTCAGGTCTTCTCATAGATTTTGACTTTCTTTGACTTTGATTTCAAGAAGATATAATAAAAAAAGACGTGTGGCACTCGGGGACTGCCGCGGTAAAGCTATTGCATAGCATGTTTTATCAACTTATGCAATTATAATTATTTATTTATTTTATTTGTGCAGTATTTTTTTTTTGATAAAATTAATTTAAAAAAAAAGCAAACGGGAAGTGAGTAAAATTTAACTTAAATAAAAATGCTTGTCATAATAATAAAAAATAAAAACAAAAAATAAAGATATTAAAAAAAGTCAAGACGTACCCCAGGCTCGAACCTGAGACCTTCTGCACAAAAATCATACGTGATAACCGCTGTTCCACTGCAAAATATCTATATACATATAGTAAGTGTTAGGTTACTTTCGTTACGGAATTTCTGGATTCGGTCTCCACGCTCAAGGCCCGCGACAGAAGCTATGCAATAGCTTAAAACCTATTATTGATGTAATGGGTGGAGGTTCATCACCATCTAATGATACCCACGCTAGTCCTTTGATAACTCAGATCTGCCTAGCGGAACTCTCAAAGGCCGTTTTCAATAACATATCTATACTTAGTTTACCTTACTAAAGGTAGAAAAATCTATCCTTTTACGCTTACTTACATTTCAATAACCTATCGACATAACTATATAACATGACATAACAATGGATAGATAAGATCTTGTCATTAAACGGTGATAGCATATATCCGCAACTAGAGAAACGTTATTGAAAACGGCCGTAAGAAAACAGCGATACACTTGATTGTATGAAACGTGCTGTGATTGATAGATTGACAGATGACGGCTATAATGTAGGAAAAAACGGAGATAGCCGAAATCCACTATGTTTGAAGCAACTGTTCGCTTTCAAACTTAGCCGGATTATACTACGTTGCCATATTGCTATTACTTTTTCATACGTATTAATAATAAAAAAAAATTTTGAACTTGAAAGGGCGCAACGTGTTTTAATTAAAAATATGTACTTTAAGAAATGGCGACTCTATTCTGATAGTAACTTATTGACCGTTACAAAGTTGTATATAGTACATACGGTATTAAAAATACATAAAACTATTCCTAACAATAGTACTTTACTACATAAAAGAATGAAACACACTGTTGCTCATGTACCTCACATCAAAACAACGTTTGCAAGTGAAAAACGTGCGGCCTTACTGTATAATACAAATACAAATATTTTATTTTGTCTCAAAAGAAAAACGTATTATACAAAAAAAGCCATGTACATGCTACTACATACTCATAATACCTACTACACAACATTATACATCACAACCTTTAGATACAAACATTAAGAAGAAGCCTACATACTTATGTTTGGTAAGTGCATCTAGACAAGTAGGTACGAAGTTTTTTTGCTAGGACTTCTTAAAGAACCTAGGCACATACAGACAGTAGGTTTTATGTGAAGCAGACATAAAAGCTGGTGCCTTCCCAGAAAATTGATATTTTGCTGGAGTGGTAGGTATGTAGTCTACATTATGACAACAATCTACTAGTACATGGCTGAGCTCTAACTCCTAACTAAGTTTCCCTGTGTTTAGGATATTAGTACTGACTATTATAATGCACAAAATGAGTAGTAGTTTAATAATTTTGAGAGGATAAATAAATAAGTAATATAATATAGTATATAATTAATTTAAAGGTATGAGTAGTAATGAGTAAATATGTAGGTCGATATGTATACCACCAGATAATTATATACATACTAGTGAAGGTATATGATTGTATATTTCTTTATATGTATGGAATATAGATAGATATAATATTTTCTAAAAGAATATGTGCTTATTTGCTAATTAGTAACGTAAGGTATCTAAATTATATTTAAAACTAGGTAATATAGTTTTAAATTAAACAAGTTTAAATGTATCCTAAACCTATTGAAATATAAGTATTAATAAATAATATAGTATATTAATTATTTAGGTCAACTGATGTAATGTAAATGATACGTGTAATGTGATATTTAATTAAAGCAGAATTACTTTCGGTACATACCCAGACCATTCCGGCAGTTGGGTAGTTAGGTAGCTAACCTGTTTGTTACACTTAATTAAATAACAGTATGTCTACCAATTGATAATCAAACACACTACATTATTACCACAGTTTCTAATAAAAATGGTAATCATTGCACAAAATAAATTGTACTTCGCTGTTGTAGCAAAATTACATGTACCCTCAATAAAACAATAAGTGAGTTGATACCGACATGAATCAACACAGTATTAGCAGCTACTAGATGCGACAAGATGCAGTTTTATGTTGTAAATTATTAAAATATTTTTTTTTTCTTTTTTTTTTTAAGGTGGATTTTATTTTTTGATCCTAAAGTAGTTTTACTTACTAAGAAGAGTCATGTTATATTTTAAATGTATTACGTTATAATTTCTAACAATTCTTCAGTTTCTCTATAGTCTTTTGTTAGAAACCAGTTTTGAACTTCATGTTTGAGTTTATTTGTGGTCATTTCAAAAATGTTTAGATCTTTATTTATTTTATTATATAGAGAATTTGATAAGAAAGGGATTTGTTTACTAGTAAATTTTGTTTTGTTTGATGGTATTTGACAGACATTATGTCGGAGCCTTTTTTGCTTCATTTGTTCGCGTATTGTGTTATATGGGAGTTCATTATGTTGATATAGAAGCACATGTAAAATATACAACTGTCTCACGCTCATTAGCCTATTTTCACGATACAGCTGCTTTGTGGGATACTTATTAGGTGTGATTTCGGGACTCCTCCCCATACCGGTAGGCAATATATTAATAGCGATTGTACCAGGGACACATAAATTTTTTTATAAGTTCCGGATTTGCGACATGTCGTAAGCTTTTAAAAATATATATTAGTTTCCTAATTCTGTATCGATATGTATGTCCCATCTCAGGTGTCTGTCTAGATAGACTCCTAGGTATTTAATATGGTCAGCTTTTTGGATATTTGGACAGTTGCAATAGTCAGATCGACCAGGTAAATGTATACATGAATGTATTTTAATCTGATAGTCCTGATCAGGATTGTTTCTGGTTGAAATTGAGAAGGGGACATACTTCGTTTTATTTACATTTAGGGTCAATATGTTGCGCCTCAGCCAATTAGATACTTTGCATAACCCTCTTTCTGCTATTTCCTTAACGTCTGTCCATGTACTTCCTGAAAATATTAATGCAGTGTCGTCTGCATATGTTGAGATGACAGTGTTAGGTAATTGCATGTTACAGAGTTCGTTAATATCTTAGCTGCTATAGTGAAGAGCGTTGGCCTGAGTATGCTTCCTTGCGGAACTCCACAGTCAACATAGACCTCGTCACTTAGATATTGGTCAATTTTAACCGCTTGTTTGCGTTTTGTAAGGTACCTTTCATAAAGTTTAAGCTGAAAACCCCTTATACCGAGTTGCTCTAGTTTATGTAAAAGGTTGGGAGCAAAATGCCTTCGTGAGATCTAGGAAAACGCCCAAACACTTTTTACCTGTATCCAGGTTATTAACTAAATCATAGGTTATTTTTGTTACTGCGGTAAAAGTTGATTTTTTGGGCCGGAAACCAAACTGATTTTTCGATAACACGTTTTTACTCTCTAGGTATATCACCAATTTTTTGTTTATGATCTTTTCTATAATCTTGGTTAGTGCAAGAAGTAAAGAAATTGGGCGATAGTTCTAAGCACTATCTCTATCTCCACCTTTATAAATGGGACATATAATAGATTTTTTCAATGCAGTGGGGAAATGGGTTTGCAAATAGCAAATTTAGTATTTTTATAAAAGTCGTTTGGTATTCCGTCCCATCCTGGAGCGCTTTGAGATTTGAGTGAATTTATTGTGCTGATAATTTCGGATTCATTTACAAGAAAGAGAGCAAACGATGATTCAGGAGTTTTAGTAGATTTTTCACTGTCTTTTTTCACCATTAGTTCTGTTGAGAGACTAGCAGATATATCTGCTGCAAGTGAGGATCCTACTGTGGCGAAGTATTTGTTTACAATATTTACAGAATCGATTGGAGAAGATGATAAGCTTAATAGTTCCTTACATTCGTACTACTAGTTACCACTACCAATATTGCAAATTCGTTTTATATTATCCCACATATCTTTAGTTTTATGTACGGAATTATTTTGTAATTGCCTTTCGTATTTCCGTTTGGCTGCTTTGAGGATAGAGTTACACATGTTTCGATAAATTCTGTTAGTTTTTTGCAACTCAATATTATTAGGAGCTTTACGACACTTTTTATGCAGATTGTCTCGCTTCCTGATTGATCTTATTAGCCCTGGGGTTATCCAGGGCTTTATTTTTCTTTTAGCGCTTGTAACTTTCTTTACCACAGTATGTTGTTTGATTACATTTGATAAGTAGCTGAGAAACATATTCGTTGCTATATTAGCATCTGCAGAATCAGTAATGAAATTCCAGTCCGTGGTTAGTAGCTCTGCTAGTGCAGCTTCATAATTAATTCTTTTTACAGATTTATATTCAATATTATGTCTTATAATAGTTTTTGAGATGTTAAGTAGGACTGACGCATGATCCGTAATGTATGTCTTAATCACAGCCACAATATTGTCACATCGAGTTTTAAGCAAAATGTGATCTAAGCAGCTATTGTTTATGGTTGAAAACATAAGGTATGTCCTGGTAGAATAACATGGCTAGCAACTAGAGATAAAAATTCGTCCGATTGTCCTTTGGTAGTGATATTATCAGGACTGATACTTATATTGATGTCCCCTACAATAATTATATTGTTATACATTTTATGCTGTATCAATAATGCATCCAGTGATGAAATGAAATTGCTTGTATCTCTAAAAGCTGGCGGCCTATAGATACAGATTATGTATGTATCACCAGATGTAAGAGTCAGACAGTTCGCCTCAATGAGATTGGGCTCGCTTACTGAAAAAGACAATTCAGTTTTAACGTACGTCACTAGTCCGTCATTTTGGTTTAGTAGTCGTGATGTCTTGTACGATTTATATCCAGAAAGCACTGGGTTTGCCCTATCACTACAAAGCCAGCACTCTGTAAGTATGATGATATTAATACTTAACTTCATTCTTGTTAACAAAACATTTAGTTCATCAATATTCCTATATATGCTTCTAATATTTTGTGTCATTAGAGTCAGTGAGTCGTTCTTGCCTTGTGTGAAATACCGATTACACTCCTCTGCATTCTTAATAATAACGGCCTTGGATATTGACAAATGGTCAATGTCCAGGGCCAAGTCAACTACGTCTGAGGACATAATTAAGTTATATCAGCTGGCATTAAGACCTCTGCCATTGTGATACAGAGGATGCTGAGGAGACCGTGCTCGGTGCCATCTAAATGGCTGAACATCTTATCATTTTATGTGCCTACTATTATTATCAGTTGTTGTTTTATGCATCTTTCAACGAATTTCAGAGGTAGCATAAAAATAAATTATTAAATATGGATTTATTTGATTGATCATCAATTGGACCAGTTAGATTATTCTTCCATCGATCAAATACCAAGTATGCGTATATTTAAATTCCAAGATATCACCATATTTCTATTTAATAATACCAAAATATCCCTCTCGTGTAAAGTATGCACTTCTCTCTCTTTTAATTTTACCCATAATAATGATATTCACACAAGTAACCACTAAATAACAAAAACCGTATTGTACTATTTCCATATGCTTTCTAGTTTAAACGAACGTAGAAATTAACGCTCAACATTCAACAAAATCTTAAATAACTATCTGGAATGACGTTTGACAAGTGACAAGTGACATTTGACGTAAAATTTAACTAATATGACGCGTGATAGATTCATTACTCACTTAACCAATCAGAAGTTAATCAAGACATAATTTTCGCTTGTGTAAATGGTAAAAGATACTCATAACATGTAGCTTCCAATAAACGTTAATTAAGAAGTTACTCATCACAGCTTTACTTGGACATGGTGAATGAGGCCCAAAGTGTTCTTTCAAACTAACACACACACACCCACACACACACTCACCAATACATATAATCACACACACGTCCACATACATAAATACACACACCCACACACATACAGCACATTAAGTTTAGATTACAAATAAAACAATTTTTATTATGTTCTTATTGTTAGTAGTCTTTCTCTTTGTCTATTATATTTATGTTAACTTTTAGGTCATCTTGTTTATTATTACATTATATTATTATGTTTTTGCTATCGAAGAGCGGGGCCTCCTACTACAGGCAACTCTTTGCTTAAAAGGAGACCCCAACACTGATATTGTATATTTTGTATTTTGTTGTAATAAATATATATTTGTATTTGTATATATATATTTGTACTTATGTCAAATCTCACTAAACGTTTCATAACTAGCCCTTTATTACATAGTATTTACATTCTGTTTGACTTCCATAAAAATCATTTGACTGATAATTTGCTACGAAATATATAAAATTAATTTATGCTACATAGCTTAATATCAAACAAGGAAGAAAAACAAATTAACGAAAGAATGCCTTTAAAGAGAACATCGCGCCTTCATTACACTTGTCGAAATTATCAGCGCTCGTTCGTCGTCTAAATTGTAAAAGAAAATAAGTTGAGTTTCATCTTTAGCATTCCCAACTGGGCTCATTATTTCGACGGCCCTATTCACAAACAGAAGCTTTCGCTATTGTTTGAATAAGGCGATCAGTGAACACGATAAAAACCCACTTAATATGCCATCTCTACTTTACGACGACAACTGAGGGATTTTTTATTATAAGACTGGTTTTTATCTTATGACTGATTTACTTCTTCTTCTTGACTGAGCTCTTCTCGATGTATGTAAAGAGATAATGGGTTAGCTGCTACAAAGAAAACTGACTCATTAAGGGTTCCGTAGCATACAACGGAACAGTCAGGAGTCAGTTAGAGGCCCACGGGATGGGGAGTGGTGAGGCAGCCGCCCTTGGACATCCGCAAAATCATCAGATGCGTTGCTGGCCTGTAAGGTGGGAGAATGCTCTTTTCTTGATGGCCCATAAGTCATATCACAAAGTGGCTGTGCGAGGCAAGAATTTTCTTGCAACGCGCGGTTATGGAATGCGAGGCGTCAACGTGATGCGGGTGGTATTTTGCAATTTGACGTAATGTCCGGTGGTGCTTCTCTGAGTACCCCGTAATGAATGCGATCGAACATGCAGAGAGAACCCACATCTCTACGCATGACTTGATCGTCGATGATTCGAGCCACTCTTCGTTGTATGCGGTGCAAATGAACAGTACTCCATATGAGGTTAAATTTCCGCATTATATATTTGCAGAAGGTGACAAATCTCACATAGCTCGAGAAACCGTATTAACTCTACAGGACCTACATTTAGAAACCCTCCGACAGCCTCCTTACTCAGCAGACTTAGATCAACCGACTACCATTTTAGCGATTGGGACAACTTTTTCGTGGTGAAAGAATTCCTTCTCAAGAAGCAACGACTGACTGGAGCAAATTTTTTTATAAAGGTTTCTTTTTATTTATGATAGTTACCACTGTGAAGAAAATTTTCGAAACATAACCCCTAAAAAAGAAAATATGACATGGATGATCGTATAAAAGTCCGTAATATCTAAGTTTATCATGTTATCTAAGTTTTTAACCGACTTCAAACAGGTGGAGGTTATCAATTCGAACGGTATTTTTTTTATGTATGTACACCGATTACTCTGAGATCCGATTTACGTAATTCTTCTTTTGTTTGACGCGAAATAGATGCCATTTGGTCCCATAAAAATGTTACCTAGTTTGGCCCAGTAGTTTTCATTTTATGAACATTTATATGAAAATTTTCGTCTACCTGGCTATGACCTATAACTTAATTGTTTTCTATGTACGACTTTTTTTGGAGTTTTCATTCAGGTTGATTATATATTATTATTAACAGACACTACAACATAAAAAATAAAAAAAAAAACTACGGTATAACCAAGCCAAATGTAAAAAAATACTCGCCACGCGTGACTTTGAGCGATTAATATTTAGGGTAAAGGTTTGCATAAGAGGTGTATTAAATTAAATTTTTAGTTATTTGATACTTTTCAGTTTTTAAAATCGGTTTTTTTAATCGTAGTTTATTTTATAAATACTTTAAAATCTGCATTTTTCAAAATATAATTATAAATAATTAACTGTATAATGTTATTACCTATATATAATTAACTATATCATATAATAATCTTATATATAAAATTCTCATGTCACAATGTTCGTTCCCGTACTCCTCCGAAACGGCTTGACCGATTCTCATGAAATTTTGTGAGCATATTGAGTAGGTCTGAGAATCGGCCAACATCTATTTTTCATACCCATAAATGCTAAGGGTGGTCCACACGAAATTTTTTTTTGAATTTTTTTGACATTTTTTTAATTTGTTTGATTATGAGTCAGCATTAAAAAATACATACAACTTCAAATTTTCACCTATCTACGATCAACAGTTACTTTTGTATCGCGATTTTAATATCGGCAATACAACGGTTTGCTGGGTCAGCTAGTATATATATAACTTGCTGACCCGATAGACGTTCTTCCGGTCATGATAAAAAAAACTCTTGTGTGTGAAATCAAATTCGTTCTTAGCTGACTTCTACTCGGCGATAAGAATATTCTTACCAAATTTCATGTCTCTACGCCTTATGGTTTCAGAGATATCGTGATGAGTAAATACATAGGTGGAAATCTCTTGTATATATATATAGAACTAGCTGCCCCGACAGACGTTGTTCTGTTCATATTAAAAACAAAGTCTTGCGGATGGAATTTCGTAAAATCCGGAGACCTCTACTTGGTGAAAAGAATATTCCTTCCGAATTTCAAGTCTTAAGCTCTTATGGTTCCAGAGATATCGTGATGAGTGACTATATACGTGGAAATCTCTTATATATATATAAAGATTGTAAAATGATCAGGATTCTCACATTTATCGTAGCGTACTGAGAGTATTTAACTAACCTATTAAAAACATTCAAGTCTTATCGAAAGCGCCTTCATAAAAAATGAGAGCAATTATTAGCCTGCGCAAGCGCAATTTAGAAAATTATTTCAAAGGAACTTTACGACGCGGTGTTATAAAACAATTTTCTCGCTATTTATTATGCGAAACATGAGTGTATTATAATAATTGAACAGAAACAAAGGGGCTATTAAGTTTACGTACACACGATTTATTTTTTTCTTATAGGCTGGCAGGCCGATCCAGTTTTTGCTCAATTGGTTACTTAACTCAAGAAATGTTTTTTTTTTTTTAGTTTCGATACCAGATGGGAAACCCTTTTACGGAAAATCCTCTGTCCGTCCGACCATCTGTCTGTCAGCAGGTTCTTTATTATACTTTATTATATATATATGTATAATCTGAATCTCAGAATCGGCACCAACAGGGGATTTCGGGGACGATAAATCGATCTAGCTAGTTTTATCCGTGTTTTACTGAGAAACAGCTACAATAACATAAGTATACAAAGGTAAATTTCACCGTTATAAACATGACTATAATAGCTCAGATGGGACATTGGGTGATCCGGAAAGCAGAAGACCCCGGCAACCGATTCAAATGTAAACGGACTTTTGGTCCACCCTGTATTTTGCAAAGTTGTATCAATCTCGATGATTCTGTTGACATTCACTGTATGAGTTACAGATGTTAGACAACTACACACATGCATAATATATTTATTTATTTATTCATTTGGGCAACTAACAAATTACACTCTTTACATGCTTAAACTTAAAATATAATAATAAAATGGATAAGAGTTAATTCACTTATAAGCTACCACAGCATTCATAATTTTTACTACGCTTATAGGACAGTAGTTTTAACAATTTATAAACTAAAATCTAAAAATATTGTAATATATAATTTAAAATAAAAATAAGAAAACAAGGTTTCTAAGTCACATGTTTAAACTAAGTATTATCTTTTTATATTGAGCAAGCGGAATGAATAAATCAATGATCTGCGATTTGGCCAGTGAGTTGTATGACCTACAGAGCCTAGAAATAGTTGCGTTTTGACCCAGATTAGTCCTAGATTGTGGTACTACAAACAACGAATAGGCATTTTTTCTTATTAATTTTGGAGGAACGTTTTTTTTTGAATATGGATTGAAGAATAGTTTGGAGAATCTATTTTACCGCTAAAAATATTGTGTAAAAACAAAAGATCTAACACTATCCTTCTATCCGCCAGTGGCATCATACCGTTATGTTTTAGCCTTTTGTTATATATGTATATATATATAGTTTGAGGTAACATTTTTCAAGGCGTTGGTAGCGTAATAGGTAGAGCCGTTGACTCTTACCGCGGTGCCCCGTTTCGGTATCCTACGTACCAATGTGCTTTTACTTTTGGTATTAATATGTACGTTTATGTCAGGTATAATAATAATTCCTTTATTTCAGGCTACATGGCCCATAAAATAAATACCTTATAGTCTAACATACATATGATATATAACTTAAATCTACGTCACATTTTCGCGGCGATGTGAGGCGCGGGTTCGGTAGCTTCCGGCGATCGGCGACGTCCGCGATACTTGCGGAACACGACCCCCTTCGGCCACAGCTGCACGTCCAGGAAGGTTGAAATATGTTCTGTCGGGACGCGAACAACAAAAGAGTTGAAGTCTACTGCGTGACGCGTCACCAACTTTTCGACACCCAACCGGAACCTTGTCTTCTCCACCAAGTACTGAACAATGTCGGAGGCCTTGGTGGTGTGGTGAAAGCGAGAGACTAAGATATACGTCGCTGGGATTACGGGACGCAGGAGCTGGTTCTGTCCTATCGGTGCTATGATGTCAGCAAGGCTCTTATGATTTTTCTGTCATAACAAGAGAGTATAGGCCGCTGTGGTTACATACCATCAGGTGACCCGTCATAACCATAATGTTAACACCAGGAATAGACATAAACTTATAATGCCTACTATTTGGCTAAGTCGAGTTAGTAAATCTTTAGTGGGGCGATGTACATGCTTTTACAACAAGATCCCAGAAAATATTTAAAACAAAGGTATTACGAAATTTCAAAAGATTTGTTAAATAAACGTTTGTGTGGTAAAGGTGGTGAAGGAGCGACCGCCCTCAGGCTATTAAATAATAATTTTAATTGTAGAATGTTAGTTTGTAACCATATTTTTTATGAAAAAAAACCCCGCTGAGTTTGTTGCGCCCGTTCCACTTAAATCTGAGTCATACTTTTTGGAATGGGTGGTAGTTTTTGACTTTCAATAAGTGAAATCATATCATATTTTCCTTTATAGTTGCCTTATCATTACTTTGTTATGTATTCGTGCTACACAACAGTTATGACAAATCTTACCCGATTCGCAAATACAGAGCTCATTATACCAAATTACAGTTGTTACCTTGCAATTTCCTATTGCATGTGTTCTGATGTAAAGTTAATGTGGTCGGGAACATTGGCTTTACCCCTTTCACAAACTCGGTAACGAGATCGAAATCTTTCATGTTAATGAATTTCCTTCGTTTTGACGCGGTAACTGATTATTTACAATATAATTGCGGTTGTTTTATTGAATAATTATTCTTAGAAATGACTTTATCGTATTTATTACTTGAATTTAATACTGTGTGAAGTTCAAAGAAGGCAAATAATTAATGAAAAATATATACTCTGTAAATAGAAATAGTAAAGCTTGCTCTCAACAACTGTTAATAAAAGCAGCCCTTTTTAAGGTTCCGTAGCCAAATGGCTAAAAACGGAACCCTTATAGATTCGCCATGTCTGCCTGTCTGACCGTCCGTATGTCCCAGCCACTTTTTTAATATCTTTTGTTTCTAAACTGAATAGTTTGCGCGAAAGACACTTCCAAAGTTGTGAAATGTGTGTCCCCACCCCCCTTTAACTCCTAAAATAAAAGAATGATAAAACTAAAATATATGATGTACATTACCATGCAAACTTCCACCGAAAATTGGTTTGAAACAGCTAGATCTCGTTCGTAAGTAGTTTATTTTCAATATGTCATAAATCATAAACCGCAATTCACCTTTATCAATAACTACTCGTAAATTGAAAAAATACACTATTATTAAAACATCCATCAAAGTTTTCAAAGATGTGTGTCAAGTTGATGTTTCATTTTTCGAAAAGTTTTGCATAAATACATGCATATTTTTTTTACTCACAACGCTCATAATTTATAAGGATTATTACAATATTTAATATGAGGCTGGTATTTCCTGGTTTAAATTGATTAAAATTGAAAACGAAAGCAATATTTATAATTATGGCGATACAATAAGACTGTTACAACGTATATATAACATAAAATTAAAATCAGTAATATCATAAAATATAAATCAATCCATAAGTTAATTAAGTTATCTCTATATGGAGCATGAGCATGTTAAAATTCTGTTTGAGATTTCCTTCGCGATGGCAAATGAAAATGAAATTTCGGACATATCTTTCCCACGGGTTGCCTTCGTAGGGGCGCAATTACATCAACTCAAGTTTTTGTACAGAATCAAGTTGGACGCGCGAGTATTGACTCCTCCGCGGCAACTGTAGCCATTACGTGATATTTTTAAATTAAATAAAACATAGACGTCTTAGATGTGACACGCGTGTGAGATTCGACAGCAGTTACTAAGCACACTTCACTTACGTTCTGTTACTTAGACAAATATATAACTTATTTTTACACATTTGTCAATTTACATTTACGATTTTTTTTATGTTTTTCAAGCAACTAGAAGTAAGGTACTGCGAGTGAGATTATTTGTAGCGAAGCAAAGATACATAGTTGTACGTTTTGGCTAAACTTTATCGAAATGCTAGAAATAAAAATATAATCAGCAGAATGCTATTCGATGTAGTACTAATAAAGCTTAATTCAAAGCTGGTTTATATAGCCTTACTAGTCTAACATAGGTTTATTAAGGTAATGTCTTGATAAAATTGTATTCCTATCCATTGGAAGGAGCAGTCTTCTTTAAATTCAAATTCAAATAATTTTATTTAAAATAGGATATAAAATCAATTATTGAAAGTCAAAAACTACCACCCATTCCAAAAGGAAAACACCTCCTCACACGTGAGAAAAACTGAACGGGCTTCTTTTTTTTTATAAAAAAAATGGTTACAATGTAAAATCATACAGTAAAATGTATTATTTAAGAGGTTGTGGGTGGTCGCTCTATTCCCAATCAGTGGTATCATTAAGAAACTCATTTATGATAAAGTAATCTTTCCCACACAAACGTTTTTTAACAATTATTTTGAATTTCGGAAAACATTTGATTTGAATATTATCTGGGATTTTGTTGTAAAAGATTTATGCTTTTACAACAAGAGGCAATATCCCACAAAAGACTTACTAACTCGACTTAGGCTTAACCGAGTAGTAGGCATTTTAAGTTTATGTTTGTTCCTGGTTCCAATTTCACTTATGTGCCTATGAAGATACGTAACATTATCAAGAATTTAGCACAGGTTCTGCGAATTTACAAGGCAAGTCCTTTAGCTCATATTAACTAAAAAACAATATGAATTTTTGAAAGTACAGAAAATAAAAGCTGGTAGCGGTTTAAAGCTAATAGCAGTGGAACTAGTGTTCGACCAGGGCAGTACCACCAACCGTTTAAGTTCCAGCCTAAAGGTCGTTTTTTTTTATGAAAATAAGGGACGAGATGGGCAGGATGTTTAGTTGATGGTAATTGATACGCCCTGCCCATTACAATGTAGTGCCGCTCATGATTTTTGAAAAACCACAAATTCTGAGCGGCACTACAACTGCGCCTTGTCACCTTGAGGCATAAGATGTCAAGTCTCATTTGCCCAGTAATTTCACTAGCTACGGCGCCCTTCAGACCGAAACACAGTAATGCTTACACATTACTGTTTCACGGCAGAAATAGGCGCCTCTGTGGTACCCATAATCTAGCCGGTATTATTCATTAAACAAAAATGCCGTCTAAAAATGGTTAATCCTTGGTATACTTCAGATCTAAGTGCAACTATGCATTAGGCATGCATGCATGTTGTTTGGCTATACGAGTTAATGGCAAGGCTTAAACTGAATAGCAGTTCATAAACAGTTGATTCCATTACCTCCATGATGAGGATGCACGCTTATCAGAAGACAGGGCTCGTCTCCCGGCTCCCGACAACACTCCAGCACATCTCTGCTGGTGGTCTGTGGAGTGACAGGCACTGCGGTAGGAGACCAGCCTGCGCCACTTTCGCACCAAACTCTCACTATAATCTGGAAAGTAAAACGGAGTAATAAGTGAATTTGCTGTCATAACCATAATGTTAGCACCAGGAGCAGACATAAACTTGTAATACCTACTACTCAGCTAAGTCTAGTTAGTAAGTCTTTTGTGGGGCGATATATATGCTTTTACAACAAGATCCCAGAAAATGTTCAAAACAAAAGTATTACGTTATTCAAAAGAATTGTTATAAAACGTTTGTGTGGTAAAAAGTTACTAAAATGACTTTCTTAATGATACTACAGATTGGGAATGGAGCGTCCGCCCTCAGGCTATTTAATAATAAGTTTAATTGTTGAATATTACTTTGTAAACATATTTTTTGATGAAAAAAAAGCCCGCTGAATTTGTTGCGCCCATTCTTCTCAGGTCTGAGGCATTCGTTTTGGAATGGGTGGTAGTTTTTGACTTTCAATAAGTGATGTCACATCCTATTTTGAATACACAAATTTGAATATGAAAATTGGACACATTAAAAGCTTATAATAAACTTCATAAGAGAGTTCAGCAAGAAAGGCTTGCAACGTGAAAAAAGTTTAATTGCTTTAAATTGCCCCCTATCCCTTTTTCGTGTGCTTATTAAAATGTAATATTTTAGCTATTATAGTAGCTATACATCGGTCAGCCACCGATCGGCAACAGTTGCATCTAGTTTTTTTTTTTATGAAAATAAGGGACGAAACGAGCAGGACGTTCATTTGATGGTAATTGATACGCCCTGCCCATTACAATGCAGTGCCGCTCAGGATTCTTGAAAAACCCAAAAATTCTGAGCAGCACTACAATTGCGCTCGTCACCTTGAGACGTAAGATGTTAAGTCTCATTTGCCCAGTAATTTCACTAGCTACGGCGCCCTTCAGACCTAAACACAGTAATGTTTACAGATTACTGCCTCACGGCAGAAATAGGCGCCGTTGTGGTACCCATAATCTAGCCGGCATCCTGTGTGCTATGTGCCTAATACATACAGAATATTATCAAGAATATATGGAGATTTGACAAGCAATACTTAATATGATATTTTCTTAAAATTTTTCTCTTAATAATTCTCTTATGCCTAAGTTATAAATAGTATTAATAGCCCTAACTAATATGGTCTGCTCTGCCGTATATAAAAACCATACATAACTTTACATATTTTCCTGGAAGCAATATTATGAATTCCACAATTACTGGGAAATTTCTAAGATACTGCATGCCAGTTATAAAAGATAAAATAATATTTTTCGAGAAAGATTTTAATCATCTCCTCAGTGCTATCAAGTGTAAAGAAAGACAATTCAAAGAGAAATTGAAACCTTACAATCTTTCCCTCTACGAAAAGGTTTTTGAATTTCCTCTGTGTGGATTCACGTTAAAGAAATAAAAGTACTTGTAATTCCTTTTCTGTTTCTTTTTTAAACTTACAAAGCACCTATTATATATTTCATCCTCTCAGATGAATAGAACATCACAAATTTGACTACTTATCGATACGGCTTTACTCACGATTTATCGGTGTGGGTACCGACTAGTATCGAACCATTCGAAGGTCCGTAACAAATTGTGTAGATTTACAAGAGCGACATCTCAAGTCAATTTCCTTATATGCAAATATTGGGGTTGAGTTGATCGGAGCAGTAGATTTTACACCGAGGGAATAAACGACTGTCAAATCTAATGTATGAGCGTAGAAAAAAAAACGTATTGAATCTAGACCGTAGTGAAAGACTCTAATGTAAATTTTAAGTTTTCAGGAGTTATGTAGAGTCAGCAAGACTAAAACGCTTATCGAAGGCATAAACCTATATTACTTAAAACGTGTCATAATCCTATTGAACGTTCGATAAAATTATTAATTTTCAATCTTTTGTTGAGCCTCAAAAAGCATTGTTTTAATATATTTATTAAGGTTTTTAGGGTTCCGTAGCCAAATGGCAAAAAACGGAACCCTTATAGATTCATCATGTCTGTCTGTTCGTCCATATGCCACAGCCACTTTTTTCCGAGACTATAAGAACTATACCTACTGTTTCAACTTGATAAGTAAGATGTATTCTGTGAACCGTATTAGGATTTTCACATAAAAATAGAAAAAAAAACAAAAAATTTTGGGGGTTACCCATACTTAGAACTGTTTCTAATATATTTTTTTTCTAAACTAAATAGTATGCGCAAAATACACTTCCAAAGTGGTAAAATTTGTGTATCTTCTAAAATACGAGAATGATAAAACTAGAGTAATTTATGATGTACATTACTGTGCAAACTCCCATCGAAAAATGATTTGAACGAGATCTAGTAAGTAGTTTTTTTAATTAAAAATAAATATTATAAAAACATCGATCAAAGTTACAACTTTTATATTATGTTACTTGCTACTACGGAACCAACTTACACTTGGCCGCTTTTTTCTCTTAAGATAACTCACAATGGCAAAAAGTTTTCAAACAGGTAAAAAAAAATGTAAACAGAGCAAAGAATTTCAAATTTACACGAGAAATTGTTTGTGTAATGATGGGGTCAAATGGGAGTATTATCGCAAATTAAAATAATTAATCAATTAATCCATGGAATAGAACCTCATAACGCGTTCTGAGGTTCTATTCCTTGGATTCTTATGGTTCGATTGCATTCAAGAACCAATTTTCACCGCTGCGATTATAATTTTTTGTTACACGTTAAGCCTGTGATACCGGCTTAATTTTATAAACTGACTTGCATTGTAAATTAAATGTCAAATTTGAAACATGACGTCGGCCATTTTTTGCAATCGTTGGCTATAAAACAGGATCAATCAATCAATGATATCCTCACCACCTGAAAGTGTGGCATTCCTCGACAGTGCGGTGTTAAAGGAACTCTCTACCACGTATTACCAAAGTTTGGAATGAATTTGCTTGGTCGTTGTGCGCTCGATACACCTCCTCCATAAATAAAAAAAATTCTTAGTAGATATTTCGTAGTTTTACAAAACTATCACAAAAAAAGTTAAACATTACCTTTCTATCTCTTTTACCTAAAAATAAACGCAATTAAGTCACGGCTATACCACTTCAGTCTATTTAATAATAAAAAAAATATTTGAAATTTATAAAAAGTACCAAGAAGGCATTAGCTTAACCTTAGTTATTACATTGCTTATTGGTAATGGCCTAAAGGGCACAAGGAATAGTTACTTTAATAATATCTGTGGGCAACTCAAGTTACGAAGCAGCCTGAGGTCATCTGTAACAGTTTAACGACTTAACGACTGACTATCAATTAAATGTCCCAGGTATAACTTAACCTCCGGTACACTTGTAATGGTTACCTCAAGACTAACTTGTTCATCTATCTCAATTCTAACTGCCATCTGTTTTAAGTTGCAATGTTCAAGATGGAGTTATGGAGATACTGATGAAAATTAACAATATGGGATCGACCGGTATTCGAGAAAATAAAGTAAGGCACCACCTCCACGAGAGAGTACACCACGGCAAGTCCGTCACTAATGAGACGTAAACTCCACAGTGCGGTTTTCAAGGAGCTTTCTTCCACGTACTACAAAGCTGTGGAATGAACTTCCTTGTGCGGTGTTTCCGGGACGATACGACATGGGTACCTTCAAAAAAAGCGCGTACACCTTCCTTAAAGGCCGGCAACGCTCCTGTGATTCCTCTGGTGTTGCAAGAAATTGTGGGCGGCGGTGATCACTTAAAAGAAGGTGACCCGTATGCTCGTTTATCCTCCTACTCCATAAAAAAAAAGTTTGTGTCAAAGTAGCAGCCGCAATCTCGTGTGTCGCTGAGATTTTGTTTTTCAGTAATTCTGAGCTTCATTGCATAATGCAGAGCGTTTCATGTACTCGAGTCACTCCTTTTTCACAAAAATGAAGTTTTGTGACTCAAGGATAAGACACCCTGCACCAAATCATGACCAACTGAAAAATATGACCACGTTGAACTTTTTCGACCACCTGTTAAGCTTCTTTTAGGCTATGATGATAAAGTGTGCATATACATGGCAAAAATAGCCATGAACTTATATGATTGTGTACTTTATCATTTTGCCTGATGGCGTGCTCTTAAATTGTGCATATTTATCAGTGAACAGGAGATTTCTGTACTTTTCACCCGCATCAGAACAGCAAGCATTTTGATCAAGCCACTGGTGAGTCAAAAGAGTAAAATATCTAACTTGTTTAAAATGATGAGGAATAATATCGTATTTGTGTAAACAGCTTTTACATAACCATTGCCAATTTTTTAAAGTATTAAAATGGATTTCGTATTTTTAAGAAATAGACATATGCCATCGCGGATTTTTCTATAGTCCTATACTCGTATAAGATACACAATTCAACTATACACTATTTTGTTATATCTCAAAGGGTTGAGACGTTTTCGTTGTAATCTCCGAGACGGCTTATATTTTCCGACACCTCTAACAAATATCGTTAATGTATACAAATATTTATAACACAAACTTAACAAATTATATACTAAAACCTCCCTCGAGAACCACGTTATCCATGGCAATGAAAACACCAGGAAAATCGGTGCAGTAGTTTTTGACTTTATCGTGAACAGACAGACAGACACGGCGGAGGACTTTGTTTTATAATATGTAGTTAGGTTCCTTGAAAAATTATCTTAGTGATGGCAACAATCGCATCAATAGTAGATTGTTAACCGAGGGTCGGAAGAATCAATTCCCGAGGTATTTAGACGCCCGAGCGCAGCAAGGACGGCTATAGTCGGAGTAGGAATTGATTCTTTTACCCGTGTTAAACACTCGAGTTAAAATACTTTTCATTTCGAATATGAGGAAAATAAAACTAGTTGTTTATCTAAACTATTTATTAATAATATATAATATTAGTAGTACCTATTTAAAATTAATTGTCAAATTAGGACAATTTATGTGGACTTTTTAATTTTAAATTCCGCTCAAAGAAGTTTGCGCTAAGTTCACACTGGCTGTTTAGAAAGTCACATGGCCTCAGTATTTTTTTTTTAGTTACATAAAACTTTACAGCTGACAGCAGTTCTCTTTTTAAAATTCATTCCGGCCCTTAGGTGGGAAGTAATTTGTATGAGTTTTTTCCTCTCTATGTAGGAAAGCAGTATTTTCTACCCAATAATCAGATCAAAACAACAAAACTTTCCGAGTATGAGAAATGAAAAATCAATTGCGTAATTGAGGGCAGAAACATACAGGCAGATAACAGAAAGTCTTTGGCTTATACAAGAAAAAAACAAGCAACAACAAAAGAAAAGACAAGCATTTTCATTAGAGTTTTCCACTACTCACAGTACGCAACGATAAATCTGAGTAATATAATGCTGTTTGAATCGTTGGTTAGAATGTTAAAATTTATATAAATGCTATTCTCAGTAAAATTCGCTTAGTAAACTTTTAAATCTATTCAAACGCCATTTCGCAATATAATTTGGAAGGTCAGTGTAAAACTTCAACTTTACCCATGTAAATATATGAATGTTACCTTGTATTAACTTAGTTTCGAATTCATTAGCAACTACATTTAAACATCTTTTTTAATTTGCAGTCCAAACAAAATGAACTGCACTAATTGGACAGCATAATACAACGTAGCAAAGAGTATAAAGTCACCGAAGAAAAAACTTTGCTTTCACTTTTTTATCTGTATCTGAAATGAATGTTTCCCGCGTTTTTATTGAATCCTTTTCAGATCTATCTGCTTTTGATGTTAGTTCTTGTCTATACATTTAAATAAAATGTAGGTTTCAAATTGCTCTTCCAAAACATATTGTAGAGTAGATTTTGATAAGATATTTTAGTTGGATACTTCGTATCGCGCAATTACCTACATAGATTCGTAACCAAGCACATAGCACATTGCACACAAAAAAAAAAGTGCTGGGACAGTTTCTTGCGCCGCTTGTTTCCGAAGCGGTAGTAGTATCTAGTAGTATACGAAATGACATCAAAAAGAAATCTAAAGGAATCAATTTTGAGAAAACAAATGCCTTTTTTTATGCCTTTTTATTAAAGGTCTGCATTTAAGCCAAAGCAAATTTCGAATAGAATTATTTCTATTTATTGCTCAGAATTCAACAAATAAATACAAATAAATAAAAATTAATAAAAAATAAGGAATATAAATTCAAATTCGTAATACGAGCGCGCTGTGGATTGAAAGAGGATGTTGTGACAAGGACTGAAAAAGGAATGCTGAAATGGTTTGGACTCGTGGAGCGAATGAGTGAAGAAAGAATGACGCATCAAATATATAAGGCAAGTGTGTGTGGGAAAGTCGGTCGCGGGAGACCTCGTAGAACATCGTCGACCAAATTAGGGACGTTTTGAGAAAAGGAGAGGTCCGAAGCACCCGCAACCGGAGAGTATGTATGATAAGAGTAATGAATGTAGAGGAAGCGCGTGAGGTTTGTAAGGATACGGGAACAAGGCGTGAGTGTATGTATGTATGCATAAATTCAAATCCTTTCTTTTGGATTGCTTCCGTAGTTACAGTCATTTGTGCTCAATCCTTGAGTATATTCTAGGTAAGTGTGTTCCAGTGATCGTGGTTTTCAGCGATCAACGTTATATAAATCTGTCATTATAAATATAAATAATATAGCTTAGATAATTTATACGTCTAGATAGACTGTGACCACGTTGAAAGAAATAGCGGTGAACTGTTAGCCTCTATTGTTTTCACTAAAACAAAGTGGAGGTAGACATATCGCTAGTGTAAGACGAATCTTGTCATGCAAACTAAAGTAATAAACCTGGCCTTTTGGCATGCGTTGACTAACAGCAAGAAGCTCTATGTAGACGTTTAATCTAAGAATAAAAGTGAGAATTTAATTTGATTTGAATTTAAATTAATTTGAATTAAAAACATTTTTTTATACCAACTACAGTCGAATAACTTGGTTTTCATCATATAAATTGAAATATGTTTTTAATCTACGACCAGTCAACGATGAAAAGACAAATAAAATTTAAAATGGTAATTCAAATTGTGGTCAATTTTCGTATTGGAACTTTTTTAATTGTATGTAAATACTGAACCTTTTAATTAGCAATGGCAATTTAGTTTTCCGACCGTATCTGGAACCGTTTTTTTTATGGAAAAGGAGGATAAACGAGTGTACGGGTCACCTGTTGTTAAGTGATCACCGCCGCCCACAATCTCTTACAACACCAGAGGAATCACAGGAGCGTTGCCTGCCTTTAAGGAAGGTGTACGCGCTTTTTTTGAAGGTACCCATGTCGTATCGTCCCGGAAACACCGCACAAGGAAGTTCATTCCACAGCTTTGTAGTACGAGGAAGAAAGCTCCTTGAAAACCGCACTGTGGAGGACCGCCACACATCCAGATGGTGGGGATGATATCCTAACTTCTGGCGTGTCGTATTTATAATATGATTGAGTGTTTTTATTTTGTTAAGCAATATGTCAAATTATATAGAAGAAGGAGAGCTTCAAGAAATATTTGCTACTCAAATTGGATCGTCTAATATGCAAAAGTTGAATAAAAAGTTTACTTTCCATAACATATCGGGATTGTCATATTAATCCACCACATAAACGCAGACTTTGAATGCATTTTTTTATGTTTATTTTCTTCTCTGGAATATAAGCAAAAATCTATATTTATTTTGTTATAATTGAAAGAAGAAGATGGTCGCGAACGAGAGTTTCATTTGTGGACCACTCAAATGTTCAATCAAAATTGCAATCCGCACTAACTTTAGCCAATAATCTACCAATTGTATCTAATGTATAAAAGCAAGCCGAATGGAGATGAAGTCTCCTGCAATCAGCTTTTTTTTTCAGAAATTTGACTCAAAATGTCTTTGCAATCTCGTGTATGGATTTGAAGTCTTGGTGAAGAATATATACCTACAATATTTTCATAATATTTAATATTAAATGAGTTTGTTTGTTTTACTTTCACCTCTTTACTACACAGCTAATCACGAAATTCTTAAGATTCTATAATATTTAGTAACCAACATGTACTAACAATGAATAGTTTTGAGTTTCCTACATACAAGATCTATCTGACTGATGTTTAAGCAATGATAGACGGACCGACTGTTCATAAATGACAGCTATTGCTAAAATTTACATAATCCTCGGCTTAGAGGACCGAGTTTGCTTAGGAGTCGTAGTTACATAAGGGTAAAAACAATTCGAAAACGCCAATCTCATATACATCGTCAATCATATAGAGTTATTTTAATTATCTTTTTTGAAATTATTAGCACAGAGAAGGGGTAAAAACATTAATTAGGGTGCACAAACAAACAGACAAAACTTATAAAAAGTATATAATATTTGCCTGGGTTACATAAATACCTTCAACGTAATTTATTAACGTTTGTATGTTTTGGTATTTTATTAGTTTCTATGTGGTGTATATATATATGTATAAATATGGTATTTCTGTGTAGATATTAGAGTGTTTGCACAAAGAAATCAACAAAATTAAATCCTTTAATTCGAATTGTAAATCTTTATAATCTTAATATATATAAATCCAGTGTCCTGATGTTTGTTTCCAGTGAAATCCTAAACTAATGAACGGATTTTACTAGGGATTACTTCATGGAGTGCAGTTTAATCCAACTTGAGAGATTGTATAGTTTTTACTTCGATGTGGGACCCATAATTTTTATTTCCAATATTTGTTTTGTATGGACATATTATCTAGGAGAGAATTTACTGACGCACGGTTTGACAGTTCTACTGTGAAACAATTTCATTATAAATTTTACGAAATAATTCTTGATATGATAAAATATTATTGAGAAATTCATAAGAAACAGTATTTTGTTTTTTATGTACAAAACAACGTCTGTCGAGTCAGCTAGCATATTATAAAATCCTAATTCTACGCATGCAATAATTCTCTTGAAAAAGCTTGTTGAGTGAGAACAAAAACATCAATATAATAAGAAACGGACTGTAATAAGTCTAGATATGGCCTGGCGTTCTATTCTAGATCTAAATAGGACAAAAAGTCAGGCATTCAACAGGCGTGCTCACTTCCTTTAAGGCCAGCTGCTGGCTTTGGCAGATGTTGGCGTAATTATTAAAAGGGTTGACTGCTTTTGCAATAACTGCCACAGGTCGCTTAACCTTAAGGCAGTACTTAGTACATATTCAATCATGAGAAAGGGTTTGTTTGTTGTGTTTTAGGAAACTTTGAATTATTGTGATCAATATTCTAGATATAGAATAAAATAAAAAATATTTTAACAAAAATCAACCGACTTCAG
This sequence comes from Leptidea sinapis, assembly GCF_905404315.1. NCBI lineage: Eukaryota > Metazoa > Arthropoda > Insecta > Lepidoptera > Pieridae > Leptidea > Leptidea sinapis. The sequence goes on along the minus strand of NC_066278.1, from coordinate 1,168,111 downwards.
AAACACTATTCTAAAAGAAAAGGTATATGCACGGAAAAGTATAAAAATAATTAATTATACAATCTAATTCTAGTTACGATTATTGTTATTTTTGGAATCAGTGTTCTTCCGCCGCGACCCGACTCTCATCTCTCGCCTCCTCACGACTCAAGCACATCACTATATGTAGTTACAAACCTATCTTGGATGACACCGACTCCAAAAATTACAATAATCGTAACTAGAATTAGATTAATTACTTAGATTGTATATAAATACGCAATTATTTTTATAATTTTTAGTGCATATATCTATTGTTTTGGAATAGTGTTTTTGAATTCGGTTGTTTTTTTGTTAAAATATTTTATATTTTTTGATTTTTAGTGAATTTGAAGTGCACTAACTAACAATTTGTCTAAATATGTGTAGATAGACTAAATTTTTCAATGCAGCAATGACAGTAAGCACTTTGCAATTAGATTACAGACAGTAAGAAATTCTGCCACAGATCGCACCCTTACTGTAAGTCGTTAAGGATTTGAATTGATCATCATATTCGACTACGACAATTACTTGACCATAACTATGTAATGGTAGATGACTTAAATATCCGGATAGCATAAGAAAGATTCGGCCGACTATCGTTGATTTGTTCCTAAGAATTGAAGAGTTCCGTTACTTTGTCATGGATTTCGTAATCAGAACCTAAACAAACTCTCACCAAACTATCTTTGAAGTATATCCTTACTAAAAAAAAGAATCATCGCAAACGGTTGGCGCGATATTGAGTTATTCGTAAATTTACCACCCACTTTGCTTTACGTATGTATAACAAATTTGTGACTTTTATGGTTTTCTCATAGATGTCACTATCAGATCTGGACGAAATTACCACACGGAAAGCCTAGTGCTTTCCGTTTCAAATAAAAAAAGAATTATCAATATCACCAAGTCAAAAGTGTTAAGGTAACAACCATAAAAAAAAAGGTTTCGGGCTGTCACTGTCACACGTCTTCAATACGTCAATGCTTAGATAATTTATGCGTCTAGATAAGACTATGATAGCTGTGAAAACATTGAAAAAATTTAAAAAATTCTATTCCGAACAATTCACGCACACTAACACAAAGTGTCATACAAATCGCCAGTGTAAGACATAGCTTGTCACGCACACTAAACTATATTCCTGGCCTGTTTATGCGTAAATGTATTTTCATCCTTTCCATTAAAAAAAAGGATAACCAATTTATAAGATTTTTATCAGTCTTGTTTGTTTGTTCCGGCTAATCTCCGAATCGGATGGATCTATTTTGAGATACAAACTTGAGATTTTTTTAGGGTTACGTATCAAAAAGTAAAATAACAACTCTATTTCTAAGACTCCACTGTGCATCAGTCCGTACATTCGTTTGTGCATCTGACTCTAAGCATTAAAATACAACATTACCCAAACCAAAATGGCCGCCTCTCAAATGAACAAAATGTTTAGTAGTGTTTTCATTTTTTTGCAACGGTTGCGGAACCTTTCGTGTTTGAGTCAGTATCCCACTTGTCAGACTTTTAAAATCGATATAGCAAATAGACACTTCAATTTTATTTATTCCTCTAGAATCTATACTAATATTATAAAGCTGCAGTGTTTGTTTGTTTGTTTGAACGCGCTAATCTCTGGTACTACTGGTCCGATTTGAATGATTCTTTCAGTGTTGGGTAGTCCATTTATCGAGGAAGGCTATAGGCTATGTTTTTTTTTCAAAATTAGGGATCCGTAATAAAATTGCTATTTTGTAACACAAGGTGTAAAATCGAAAACCTATTTTTGCGTGCGCTGCAAAAACTATTGACAATAGAACAAAATGATGTACAGGCTATAAATAAAGGCAATATTTTATTACTTATAAAACTATTGCGTGAATTATACTTTATATGGCAAAACAACGTTTGCCGGGTCAGCTAGTATTATATGAAATCGACAACGTCGTATCCTAAATGCAAATGAGCTTAGTTAGGAAAGGTTGTGTTTACGTTTTAATTACCGATGTTCTCAAATAATATTGAATGTTTACTTATTATGCAAATATTGTGTAAACTGGGACAAATCTATATAATTATTATAAACTATAAATTCTTGAAACTTAACTTGTACAGCTGTATCCTATATTGTTGTTAGCTTGTGTTTACTATGCCGTAAAAGTATATGATGTTATTTTTAACTGACTTCGAAAATGGAGGAGGTTCTCAATTTGGCGATATTTTGTATAGAGGCAGGTTGAACCAAGAATCGTTTTGGAAAAATGTTTCAAGTACAGTGTTTCTTTATAAAAAGAAAGTGCTTATTTTGAGTTAATATTCGTATCTTCACTATTTAAACCTTAACTTATTTTTTACCCATATTTGAAAAATGTATAGGGTCAATGTCCTTATGTCAGTAAATAAATAACTTACCGGAATCATTTCTTGGTGACATGTGGCGTTGGCAAGGTTTCGCTGAAACAAAAAGAAGAGGATTAGATTAGAAAAAAAAAGAGGAAGAACTAAGTAATTCAATCACAGCCACGACAGTGGATGAAACTTTTATCAAAAATCTGTATGTTTGGTATTTTGCTTCGAACTATTAGTCAATGAGATCACTTGATTTCTTTCCAGACACATATCATGGAAAATAATGAAATAAAATATAGTAATTTGAAGGATCATATTAATTACATATATTCCATATAATATGGAAGTCTCAATGAAAATATCTGTATTTATATGTACACGTGTATTTATATTTATTCTCGTAAAACACACGGTTGTTTTGATATTTTTTATGATAATAAGGGACGAGACGAGCAGGACGTTCAGCTGATGGTAATTGATACGCCTTGCCCATTACAATGCAGTGCCGCTCAGGATTATTGAAAAACCCAAAAATTCTGAGCGGCACTACAATCGCGCTCGTCACCTTGAGACATGAGATGTCAAGTCTCATTTGCCCAGTAATTTCACAAGCTACGACGCCCTTCAGACCGAAACACAGTAATTTTTACACAATACTGCTTCACGGCAGAAATAGGCGCCGTTGTGGTACCCATAATCTAGCCGGCATCCTGCGCAAAGGAGCCTCCCACTGGTAAATGTGATGAGACGAGATCGATTGAGCATTTATGAGTGTGGGTGACCTAATGCTTCATGATCACCGCGTTTGACACTAGCTTACAAAACCACTGAAATCATACGACTTTTTTAAACCTTGCTTTGGCAAATACATAAACTCGTAAAAAAATAACACCTATCAAAAAGGATAGGACAGCGTCTGTCGAGTCGACTGGTTTAATGACGTTATAAAATATAATTAACTTACCTGAGTTATAATTTTAACCATATCAAATCTAATTTCGATTTTTTGATTCGATAGTTATATTAATATTTGATTATTAATTAATAAGTTGAACGAAATATGTATAAAATATTCATATGCACTCAACATGCAATCAATAACCTATCGCGTAAACCAAACGTGCCTTAGTAGAGGTTCGGTTTTGTTTGCCCTCTTTCACACTACGTGACACACACACACACACTCACGCCTTGTTCCCTTCGGGGTAGGCAGGGACTACTGAATGCCACTTGCTTCTATCCTTACAAACCTCACGCGCTTCCTCTACATTCATTACTCTTTTTATACATGCTCGCCGGCTGCGGGTGCTTCGGACCTTTCCTATTCTCAAAACGTCCCCAATTTGATCAACGAATGTTCTACGAGGTCTCCCGCGACCGACTTGCCCACACACACTTGCCTTATATATTTGATAAGTCATTCTTTCTTTACTCATTCGCTCTACATGTCCACTACGTGACACTACTATCAATATCACCTCTACGCTTCTGTCTCTAAAAAATACAGAATTTCAGAAGTATATTTCTAATATTGCTATATTAGACTACTATTTATTCTTTCCTGCTGGAAAGAACAACCCATCACCAAGAAGCTGCAATTTTTTCAAATCACAAGTGTCAAGTCTAACGTAATCTTTCATTTTCCTCTATAGTTTACTTTTAAAATGATAATTAAAATATTAGTAAGTAATTATTGTTTGCTAAATCTCTTGCTGTTAGACAACCGATGAAATCAGGCCATGTTTAATACTTTGGTGTGCTCGACAAGCTACGTCTTACACTCGCGAAAATAGAGGTTAACTCTAAACTCATTTTCATAGCTGTCATAGTCTATCTAAACGTAAAAATAATCTAAAGTATGTAAGGATTATGCGCGGCAGCCATCTTGAATTTCTCAAACAGTGACAAATTCATATACGCCCTTCCGTGAACCTTGGAAATGATTCTCTTTCCATCCATAGCTTTCTATCGAGGTCATTAATTGTAAATGTATCCGATCTAAAATTTCAACTAACATGCTCTATAGAAATACTGTAGAATTGATTTCAGAAGGGTTTCACATTAGCAAGCACCCCGATGGTTCAGTCGAGAGCTCAGCGGGAGACTATTCTTTGGTGGAGGACTCGTTTAACCGTTGAATGTATTCCTGCATGCAGAGTAACAAAACTTAGCGGAGTAAAGATTCAGATATGACAACGTGTGTGCCAAATTTCATCATGATCGGTTGAGTAGCAGTTGATGTGTGAAAATTTAAGAAACAAACAAATAAACACAAATTCGCATTTATTTTAAATTTATTAAGTGTTAATTCCGCCAATATTTGTCTTTAAACAATTCGACACGTGTTTCACCTCTACACGAGGCATCCTCAGGAGATGTTGACTCGCCAAACTCTGGCACGAGACTGGCCCTTGCCCTGAATAACCATTGAGTCTCGTATAAACCTCGACAATGGATTTCCGCAAAATAACGCCTACTTCAATAAATTTTCGCATTTATAATCTTAGTAAGGATGTCAGAGAAAAATTAATTAATTATCACGAATAAACAAAGTGTCCGGCTCGAGACTATTAGTAGCTTGTAGCTGAGTTTAAGCTCGGTGCAGCTCGGTATTTTAATTTAATTAAAGCATTTATGGGGTAGTCACGGTCTGGCCTTTATCCTTTATGGCAACAATACATTGTCAAGCTTTCGATATATAAGCTTAGCAATTTTTTTTCGATTCTAGGAATCAAAATCTCGATCATTTTAACTTTTGTCTTTGTGGATAAAACTGCAAAAAAAATCTTTTACTCGGGTAAGACAATAGTTAATACAGTAATTTAAAAATACTTAGATAGCTTAGAAACCACAATATGATTAATATATTCAATTACAAAAAATATTAATCTATCTATCTATATATATAAAAATGAATTGCTGTTCGTTAGTCTCGCTAAAACTCGAGAACGGCAGGACCGATTTGGCTAATTTTGGTCTTGAATAAATGGTGAAAATTGTTGCTAAATTAAATAAAAACAACAAATTTGTTTTTCCTTTGATGTGTCCATACATAATTTCTATGAGAGAATTTATTGACGCACAGGTTGACAGTTCTGCTGTGAAACAATTTCATTACGACAGCAGGGTGCATATTTTACGAAGTAATTTTTGATGTTATGATATATTATTGACAAATTCATATAAAAACATTATTTTATTTATTATATACAGAACAACGTCTGTCGGGTCAACTAGTTATTAATAAAAAGAAAGATCACAAAAAGGTTTTCAATGGACCTAGTACTAGGTCAACCTGATTAACAAAGACAATTAATGTTTTTTAATTTATGTAATATTAAAGAGTTATATAAAATTAAGTTAATTATGATTGATTCCTTAGAGTCGTGGAAAGCCACTGGTGTGGGATGCGACTTGTGTGGACACGCTAGCCCCCTCTCATATTGAACATTCATCTAGAGCGGGAGGTGCAGCGGCGGAATCTGCCGAAAACCTAAAGCGGAGGAAATATGCATCACTCGGTGATGGATACATATTTGTTCCCTTTGGGGTGGAGACGATGGTTCCTTGGGGTTCACAGGCACAAAAACTCGTAAAAGAGCTATCCAGGCGTCTAACCGATTTAACAGGTGACCCAAGATGTGGTACGTACCTCTGTCAAAGGATAAGTTTGGCTATACAAAGAGGTAACGTTGCCAGCTTCATGGGCACCTTACCTGCCGATAGCGATCTTAATGATATTTTCTATTTGTAATTAATTAATTTTGTTAGATCATTTAAGTTTTATTTTATTATTATTTATATAAATAGCGTTATTAATTATTAAGTCATATGAAAATAATTTGAAATAAAAATAAGAATTATTTTTATTAAATAAAAAGTTAATTATTGTTAACTGATATAAAATTAAGAATTGTTATGTATTTCGTGTATGAAGATACATGTGTGTTGTTGATGAGATATAATGGATTCGATACATTTATAACTAAGAGTTTTCAAGAAGTTGTTATATTATTTCTGACTTCATTTGAGGTGTTATTGATTACATGTTACATACACATTTATGACATTAATTATTTATAACATAATATAATTAATATAGTTTAAAAAAAACTAATAAACACGGTTTGGTTGAAAAGGTACCTAATGATCGAAATTTAAAATGAACATCAATTTCTGCCTTATCGACGAAAGATGAAAAAATTATATAAATTAAATTGTAAATTAACAAAAACCTTATGTTGTTACCAAACTCCTTTGAAAATGTGTATGTAAAATAACGGGTAGGTCTGAGAATTTTTTTCACAACTTTTTGTTATTTTTATTTTATTATAATTCAGCATTAAAAAATACATAAAACTTCAATTTCTAAAATTTTCACCCATCTTCCATCAACACCTATTTTTGTATCGCGATTTTAATATTATTCTATTCCATCCACAGATACGCAATAGAGTTGCAAGATGGCAATCGAATATAATAATTATTGTAGTACGATAAATTTTATGTACGATATATTTGGTAGGTTTGAGAATCGGTCGTCATCTAATTTTTATAGCCCAAAAATTTTAATTATTGATTTTTATTATTACTTTATATGGCAATACAACGTTTGCTGGGTCAGCTAGAGTTATAAATATATAACGCAATGCACGCATTTCATTACTGAGGTAATTAGCATCAAACTCTAAGTCCCGTTAAACTTCACTTTATCAGGAACTCTCCACAAGCTATCAAACAAGTATTCGAATGAAATTTGTCATTTAAAGCCTTATTCATTGCTTTTGACTGCTCATAAGAATTCCTGGAACATTTTCTCTAGTCTCAATATTCATTCTTTTAAATACTTACACATCTTAACAGTTTTGTTGGGACACGGCCATTAAAAAATTAAGTACGTAGGTACACGTTGTATAAGCAGTTGTTAACGTCTTTAAGCATTAATGGAAAGTACAATATATAAGTATCAATACTAATAGTATTAAGCTGAAGAATTTTTGAATTATATTTTGTGGTTAATGAACGAGACTTATCTGTTAAGCTTACCTGTTATATAACGGTAAGAGTCAGCTCGATTAGACTAAGGGTATGAGATCAGTCAGAGAGAGAGAGAAAAATAAACCAGAATATACAGGCTGTCCCAAAGTTATGGGACATGAAGAGAAAGTACCTTAAATATCGAAGATAGGCATAAGAAGATTTATTAGTTCTTGGCCATTCTTTCGATTGGCATCATAAGAGTAGGGGCGTTTTTTTTTTACATTTAAGTCGGTTTGATTACCAGACGAGGCAAGTAATTTTTAGAAAATCTTTGAATGCAGAATTACTAACTCTTAAAAATAACATAAAGTCTTCTTTCAGTAAAATAGCCTATCTTCGATATTTAAGGTACTTTCCTTTCATGTCCCATAACTTTGGGACATGAAAGGATATAGAGGTATATAAACTATTCCGGCGATCTTGACCAGATTGTCGGTCCATCTTGTGGTGGGCCAACCAACACTGCGTCTTTCGTACGTTGGTTGAGGGCAGCGCAGGACCGATCGTCATGGAAATCTTTAGGGGAGGCCTTTGTCCAGCAGTGGATGTCTTGCAGCTGATGATGATATACACTATTAATACTTACTATATATTATATAATAAAAAAAATTTATTATTTCGTGTTATCAACCTCGCATGGTTTTTGCTTGTTTCTTTCTTCTGATTATTTTTTGTACATGATAAATGAAATAGAATGTACTATCTAGAATTAGGGTACACCTAGATAGGTGTACCCTAATTCTGTGTCCCATTATAACCTACAATTGGTTATAAACACTTCGACTCTGCAGTTTACAGATAGCTATTCTGTTCCATACTATGGCTGAGTTATATAGAATACTTAGACTTTGCTCAGGCTTTACTTGCGTAAGACTTAGCTGAGTATAAACTTAGCGTAATCTTCTTTTATGATTTCAGCTACAGTTTTTTTTATGAAATTTAGAGATTACTTAGCAGATTCCTTACTTACCAGATGCTAAGTAAGGAAATGCGCTTTCGTACGCGTGAGCTAGCGTTATGTTTAATACAATATTCGACGAAAATATTGAAAGCTTGAAAATTTTCATATAATACATATTTCTCCGCATGCGGAACGGAACTTTAAGTCTAATCGATTTTATATACGCTGGGGAAACAGCAGGGCACAGTAATTTAGCTTATAGGTACTTATTCTAAGTAGTACTTAGAACTTATGGTTAACGCTATTATTTGTTTTTCAAATTTTATTTGTGTATTAATCCTAGAAGTTATCACTTTCAAAACATAACATATTGTTTAGATTTACAAGAGCGACATATCAAGTCAATTTCCTAATATGCAAATATTGTGGTTGAGCAGGTTATCAACTGTAAAGTAGATCTTGCAGATGAAGCTACAACCTGAGAGTTGAACAAAGCAAACAGAATTTTATAGCGAGCCGGTACTCGAACGGTTAGCTCAGTTGATTAGAGCACCGGCACGGAACGCCGGAGGTCGTGGGTTCGAATCCCGCAGCGTTCATAAAATTTTGTTTTTCAAATTTTATTTGTGTGTTAACGTTGTGATACGCTATATGAAAATTTAATTTAATATTATTAACATTGTTACTAGCTTTTGAATTAAACAATCACTGAAACTCCAAACATTAAAAAAAATTAAATTCTCATTTTGTAGGTCTGTTTTCAAAACAAATCGTTCGATGTATCAGTAAACAGGACTCAATGATAGCATCAAAATATTATCCCTAAATGAACGAGCAGGCCACGTGTTGTATTCTGTATCTTAATAGCTGTATCTTCTAGTAGATAACACACAAAAAATACAGCCTTAGAGCATTGCGTATTTACTTAGACAGTGAAGCTTAATGTTAATGTGATTTGTGTAAAATTTTTATTTTATTTTTTTATGGAATTCAATATTTCACGTTTTTCCAAGTCGACATGACATAACTTCACATTAATGTCAGTACTTCAAAAACAAGCATACAACTTCCCTTAACACCCGCACAGCTCTTGTAAGTATTCTGGCATGAAAATCATAATATCATCTGGAATGCAAAGTCGAATTGGCTTCGATGAGATGAGAGGTCACCAATGGAGTGTGACAATTCTAGGGGCTCGGGTAAGGCTTCGTGTCATGTAGTCCTGTACCCCTAATCTCGTAACAAAACGAGAATAGGATCGAAGCGACCTTCTGGCAAAAAGTTAAATTTCGTAATCTTGTAACACAAATTGACGGTTCAATTTCGATTGAGATGAAGTTGCGTGTGAATTAAAGGAAATCGTATGATGCCTATTCGCATTAGAAGATCGAACGTCAGCTGTTAAGATGAGTATTCTGCAAAATTTTGACGTTTGGTTGAGTTGACACGTTTTAACATCACATAATAGAGCATAGATAACTCTTCTTGTAGAAATATTTTAGATTCGGTAAAACAGTGTTGGTCATTTCGAGCGAGCCTGTCGTTCAGTCCAGTTATGGTTTATTTAACGTTCTAGGGAAATGATAGGAGAATACGAATCTTGAGCAAAAAATGGATAGGATCGGATATAAACGTCAAAGATTTTGAAATTACGTGAATAGCACCGCTGTTCTAATCTCTGGTTTGGTGCACCGCAGTGTCAGCCCGGTGCATCTGACCGCGTGCAACGCAGAGCTGCTCGCATGGTCGGTTAACTACTCTGCGAACGATAGTTTCTTCTTCTTCGGCGTTACACTCTTGTCAGAGTGGTCGTGGTCGTCACGTCGAGGTTAGTGGCCTGTTTCACAATGCGACGCCACTCGTCGCGAACTGCTGCTCTTCTCGTGCATTCATGCAGAGTACCGTCGACAGCTTGTCTCACTTGGTCCGTCCACCTCATCGGGGACCTGCCTGGTGGTCTAGTGCCCTCGACTTTACCCTGCACTATTAAGCGTTCTATGGAGTCGCTTCCACGTCGCGATACATGCCCGAAGAAAGTGAGAATGCGAGCTTGTACGGTAACGATAGTATGGCGTTGCGTAAAGACTCGTCGCTTCATTATATCCTCTATCTCGGGGATATTCCGTACTGTTTGACCTGACTTCTGCCTTTGAATTCTACCATCGTATCACTAGAATATCATCTTTTCTATCTGGATGTATGGCGTTTCTCATCAGTGCGGTTTTCAATAAACTTTTTATCAAATTATACCAAACTGTTTCCAAAGGCCACTTATCCAATTACCATGTAAACGAAATCTTCCTGAATTTAGTCGCAGGCAACGACTCGTTTAGTATAAGTTTATGTAAGAACATAAAATTTAGGTGCATAATATGTATGAATGCTTATTTTTAATGTAAGCCGTGCAAAAAAAACAGAACTTCTTTGATCACTGTTGGCAACCATAGCTTTAGATAATGCTGAAGGCATACGTAATAGTTTGTGAATGTCTGTCCAGTACTTCCACAGAACAGCGTGTACAAAAAAGAGACAGACATTTTTTAAATTTTATTTTTGTGTTCAGCTCAGTCCTATTATAACCTACAATTGGTTATAAACACTTCGACTCTGCAGTTTACAGATAGCTATTCTGTTCCATACTATGGCTGAGTTATATGATGATGGAGAATACTTAGACTTTGCTCAGACTTTACTTGCGTAAGACTTAGCTGAATATAAACTTAGCGTAATCTTCTTTTACGATTTCAGCTACAGTTTTTTTTATGAAAATAAGAGACGAGCAGGACGATCAGCTGATGGTAATTGATACTCCCTGCCCATTACAATGCAGTTTCAAGAAGGATTCTTGAAAAAACCCAAAAACTTTGAGCGGCACTTCAATTGCGCTCGTAACCATTGAGACATAAGATGTTAAGTCTCATTTGCCCATTAATTTCACTAGCTACGGCGCCCTTCGGACCGAAACAAAGTAATGTTTACACATTACTACTTCACGGCACAAATTTGCGCCGTTGTGGTACCCATAATCTAGCCGGCATCCTGTCCAAAGGAGCCTCCCACTGGTAAAAGTGAAAGTTTTACTTAAGTAAAGTTTGAGCAATGTCCAAGTTCGTTTTATAGATCTCAGCCTAAAACGACACTACACATTCTCTTTAGTATAAACTATAAACAGTCTCGCAGTTTGACCTATTCGTTAGCCGCGTAATTTGGCAGTGGCTGTCGTAAGCAGAGGCCCTGCGTGAAATATTTGGTAGCGAAGGCGCGGCTGTGATTTGCATACAATGAGACAAAGCGAGGGTGGGACGAAATGAGAGACCGTCGGAACGTTCCGGAAGTACCGTTCTTGGACATCTCATACTTTACTTTTGTAAATTGATTCCATTTATTTGCCTCTTTGCCAACTAATGAGATATAGATTACAATAGCTTCTATTCAATTTGTTTTTCGATAACCACTTAATCTTATTGAGAGACAGAATCTGCAACGAATTAGGGAAAAAATTGGCATTAGGCTGTGTCGTCGGGACGGCTGTATGTTTCGCTAGAATATGTGTAGCGTATTATACGTGTGTAATATCTTTCAGATGTTCGTATTTTAATGTAATTTTATCTACATCCATGCTTTAAATCCTCTATTAAAGATTCTGAAACAGTTAGCTTATTGCCAACATTAAAGCACCCAATGTTCTAATAACCATTACATCATCCAAAAGAGTGTCGTAATGTTGTACTGAATTTCATAACAACACTCATATTTTTTTTTATGGAATAGGAGGACAAACGAGCGTACGGGTCACCTGTTGTTAAGTGATCACCGCCGCCCACAATCTTATGCAACACCAGAGGAATCACAGGAGCGTTGCCGGCCTTTAAGGAAGGTGTACGCGCTTTTTTGAAGGTACCCATGTCGTATCGTCCCTGAAACACCGCACAAGGAAGTTCATTCCACAGCTTTGTAGTACATGGAAGAAAGCTCCTTGAAAACCGCACTGTGGAGGACCGCCACACCTGCAGATGGTGAGGATGATATCCTAACTTGTGGCGTGTCGTGCGAAGGTGGAATTCGGCGGCACGAATCAGATTAAACAGCTCTTCGGAACACTCCCCGTGATAAATGCGGTAGAAGAAAAACAATGAAGCGACGTCTCTACGGAACGCCAAGTGATCCAGCCGTTCACAGAGCACTGGGTCCCCGACAATTCGAGCTGCTCTGCGTTGCACGTGGTCAAATGGATCGAGCTGATACTGGGGTGCGCCAGACCAGAGATGACAGCAATACTCCATGTGTAGCCGGACCTGCGCTTTGTGGAGCGCTAGAATGTGCGCCGGCTTGAAGTATTGCCGTGCTCTATTAATGACGCCCAGTTTCTTTGAAGCCAATTTGAATCTTAATTATTGCACTATACAAAATGTAAATTACTACTAAAATAAATAATTCTTTCATTAATACTTTGTTTATTTGTATATAATCAGTAATGGATGATATTAGGTTACTGCTAGGACTGGCTGTTTTAATGTTAGCAGTAAGCTAGAGAATTTTCTCTTCTCTTTCAGAATCTTTTAGAGGATTCATATTTTGGGTGTTGATAAAGTCTTGTATGCAACTGTTGATAATTAGGTATTAAAACACTCATGTGATACTATTATCACACTCGACTTTGCCTCGTGAGATACATCCACATTCGTGTTTTAATACCCCTTATTACACAACAGATGCATAAATAACTATTACACACCTATGGGTCAGCAAAGAAAAAATCAAAAGTTTCAGCCACTAAGTAGTGGATATTTGAATATTTGGAATCTTAAATTAATACAGAAGATATTACATAAGTGATGCATTTCTTAACAGCTGGTTTTTGCGAAGAGCTGGTGTCCCATTAAGGTTGACCCTATATTATCACCAGAACCTCACCCCCAAGATTTCAGTATCAGAATTTGACAAATATTATACTAGTGAACTACACCTAGAAAAGTATTATAAGTAACAAAAGATTAGTACCTGTTGGTGTATGTGTGTGTGTATGTATATTATACTCTCGATTATCTATTTTATTACTATTTTCAGTGCATATGTATGTAAACACTATTTCATGACAAGCTTGCATTTAGTTTTTTTGTTTAAATGTCTACAATCTTTATATTTTGATAGGCTTTTATACGAATAAGGAGTGTCAAATTATTATATATATGCATATATTATCATTTATAACAATAACTCGCTGTATTATCTCTAAATAACAATTTCACCTGGATATTTAAATTATGTCCTATGGTATATTGCTATGGGGCAACGCTGCCGATATTAATACAATATTTGTGCTGCAGAAGAGGGCTTTTCGCGCTATTTATAACCTAGGTCGTAAAGAATCATCGAGAGCAAAATTCAAAGAAATTAACATCTTAACTGTTGCTTCTTAATATATTCTTGATAATGTAATGTATGTTCATAGGCACATAAGTGAATTTGCCAGAAACTGTCATAACCATAACGTTAACACCAGGAACAGACGTAAACTGATGATGCCTACTACTCGGCTAAGGCGAGTTAGTAAGTCTTTTGTGGGGCGATGTATATGCTTTTACAACAAGATCCCAGAAAACGTTCAAAACAAAAGAATTACGTTAATCAAAATAATTGGTAAAAAACGTTTGTGTGGTAAAGGTTACTATAACATAAATGACTTTCTAAATGATACCACACATTGGGAATGGAGTGACCGCCCTCAGGCTATTAAATAATAAGTTTAATTGTACAATATTACTTTGTAAACATATTAATTCGATGAAAAAAAAAGCCCGCTGAGTTTGTTGCGCCCATTCTTCTCAGGTCTGAGGCATTCATTTTGAAATGGGTGGTAGTTTTTTTGACTTTCAATAAGTGATGTCACATCCTATTTTGAATAAAAATATTTGAATTTGAAAGCACATAATTGATAGATCTCAATGAAAGTAAAAAATTAAAGAATACGATCGTCATTGGTTCTCCAAGTAAGATACGTTAAGGGAAAGTTGTGTGATGCGGAAAATATACTTTAAAATGAGTGTGCTTCTCCCTCCACCAGGCGCAATCAATCGCAGTCCTCACCCAACATAACGATTTCTCTGATACTCTGGCAATCGAGTGGTATAAATTAACTTCCGATGTGGGTGGTACGTATGTAGCTACATCACCCAACTCCATGTTCAATTATCATCACTTTTTCGGTCCCGGGTTCGAATCCCAGTAGGTGCAATCATATATTTGATGAATATGGATGTTTGTTTCCGAGTTATATATTTAGGTATGTTTAAGTATTTATATTGTAAGAAAATTTATTGAAATAGGCGTTACTTTGCGGAAATCCATAATTATTTAAATGATTTGAGTTTTCTTTAGTGTTGATTCCGTCAATATTTGTCTTTAAACAATTCGACACGTGTTTCGCCTCTACACGAAGCATCCTCATGACGTGTTGTCACGCCAAAAAGTAGTCTCGTGCCAGATTTTGGCGAGACGACACGTTGGTTTAATATTTATATTGTATTAAATATATCGGTGTCTTGCACCCATAGCACAGGCTACCAAAAGGGGCAAGATAATTTGTGTAAAAGTTTGACAATATATTATTATTATTTCTGGATTTCCTCCAAATATTGAAGCAAATTTAAAGACATATTAACGTTAAAAATATATTAAAGCTTATTTTCTAGTATTGTTGTGCGTCTTGTATCTGTAACACGATATTATATTAAGGTTGGGTTATATCCAGTACATTCACCATAAAGTTAAACTCGATACCTTCAGTTGCAAAGTGTAACAAGTATGTAATTCAGTAAGTTTGAGATAAGTATCAGAAATTAACGATAACCCACCATTAACCATTATCCACTTACCAGTGGTAGGTTCCTTTGCATAGGATACCAGCCAGATTATGGGTACCACAACGGCGCCTATTTCTTCCGTGAAGCAATAATGTGTAAACATTACTGTGTTTCGGTCTGAAGGGCGCTGTACCTAGTGAAGTTACTGGGAAAATGAGACTTAACATCTTGTGTCTCAAGGTGACGAGTACGATTGTAATGCCGCTCATAATTTTTGGGTTTTACAAGAATCCTGAGCGACACTGCATGGTAGGGCGTATTAATTACCATCAGCTGAACATCCTGCTCATCTCGTCCCTTATTTTTATCTTATTAGAGTCATTATCTCTAAGTACTTATCGAAACTACAATAAGCACAAATGAGAGACATTAATTAAAATGAAATAAATTATATATCATTTATCTAGATATGAAAATAAATAGAAGAATTTAGGTCGCAATCTGCAGGTAAAGTGCCATTGAACCAGACAAAAATTCACGGGATTAAATTTAACAAAATTCCAGTGAAATTTAAATGAGTAATTTCCATTGAGATTTATACAAAGTACTAAAGCGCTATTATAAGACGGATAAGGGTTGGGCAGAATACATATTCAGGCATGCGAGAGGGATAATTGTGTCATCGTATGCGGAATATTCAAGCTTATGGTGTAGGATTATTTAAATTGCTGCCTTTCTTTAGAATTAACATTATGTTACATATGTTAGAGGCCAAATGAAAATTCGGAGCACTATTTTATAAAATCTCTTTTTTTTATAATAGAAATGTATGTTTTGTTTAACTCTTCATTTGTTTAATTTTTTTATGTTTAATTGTTCAACTTTGTTATTCTTATCACACTATTGTAAATGTTGTTTGCACCTGTAAAGACATGTCGTATTGTACTATCCCTTGTGTACTTGCTAAAATTTTAATTGTATAATGGTGTGTTGTTGGTGTAACTATCTAAATAAATAAATAAAATAAATGGCCGCAAAATAGGAACTTGCAAAGTCAAATTGAATAATCAACATTGAACTGATGAAATGATACGTCAATAAGTTTATTAGTATTATCATTTCAGTTGGAAGACGTCCACTACTGGATAAAGACTTCCCCCAAAGATTGCCATGACGATCGGTCCTACGCTGCCCTCATCCAACGTGTTCTGGATCGCCGGTCCATCTTATGGGAGGCCTACCAACGTCTTCCGGTACGTGGTCGCCATTCGAAGACTTTACTGCCCCAACGGCCATCTGTCTGTCGAGCTATGTACCCTGCCCACTGCTACTTCATTTTCGAAACCATCTCGGCTATGTCGGTGACTTTGGTTCTCCTACAGATTTCCTTATTTCTGATTTGATCTCGCAGGGAAACTCCGAGCATAACCTTGTCCATTGCCCTCTGAGCGATAATGAGACTTCCTCATAAGACCCACAGTAAGCGACCACGTCTGCGTTTTATAATAACATATTAAAACTGTTAAACCAATTACCTAAACAGAGCATCAGACATTACGTCATTGAATTGCTATACTTAGTCTGTGACAGAGATCCGTACCAGAACCTTCGGTCAGCTGACAAAACTATGAAGCGCTTAAACAATTCAATAGTTGAGCCTTTTAAAATCTAAATTTAAGAATTCTTACTCAATATCTCCGTTGCGCTAACGCGAGCGAAATAAGTATCAATGTTATTAGGTCAACTGCAGCTCCGGCAAAAAATTCTAAAATCAGGTTTTCGTTCTCGACAATTTCCTCTTCCACAAATTAAGGGTATCGTCGGTAAATCGTTACTAAATTTTCTAACTTGAATGGGGAAGAAATATTCTGTATTCTACTGTTTTTGAATTGGTATTTTATGCCTATTGTTATGTTATTTGTATACTAGGATTTTGATTAGTCGCCTATATGGAAGTCATTTGAAGCACTGTTTAAGGTAATTTAGCACAAAAAATAACTAAAATATACAGATGCTGATGATATTGATCTCATTTGTGTCAAATATTTCTTGAAAAATTGTTGTGAATGTTGCAGACGGACCTCTAGAACCCTTCGTCTCTACCCCAAAGAGATGAAACATTATATCCATCGCCAATTGATGCTTATTTCTACGGATTCTTTGATGTGTTTCGCATTTAGTTCCATATTCATTTAAATTTTATAATTGCAGTTAAAATAAAAAAACTCACATAGTCAAAGTTATAAATTTCAACACTACCACCACTTCCGAAATACTAGAAATTAATTGCCACTCATAAATTAAAACAACATCATCAGCTTCAGTATAGTTCGAATAACATTTTTTTTAATGAAAATAAGGGACGAGACGAGCAGTGCGTTCAGGTGGTGGTAATTGATACGCCCTACCCATTACAATACAGCTCAGGATTCTTCAGGAAAAAATCCAAAGATATATAAATAAGATGTTCTGTTTCATTTGCCCAGTAATATCACAAGCTACGGCGCCCTTCAGACCGAAACACAGTAATGTTTACACAATACACATAACTGCTTCACGGCAGAAATAGGCGCCGTTGTGGTACCCATAATATAGCCGGGTTTCTGTGCAAAAGAGCTTCCCAATTAGTTAAAACCAAAAGGAATTCATAAACGAACTCCAAATAGTTTTCATATAACTGTTGCATCATTCTAACAAAGACGTTTATAAATAAACATGTGTGAACAATTCATATATCGAAATGATTTTCTTTAAGAGACGATAACTTTTACAACAAGCCGCGCACCTTCACGAGTATGATGCTACAAATACCACGAAAAACGACCCCTTGCCATATTTTAGGGACGCTGACATTAATTAATTAAGGCCTTCCACAAGAACTGAATGAACATAAAAAAAGATATTTGTTCATGTATATGCAAAGGTTACGAAGTATCTCTACGTAAAAAAGAAGTTGACAGTTTTGTTTAAATTTTTACATTATTTTTAGCTATCAGTGTTTGATATGATAATATGTCTCACTGCCATTCTATGGGCTTCCCGAAAGGTTGTGCAAATGGGTTACTAGCTTTTTTAGCACATGAGAGCATCAAGGTCGTTATCAACAGTGCATGCTCCGACTTAAAACTCGTAACCCTATTGTCCAGCATGTCTTTTCTTTTTTGTTTCTTCTGCATATCAATGATATGCTGCAAATCAGCAATATTCATTGCTATGCAGTCGACAGCACAGGGCATGCTTCTTACATTAGCCATGCCAACATCTCCGAGGAAAGCGTCTATGAAAATCGGAACAAACTTGTGTTTGCAAACAAAGTTATTCAACCCTAATAAGACATATTTTGTGCATTGAGCGCTTAAAAACTCTCCGCTTGTCGTATCCTCTCTATTTGAGACCACTCATAATTGATTATTATGGTACACTAGGCAAGCTATATTTAATTCGTCACTCAAAATTATTTTCTATAAGAAGTGATGAGAATAATCAAACATACACTCTGTGGTAAGTAAATACGTTTTGTACATTACAATGCGGTGCCACTCAGCATTCTTGCAGACTTAAAATCTGGACTACGGACCGAGTATGAGCTCGTCAACTTGTTACATAAAATGTGCTGAGCAGACTTGCTGACCTCAGTTTTGTCTTACTGATGACTGCTGAATTGACACTGCAGTAGTTCTACACACTAGAAGAGGCTCTAAGAGGAGTATTATCGAAAAATCTTAATGAGAAAATCACAAAACTGTGTCTTCTAGTAATTAAACTGGATTCATATTCTCCATTTCACAAACTTTACAAGGGAGTTCTTGATAGAAGGTCCAATTTTCTCCTGGTGCTGGGAAATTGCCATCACAGCCCTGCATGACCAGTGTATATGGCATCATCACTATCGTCGGCATAATAATGCGTGTTGGAAGCATCCAACACATCATTCATATGCAGAAGAAACAGTATATAAATGATAGCACACAAGCTTGGGAAACCGTCAAAAACGATATTATGTACAAACTATTTAGTCAAACGCTAAAATACTCGACATTGTCACAGAAATTTAATGTCATGTTCAATGGACGAGTTAATCAACTACCGTCAAATATGCTCGTTTTTTGATATAAAAATAATTGTTGTACTAACCGATCATTCAGGTTTTTGGGTGGTAAAATCGAATAAGGATATCCTTATTCAGCTTATATAACATTCCAATAGCTTTAAAATTGGCAACCCCAGGCTCGGCAGATGTACAGGAATCCGATACTTACAGACAATCATTCTGTCAAACCGTCCATCGTGGTATGCCCGTGGGAAGTACATAACAATTGCCGAATGCCAAGTACACTATTAAGGCATTTCTACATTGTCAATTTATGGTCAATCTATTTATTATTATATGTTTATTACTGCTCTAAACAATATTTATTATTTGTTTATCGCTAGTCTAATGGATAGCAAATATAATAATTAAGAAATGGAACAATTGACTAGTAACAGTATCTATGATCAATATTAGCCATTCTTGTTACAGTATTATAATATTTTGGAATTTATGAGTTTGACCAACTATTTTATGATGCATATTCCAAGTGACAAAACATCACTGCAAGCTTTGGTCTCAGTTTATGGATCTCCCAAGCACTGTATGTTACGATAGCTCGATCGGGGATGAACCAGTAATGGAGATCATATGTAAATTGAATTGATATGATCTAATTCAAATGATTACTAATTTTAGGAAGAATTGTTGACAATGATATTCTATATTCATTACAATTATATTTATAATATAGGAAACGAGAATGCTTAGCCGTTGTTGTCTGATAATTCAAATTGCTAGTGTGTAAGCACCTTAAGAACTTTAAATTACTCTTTAAAACATTCATGGTCATGTATTTCAAGACTATTAGAGCGTGCGGGTCAATCATTAAGCTATATAATATGTAGATAGTTGGTGTGAAGTTTTAATCAGAATAACTGTTACAGTCGCTAACATGGGAAACGATACTACGATGTAAGTTTACATTACATTTGATGTTCGATAAAGATAACACAGAGTTATTATAGTTATATGACATACGTTTTGGTATAGATGCATCTGATGGCTACTGGCTAAAATAAGACGAATGGAGAACCTCTATCTTTTTTTTTAGTAGGCTTTTTTTGTGAAAATAAGGGACGAGACAGAAGGACGTTCAGCTGATGGTAATTTATACGCCCTACCCATTACAATGCAGTGCCACTCAGTATTCTTGAAAAACCCGAAAATTCTGAGCGGCAATACAATTGCGCTCGTCACCTTGAGACATAAGATGTTAAGTCTCATTTGCCCAGTAATTTCATTAGCTACGGCGCCCTTCAGACCGAAACGCAGTAATGTTTACACATTACTTGCTTCACGTCAGAAATAGGCGCCGTTATAGTACCCATAATCTAGCCGGCTTGATGTGCAAAGGAGCCTCCCACTAAAGACTTATAGTACTATAAATTTCAATAATAATAATAATAAAATAGATAAATACACATATAATTTTTTTAAGTATATTATCTACAAATGTATACCTTTTGTGTGATTTTTATTAAAAGTAAAGAAGCAACTACTTTGTAATACGAAAAAAGTTTCATCTTGCAGAAAACTTGCAGTGACGTGTCTACTGTCTATGGTTAGTTTGGCGCGTCCAGTAAACGATATAATTAAAAGTCGATAAGGAGAATTATTATTGTTATTAATATTTAGGCTGGGTTGCACTAACTACCTAACTATAGCAATAACAAACATGTTATAATTCCGGTGAAGCAAAAAATGTGTTGCACCACTTGACAATTTTTAGATGACGTCATAACTTTAACTGTTAACCGTAACCACCCAATCTTCACCGGTTAAAGCTATTGTTAATATTAAATAGCTAAATAGCGACCTGTCAAAAGTTTTAAATAAATATTCGATATTGACTTGATATTTCACTTTAAACTATGCCAAAGAATACGATGGTGCAACACATTATGCAGTATATGTTAAAGTTAAAGACTTAAACCCACTGACCTCTACTATAAACCAGTGGACTGGTGGCTGTCAAAGTACTTTTGTGCCTGTTTAATATTTGCCATTTTGGCGCTGTTGGCCATGTAGCGAGAGTCTGCGGTACTAAAACTAGTGATGACAACCTCAGCAAACATCGATAGATGGTGGGAGAGGAGTATTTACATAAAATACTGTGTTCTTTAATAAGTTGATTCTTGAAGCATAAATAACACGCAAAACGAACGAAATTAATTCAAAATTCAAAAATACTTTAGAGTATTGTACGTTCTTTCGCAGCTAATTTGTATTATACGTCAAAATAAGTTCTCTGGACGCTCGCAAGTGGCGCTTCAAATAGGCACAAAAAAAATTCTGTCAAACATATGGAACAACCTGTCCAGTGGTATTTATACAGGTTAGTGCTTAAAACTTAACCATAATAGCAAATGGAGCTTTCTGCCACGAACTACAAAGCTGTGGAATGAACTTCCTTGTGCGGTATTTCCGGGACGATACGACATGGGTACTTTCAAAAAAAGCGCGTACACCTTCCTTAAAGGCCGGCAACGCTCCTGTGATTCCTCTGGTGTTGCAAGAGATTGTGGGCGGCGGTGATCACTTAACAACAGGTAGCCCGTGCGCTCGTTTGTCCTCCTATTCCATAAAAAAAAAAAATGATGCAACCCCGCCTTAGAATTTTCTTATTCTTTTCTAAAGTGTAAAGAAAGTATGCAGGTATTGATTGGGCTTACGACCGTTTTCAATGGGCTATCTATCCTTAGTTTAACTTACTAGAGGTAGAGAAATCTATCCTTTTACGCTTACTTACATTTCAATAATCTATCGTCTAACATGCAAAGGATTTGAGTTTTCTTTAGTGTTAATTCCGCCAATATTTGTCTTTAAACAATTAACACGTGTTTCGCCTCTACACGAGGCATCCTCAGGAGGAGTGTTGTCTCGCCAAAATTTGGCACGAGACTGACATGCTGTTTAAAGACAAATATTGGCGGAACTAACACTAAAGAAAACTCAAATCATTTGTATAATTATGGATTTCCGCAAAGTAACGCCTACTTCAATAAATTTTCTATCGTCTAACATCTAACCTATATTAGACATAACTATGGACAGATAAGGTCTTGTCATTAAGCGATGACAGCAATTTATCCGTAACTATAGATACATTTTACTTTACTTTACATTCGGTATATCTCGAAACCAAAAGACGTAACGCTTTTTCTTGATTTGCGAAATAATTGTACCTCGCTGAGTTTTACCAGAGTCACGTTGCTTAATTCAATAAGTGACCTTTGTAGAAACGAATTGAATTACGAACCTTATAATTTGATTGCTTAAAAATTACAGAGTAGGTACTTTAACAGTAGTTATCTTATTTTAAAACAATTATGGCATTTTTTACATTTTACCGGCGCAATTTATTGCAAGAAAGTCACTTAGATTATATTTCGTTAAATGAACACAAGGTTTTTTGATTTGAGACTTAGAAATTTTTAAGGAGCGCAATCCGTAAAGATAATATCTTAAATTTACTTGAAAATTAACTCAGTTCAAGTTGTAGTGCGTGTGTCAAGATAAAATTGATATCAATTTGCCATTTTTTACAAACAGAAATAAACTAACATAAAATGACACACCTTTCTTCCATATTTTCCACTTATATCAACCCTTACATGTAAATTCAATAAAATTATAAACTTGTTGTGCCTACTACTCGGTTAGGTTGAGTTAGTGAGTGGTGGGTATATATAGTTCATAGACAATGTACCTACGATTAAAATATTATATTGTAAAGTTTTTTTTTTTTGGAATAGGAGGACAAACGAGCGTACGGGTCACCTGTTGTTAAGTGATCACCGCCGCCCACAATCTCTTGCAACACCAGAGGAATCACAGGAGCGTTGCCGGCCTTTAAGGAAGGAGTACGCGCTTTTTTTGAAGGTACCCATGTCGTATCGTCCCGGAAACACCGCACAAGGAAGTTCATTTCACAACTTTGTAGTACGTGGAAGAAAGCTCCTTGAAAACCGAACTGTGGAGGACCGCCACACATCCAGATGGTGGGGATGATATCCTCACTTGTGGCGTTTAATGGAATTATTAGTAAACACACTTTGGGCATAGAGCCTTCGTTCCCAGGCTATTTGAAAGATAAATTAAATTCCAACGCAATTTGATTTTACATAAAAATAATTAAATCTGAATTTGTTTTATCTCACATATACTTGGAACTCGAGCCTTAGCACTTGTCAGTACTTCCGCGATCTAAACTTGAATTGCAGGTTGATTCCCATCACTTCTATCTTTAAAAATAATAATTAAATTATTTATTGGTTTTAACACATTCTCCTTAACTTAAATAGTGGCATGAACCTCCTTTTTAGCATATAAAGAATGATTGTGCCAGGAGGCTCCGCTCTTTCTTAGCCTTAAAATAACATACTTTGAGAACTTTATGAAATATGATGAATCGCGTGTATGTATATATATATATATATATATATATATATATATATATGTGTGTGTATGTGTGTGTGTGTGTGTGTCTGTTTTAGCGTATGTGTTTTAAGAGCAACTCAGTCTCAACTCAAAAGTCAAAACTCAAGTCAACTCAAACCCCTTCTCACGCACCCTCTCCACATGAACATTCATTCAACATGGAAAGATGAAAGGAATGAATGTTCACGATGGATCTCCAAGTAAGCTTATGGAATCGGAGCAAAGAGCGTGGCCGCTTAAGGTTTTTCGAAAAATAACAACTTAAACACGCTTTTTTCGAATGTCGTATAGACCTGGTTTTAATTAATTTAATCTAATTACTAATATAACGTTTTAAACTCTAAATAGTATACTAGAAATGATAGTAATAGTATACTAGTAATAGCATCTCCAAAATAATATACTAGAACACCTTTTAATGGAAGACAAGAGCAGAGAGGGAGAACAGAAGTGTCGAACAAACGTGCATATTAGGAATTTGAAAACCAAAAACACATCGATACGAGGTGGGCGAGAATCGAACCTGAGGCAGCGTGATGAGAGTTAAAAGTTCTACCCATTGCGTCACTGACTACAAAAATCGATCACTTAATGCTGAAAGAAAAAGGTAAAGATTATACTTATATCTGGAATTCAGTCAGTTCTTGATAATAATAAGTTAAATAATAAATTCACTCATTTTTACCTGAATTACATATTATGTACTATTTTCTTATACTATTTTCGCGCCTCAATAAGGCTACTGGAAACCCAAGCGCTGGCAGCTATCTCGTTCAACGGATCAGCCTAGCTATCCAACGCGGAAATGCTGCCATTATTTTAGGTACGCTTCCACGTAATCATAGTTTTAATTTTATGTAGTCATAGTATTGTTAATATAGTTATAAGATTTGTTTTGTTTGAATAAATATATTTTCTTATTGCGAAAAGGTTTACTGCGCAAATCAATCGAATTTAAATATTTTCCTCTTTAAAAACAACTTTAAATAAAGTCAAAAATTAACATCGAGATTCATAATTTCATTCGATCTTTATTCTTATATTTAAAAAAAGGTAAGTATTTAATGCCAAACTTTTATTTATCGTATAAATTACTTCAGATCATTTCGTAGTTATAATTACAAAGTTCTTTGTATGTACTATTTTTATATACTTACATTTCTTGTTGCGTGATACAAGTCACTCGAAATAAGCATCTAATCCCCTAACAATAAGGCTGTATGCTAACAATGCTAATTGAGGAAATACTAAGTCTTAACCAAGGTCATTAGACAGCTAATGATAACAAAAAAGTGAGGGTCGAAGCACTCGGAATGACTAACACGGCACTAGACAATTGTAGAGATGAAAAACAAAATTTTTATAATTTTCACATTACAGAGTGTCAATAGTGTGTGAGTTTGTTTGGCGAATGTATCTTTACACATTTACCAGTGAAAGGCTTCTTTACACAGGATGCCGGCTAGATTATGGGTACTACAACGGTGCCTATTTCTGCCGTGAAACAGTAATGTGTAAGCATTACTGTGTTTCGGTCTGAAGGGCGCCGTAGCTAGTGAAATTACTGGGCAAATGAGACTTAACATCTTATATTATATAACGAGCGCAGTTGTAGTGCCCCTCAGAAATTTTGGGGTTTTTCAAGAATCCTGAGTGGCACTGCATATTGTAATGGGCAGAGCGTATCAATTACCATCAGCTGAACGTCCTGCCCGTCTCGTCCCTTATTTTCATAAAAAAAATACATATTATAATCAAGTAATGTACCGACATAGCCCAAATGATTGCGAAACTGAAGTGACTGCCACTGTGAGCTATGTGCCCTGCCCACTGGGGCAGGGCACATAGCTCGGCTGACAGATGGCCGTTGGGGCAGGAAGGTCCTCGAATGCAGACGTACTGGAAGGCGTAGTGTTGGTAAGCCCTCCACAAGATGGACCGACGATCTGATCAAGATCGCCGGAGTAGGTTGGATGAGGGCAGTGCAGAACCGATCGTCATGGTGATCTTTGGGGGAGGCCTTTGTTCAGCAGTGGACGTCTTCCGGTTGAAATGATGATGAATGTACCATGTGTAAGACTATCCGTGAACATTATTTGTATTAAAACAATCTGTACACATTGTACTTATCAAGGCAAATAAAACTGTCCCCCTTTTTAAACATTTGTTTTGTCAATGGTAGTATCATTGTTTGGCGACCCGAGCGAGGATCATCTTTGGTTGATCTATTTTGCACGTTTAAATTCGGTGTACCAATGTGCATCTGAAGACTACGGTGGACCATTTATACCTAAAGTATACTGTAAATCTTGATAAACTTCCTTCGTACTAAAATTATTCAAACACAGAAACCACTAGTGGACAAAGGCCTACCTACCAACACTTCGTCTTCCGGTACGTGGTCACCATTCGAGGACTTTACTGTCCCAACGGCCATCTGTCCGTCGAACTATGTAACCTACCCACTGCCACTTCAGTTTCGCAATCATGTGGGCTATGTCTTTTTCTTCTTTGGTCTCCTACGGATCTCCTCATTTTTGATTCGGTCTCGCAGGGAAATTCGATACCACATAACGGGACGCAATTCAATTTTATCCACCACGCTCCGAAAACAATAGACTTCTTTAAAAAAAAACATATTCTAATAATTTCTTTTTTTCTAATCAAGCCAGTATATACTTTATTGGATTAAAGAGTTGGCACCTCATTCACACTATATTGTTTAACGCCCTCTCATTGTAATGTTTTCCAAAAAAGCTTCTCATGTTTAAATAAAAGCTATTATGTAACATCAATACTTCAAAACCAGTTGCATTAACATATTTGCCAACCAAATTCAGCCTTAAATCCAATTATTATATTCAATAATTACCAACACCATAATAATATTGTTCATTATGCTGTTGGTTTTGTCACCGTTTGTAAAGTCAACATTCAATGTATAGCAATTCAGCTTGTATTGGGAGTGGGTAAGAGCTTAAATACCTTGACCCGTTTAATTCAAAAGCCTCTTTCATAGCCGCTGAGCGTGTGTGGCGTTGAAACGCGGTGATTGTTGAGCTTCCATGAATGGAAGGGAAAGAACGAACATTATGATTTTTATTGTGAACTAAACGAGATATTGCCTCGAGGACAACATCGTTTTACAAATCTTTATCGCTCTCTGATGAAATGTCGCGAATTTTCAACAAGCCTGCAGTTCTTTATGACTTTTAAATTTAATATTGAATGCTTCTCTGTAATAGGCAAAAAGTTTGAATTGTTAACCATCATATTAAATAATAAGAATGACATTTTCTTAATATTAATAGTATTTTTACATAGTTATTTTATTAAATTTTATGTTTAATATTAAGAGTACATTTTTTTTATGACAGTAAGGGACGAGACGAGCAAGACTTACAAGTGATGGTAATTTATACACCCTGCTAATAACAATGCAATGCCGCTCAGGATTATGGTAAACCCAAAAATTCTGAGCGGCACTACAATTGCGCTCGTCACCATAAGATGTTAAGTCTCATTTGCCCAGTAATTTGACTAGCTACGGCGCCCTTCAGAGCGAGCACACAACATGCTTACACATTACTGCTTCACGGCAGAAAAAGGCGCCGTTGTGGTACCTATAATCTACCCGGCAACCTGTGCAATGAAGCCACTGATTAGTATTTATTATAATTTCTTTTATATTAGGATGAATTACACATCTGATGAAATAATAATAGATTGTTCACTAATGGTAGAACAAAACATCCGAGTGAAGAAAGCACCCTTTCTCTAAAGGGATTCATAGTGATTTATACTAAAATTACGAGAAAATAAATAAAAAAATTATAATCATTTTTAAGAAATAAATTACCATTCAGTTATGACATTATAAAATGAGTTTAACATATCATTGATATGCAGAATAAATAGTGTAGGAGATAGAACACAGCCTTGGGGCACCCCAGCGTTCACCGGCTTCGGGTTCGTGCAATAACCGTCGACAACGGACCAGTGAATAAGCTGGAGGTCCACTGGTAAACTCTTAATGATAGAAGCCTATACGTAAAAAGTTAAGTGCACCTTTATAATTAAGTGTGAATTAGGTGTAAACCGATATGTAAACGATTAAATTAAAATAATATAGCATAATGAATGTTATATTATCAATGGCTTTCCTATAATTCTTACTAATCTTACGATCAGCATGGGACTAGATTATGATTAAGTATTTTGTGGCACTTGCAATGATACAGTACATAATATTGTAACTATTGTATTTTTGAAAAGAATCTTCAAACGTTCTTCTCTCTAGGGCAACATTTTTCTGAAGCGGTGGTAGTGATTGACATTAAGACGAATTCCAAAAGAATCAATATTAGGAAGGTTATATTTATACATACAAGAATATCACTGATACCAACTAGATGCCTTGCCATTGTGGGGAATTTGGCAAATTATAATAGGTATTGTATTTGCAGGCAGTGGCATTCAAAGAAACCCTCCTAATTATCTTCTATTTAAAATTAGCCATTACGTAATATCGCTATAGAATAAACTCTATATATATTTAAAAAATAATGTATTTTTGCGTATTTCATTAATTTCTAACTACTTAAAATGAAAAGGTTCTCTTTCTTCGCATATCATAAATGTATTCAAATTCTAACAAGACCTCAGTTATGAAAATACATGTTTTTATTAATCAACCTTGAAAGATGATTTTCAAATAAACGGAAGCCTATTAATGATTCCGATACAACATTAGAGACATCGAAGCTGAATAAATAACATAAAAATGTTTATGTTAAATATAAAAGTCCTCACAATTTCTTTTCATGTATATCTGACGCTGAAATTTTTATTCAAAATAAACAATACTTATAACTAAGAATTATCGACGAGTGTATCAAGAATAGTGTCAGTATTTCCGCATTCGATAACTAGGTTGATCTGTTGACTAAAATAACTGTCAGCGCGAGGGTTTCCAGTAGCACTATTGAGGCGTGTAGATAGTTCTTTGTACATTCTCTGCGCCTCTGGCCCCCACGGCCCAAGTGTCCCGACACCAAATTCATATTCAAATTCAAATATTGTTACTCAAAGTAGGATATGATCTCACTTATTTATAAAGTCAAAAACTTTACCACCCATTCAAAAAAGTATGTCTCAGACCTGAGAAGAATAAGCGCAAAAAATATGGTTACAATGTAATAACGTACAATAAAACTTATTACTTAATAGCGCAAAGGCGGTCGCACCATTCTGAAAGTCACTTATGTTTAGTTACCTTAGGCCCCCCACAAGATGGACCGACGATCTGGTCAAGATCGCCGGAATACGTTAGATGTGGGCAGCGCAGGACCGATTGTCGTGGAAATCATTGTGGGAAGCCTGTGTCCAGCAGTGGACGTCTTCCGGCTGATGATGATGATAATGATGATGAACCTTTACAACAAAAATGTTTCTTAACAATTCTTCATATCACAGTCGACTGTTTTACGCCAACAGTCATCTTCAAAAATTTGAGTTAATGACATGCGGAAGCATAAGGCCTTGATAAACATCACCAATACAAGTTCTGACTATTTTGATACCGGCCACTAGCTGCTAATAGCTTTGAATATATCGTGTAACTGGTTTAATAGTAAACAGATAGAGGCTTTTAATATTTATTAGCATAATGTTAAAGGATTGTGTCATAATGATAATCTGTTATTTAAATTTAAATATCAATGAAATAGCCTATATCTGCTAATCAAATTATAAAATCTACTATGATTTTTAGTTTTATTTTGAACAAGCTTCCGCTTGTGCCTTTTTTGCGAAAAAGCTAGATAAAGGCTACTCTTATCTAGATTGACTATATACTTTCTAGATATCTGGATAGCATTTATATATTTTAAAAACCCTTCGGTGACGAACACTACAAACGAACTATGAGTAACGACCACCAGTGGGAGGCTCCTCAGCACAGGATGCCGGCTAGATTATGGGTACCACAGCGGCGCCTATTTCTGCCGTGAAGCAGTAATGTGTATTATGTAAGCATTACTGCGTTTCGGTCTGAAGGGCGCCGTAGCTAGTGAAATTACTGGCTAGATGAATCTTAACATCTTATGTCTCAAGGTGACGAACGCAGTTGTAGTGCCGCTCAGAATTTTGGGGTTTTTCAAGAATCCTGAGTGGCACTGCATTGTAATGGGCAGCGCGCATCAATTACCATCAGCTGAACGTCCTGCTCGTCTCGTCCCTTATTCTCATAAAAAAAGCGATTTATTCTAATATCTTGAAAGAAAGAAAGAAAGACACATCATCTAAACGTTTAGATTTGAAAGAGCGACATCTCAAGTCATTTTCCTAACATGCAATTATTGGGGTTGAGCAGGTTATCAACTGTATAGTAGATCATGTATCCACAAATCCAAATTCACACCGTTATAATCCTTAATATTTCTAATGTCCTATGAAATGGATATATATCTAGATGCGTCATTAATAGCGTAGTATCTGTTTCAAGGAGAACGTGTACAACAGATTCACGGCTATCGCGCAGCGCGGTCGTATTATTTTAACAAAAAACAACCTTGAATAAAATTCACATAACAATTATAGGCAGGGCCATGAAATACTACGCACTTGTGTTCAACTACTATTCCGCAGTACCACTACAACTTATTGAACCTGTTTTATGGCACAGGAGGACAAACAAAGTGCATCTCGGCAAGAACCACGCCAGATGAATCATTTTCATTACTTTAAAATCTCGACAGTTTGACTCAAATTATACATTGAATTGAGAGAGCTTACACAGCAACGGTTCTCGAGGTACCTTATAATTGGAATGTAATTATAATATAAAAAAAACTACGTTGTAAAAAACCGACTTCAAAAACTGAAAAGTATAAAATAACTTAATAAAAATTTAATTTAATACACTTCTTATGCAAATCTCTATCTTTAATATTAATAAAATATTATTATTTATGTGTGCTACCTATTTTAATAGGTTTTAAGTCATAAAATGAAAACTACTGGGCCAAACTATGTAAATATTCCGCATAGAACTAAAGAAGAATTACGTAAATCGGATCATAAATCACAGCGTAATCGGTGTACATACATAAAAAAATACCGATCGAATTGAGAACCTCCTCCTTTTTGAAGTCAGTTAACAATAATAAGGTAGCTATACCCAAATTCGTAAGGTCTCTTTTATTTATTTAATAGTTAGAATTATAAATTAAAGAACAGACATATAAAATTAGCTTTACACTTCAAAGCTACACAAATAACTTAACAAAGTTATATCTTAATCAAATGAGTAGCAGAAAATTCAAGCATATGTATGATAATATATTTAATAAAATATATTATGTACATACTTAGAATTACATATATAAACATCCATTACTCGGAAACAATCACTCATATTCATCATTGAAATGCTTGCACTCACCGGGATTCGAAATCGGAACTAGCACAGAGGTCGGAGTCAATAACTACGGGGGCTATGAGTTCAATATTTATATTTTGAAATTCTATATGAATTTATAAATTTTGTTTCAAAAAGTATACAAGTTATATAAAATAGCTTCGAATAGTAGAGCCCGTTAACTAGCTTGCTAACACACAAAAAGCACATTCTTGATGATGAAACGAGTAAGTGATATGTCCTGCTCAATGCAATAAAGTTCCGCTCAGGGTTCTTGAAAATTATCTATATAAATATAATGTATATTATCAGCGAAATCGAAGTTAAAAATATATGTGGACTAAAAAAAAATTATACAACCACGATGCAGTTTTCTTTTATTTTTGGAAAGAAAAATTATGTTTTAAGGAGTAATATTAACTGAACCTAAAGATTACTAAAGTTAATAAATATTCCAAGGTCAATCTATGATTATTCTACTTACGTCATGCGATTCGAAAAAATTAAAAAGTACAACAACCATCCGAAGTATTATATTTTTTTTTTCTACTGCCAGTTAATTTAGAGAAAAACGGTTATAACGAGTGACAATTTTCGGAATTCAAAGTCAAGACGGGCCTTAAAGGCAGAAAAAAGTGTATGTGTAGGTAAGCACGTATGCACGCAAGAAGTTCTTTACTTCTTTGGCCTAACGAAGCAAAAATCATTACAATGATTTATTTATTCCTCGTGCTATTCTACGTTTTTAGAAAGAAGAATTTTGTAAATATCTTGCAAAAATGGCTTTGACAATTAATTATTAAATAATGAATTCGGATGTATGGGCTTGAACCCTTTGCCTGTCCTAATAATAGACGAAGAAACCAAAAAAAAATTTAGAAACCAACTTCAACTGTTACTTTTACAGTGATGCGCGCGCATCTTAAAATTTCACTCTCATCATTTTATCATAACGCGCCTAGAGAAGTAGCTTCATGCGCTTAGAAAGGTACAAATAAACCTCCCACAATTATAATTATCTATTTGTTGCTACAGTTCAAACTCAACGCGCGAAACATCCGAGTGTTTCATAATTCTCACGATACTAAGTGTCATTCAGAAATGTTTGAATAATACATTTTGTGCATAATGAGTTATTTTCACAGCTCACAACTGTTGATTTCATGACTAATAAATACTTCATAAATGCAGATACAAACCGCAGTCTCGAAGCAGACTTGAATAATGCGGCGTACGATAGTAAATCTGTCATCGGTTATATTACGAGTATTACAAGACTGTGAACATCACGAAATGTATTCAGTAGAGTTGATTGCGGGTACAACTAAATTCTAAACCAACTTTGCGTGTCAATCCTTATAATAATTGCTATATTGATGGTTCTAAGCTTCTGCTAATCATTACTCTATGATTCTCGTCAAAAAGTTTATCTCAGACATAAAAGGCATTTATTTTCTCAAAATTGATTCCTTTAGAATTCTTTTTGATGTCATCTCTAATATAATAGATACTACTATTGCTTCGGAAACAAATGGCACTCTGAGATCTATTCTTTCGGCGTAAGAAACTTTCCCAACATTATTTTTTTGCGCTCTTTTTTATATAATATATATATATTTGAGGAATCAAGTTGAACCTAAGTTAAAGGTTTTTTAAATTGTGTATATTAATCGTTTATTTTACCCTTTTAGATTTACCAATACTGCTTCTGTCGAAGGCCATAAAAGATCGGTCTTTGCGCCGTTACAAATACAAAGGCTTTCAATGCCGTTAAAGTTTATCACGAGAAATGAAGATACCCGCTTTTAATCTCTTGGCTACATTAAACAAATAGACCTTAGACTAAAGCTGAGATATATAGAGCTTACTGAGACTTTGCTCAGACTTTACTAACGTAAATAATATTTGAAAAACAAAATTATATGAACGATGCGGGATTCAAACCCACGACCTCCGGCGTTCCGTGCCGGTGTTCTACTTCTATTTACTAACGTAAATCATAGCTAACGGCCGTTCCCAATATTCAGTCTATCTCTTACTTGAGATAACAATCGTAACTATCGTTGACTTTTCTGTCCTAATAAACTTATCGACGGTAACTCACCCAATCCGCGCACGCTGTTTGTCAATGGGACGACGTATAGCTTACTAGCGATATAAAGTTTGTATCGAAATTGCAATTCACGCGTCTCAATATAAGGCGATAAGAATGACTTATCGTGTATATTGGGACGGCTTCAGATTATTGACAGCTAATAACTGACATTAGAAGGTAGTAATTTATCTCTATCTGTAGATAGCATATTAGGAACGGCCGTTAGTGTAAGCTTAGCATAATCTAATGTTTCGTTTTTATAGTCATTTCATAGTTGAAATTATACTGAGCTGAAGCTAAGACAGTGGAATACAAAAGTCAAGATCGCATTAGATCACAATTACCTAAGTTTAACGTGAGTAAAAAGAGTCTGACCAAAGTCTAAGTTCGGTCTATAGATCTCAGCCTTAGTTTTTTAACCGATTTCGAAAAGGAGGAGGTTCTCAATTCGATCGGTATTTTTTTATGTATGTACACCGATTACTCTAAGATTTATGATCCGATTTCCGTGATTATTTTGATGCAGAATGTTTGCCATTTGGTCCCATAAAAATTTGACATAGTTTGGCCACGTAGTTTTGATTTTATGAATATTTTTCTTTACGTGGATGATGTTAATATAGTTTGTGTGCTGCTTTTTTAGGAGTTTTCATTTAGTTTGATTATATATTAATATTATTATTAACCCGTTTGCGGAAATGTGGGTCTTAGGCTACCTGTCATTCATAGCTAACAAACTTTTTTAACGTATTCCAGTGTTTTATATTACGTCTGTATAATGTAATAGCAGGTACCTACACTCACGCCACGCGTGACTTTGAGCGAAATACCTACGCGTCTTGAAGCTAACAACACAAGCGGGCAAGCACCGACTTAAACCCTATCAATAGGTAGCACATACAAATAATAGTATTTTATTAATATTAAGGTAGTTTTTTTGTGTTCAATATCAGGACATACATCAATATTTACAGTTAAAGAGATTGGATACTGTCCCCAAACGCACATATGTTTCCGTGTATAAAAAATCTCTTTACTGATAATGACACTTGTAATAGAACTTAAGTCAAGTCAATAATTATTCTTTTTTTTTATGGAATAGGAGGACAAACGAGCGTACGGGTCACCTGTTGTTAAGTGATCACCGCCGCCTATACTCTCTTGCAACACCAGAGGAATCACAGGAGCGTTGCCGGCCTTTAAGGAAGGTGTACGCGCTTTTTTTGAAGGTACCCATGTCGTATCGTCCCGGAAACACCGCACAAGGAAGTTCATTCCACAGCTTTGTAGTACGTGGAAGAAAGCTCCTTGTAAACCGCACTGTGGAGGACCGCCACACATCCAGATGGTGAGGATGATATCCTAACTTGTGGCGTGTCGTGCGAAGGTGGAATTCGGCGGCAGGAATTAGGTAAAACAGCTCTTCGGAACACTCCCCGTGATAAATGCGGTAGAAGACACACAATGAAGCGACGTCTCTACGCATCGCCAAGTGATCCAGCCGTTCACAGAGTACTGGGTCCCCGACAATTCGCGCTGCTCTGCGTTGCACGCGGTCAAATGGATCGAGCTGATACTGGGGTGCGCCAGACCAGAGATGACAGCAATACTCCATGTGTGGCCGGACCTGCGCTTTGTACAGCGCTAGAATGTGGGCCGGTTTGAAGTACTGCCGTGCTCTATTAATGACGCCCAGTTTCTTTGAAGCCAATTTGGCTTTGCCCTCCAGGTGGCCACGGAATTGGCAATCGCTCGAGATTTCGAGACCCAGTATTCCGATACTAGGCGAGGCTTTTAGGGAAGTGTTGTCGAAGAGCGGTGATGCGACAAATGGGGTTTTTTTAGTGGTAAACGCGCAAACTTGAGTCTTCTGGGGGTTAAATTGGACAAGGTTCAATTTACCCCATTCCGCGACCTTCTCAAGAGAGGACTCGATAGAAGACATAAGTTTCTCCCGGCACTGGTCGACGATTTCCCGAGAGAGACGTGCATGGCCCGTGTATACGGCATCACCAGTGCTGTCATCTGCATAGCAATGAATGTTGGAGGTGTCCAACATATCATTGATATGCAGAAGAAACAGCGTAGGAGATAGCACACAGCCTTGGGGCACTCCAGCATTCACGGGCTTCGGGTTCAAGCAATGTCCGTCGACAACGACCTGTATGCTGCGCCCAGTGAGGAAGCTGGAGGTCTACTTGCACAAGCTCTCGGGAAGCCCAAATGATGGAAGTTTAGAGACGAGCGCCTTATGCCATACACGATCAAAGGCCTTCGCTATATCCAGGCTAACTGCCAGGCCTTCCCCCTTGCTTTCAATAGCCGCAGCCCATCTATGTGTTAGGTATACCAGAAGATCACCTGCCGACCGACCATGGCGAAACCCGTATTGTCGGTCGTTGATCAACTGGTGACCCTCTAGGTATACCAAGAGCTGACGGCTAATTATGCTCTCCATGATTTTGGAGAGCAGGGAGGTAATAGCAATAGGCCTGTAGTTTGCCGGATCCGGACTGTCTCCTTTTTTTTGGATCGGATGGACAAGGGCTGACTTCCATGAGTCAGGGACTACGCCTTTGGAATAAGAGTGCCGGAATAAACGCGTTAGCACCGGCGTCAACTGAGGGGCACACGTTCTAAGCACGATTGGAGAAATGCCATCCGGCCCGCTCGACTTCCTGACGTCCAACGAAAACAGAACTCGCCTAACAGTTTTCTATCTGAACTGTACTTCAGGCATAGAGCTCTGACACCGCGGGATGGTCGGCGGTGTTTTTCCGTTGTCGTCAAGAGTCGAGTTGGAGGCGAAAAGAGCGCACAGGAGATCGGCTTTCTCTTTTGCCGTATGGGCCAGGGTGTCATTCCTCATGTGCAACTCAAATTCAAATTTAAATTCTGATTTTGTAATAAGAACTATCTAGTTGTTGTTGTAAAACAGAACAAGCCAACTACAAAATATTTCAAAAATTGCTCGGTTGCGGTTTAATAATATCCGATTACAAAATCAGCAATTATTTAACACGTTTTAATGAAATTTAATTAGCACAACAAAAAATACAGCAAACACGACATCGAGGCTATTGAGACCATGAGTATCTGTTACCGTTGTTGTAGGGTTGTCTCATACTGTTAACATCCCAAATATCAAAATGTTTGGCTAATAATTTAGATGACGCTCTCTGGTGGTATATTATATGTATTTAACACCATATATATCTCTACGCCAATTAATTTGTCGCTTTACGATTGGATCTTAAAATTAAAAGTACGAATGAGAGTTTGTTACGGTTTCACACCTTAACTTAACGATCAACATGAAACTTTTCATAGACGTTATCTAGCATGTAGTCAGAATATATGGTACATTTTAGGATTTCAATTGAGACGAATCAATGCAGACGAAGTCACGGGAAAAAGCAAGTTAATGCTTCATTATAATAATTTATAAATATATCTTCAATGTTTTTCTGTCATTGAGCTAAAAATAATCCGCATTAAGATATTAAAAAGCTCTTTATATTTATTAATAAAAAATATATAATAACCTAACATTTGTTACATGATACATAAATTGGTATCTTCGTTGCGCGAGCCAAAATTGTATTTGACTCCTGTAGTAATTTTCCTTGAGTAATTTTCCAATTATCTATACTAATTAATATTATAAAGCTGCAGTGTTTGTTTGTTTGTTTGAACGCGCTAATCTCTGGTACTACTGGTCCGATTTGAATGATTCTTTCAGTGTTGGGTAGTCCATTTATCGAGGAAGGCTATAGGCTATGTTTTTTTTCAAAATTAGGGATCCGTAATAAAATTGCTATTTTGTAACACAAGGTGTAAAATCGAAAACTTATTTTTAGGTGCGCTGCAAAAACTATTGACAATAGAACAAAATGATGTACAGGCTATAATATAGGCAATATTTTATTACTTATAAAACTATCGCGTGAATTATACTTTATATGGCCAAAACAGCGTTTGCCGGGTCAGCTAGTATTTAAAATAAGGGAATCTTTGAAAGAATGCTATGACCTCAATATTAACATTGTTTTAGCATGGATTCCAGGTTATTCAGGCATTCTTGGTAACGAAAATGCAGATGCCTGTGCGAAGACAGCTATTGCAACAGGTTCCCTCCAATATTCAAAAATTTTCTCCCATGACTTGAGCACCATCTTGAAACCCAAGATGCATGAGAGTTGGTCCAACATATGGCAAGTTTCCAAAAACTCTAAAGGCAAATTTTATGAAGATCTACAACCCGTAATTCCTCAGAAACCTTGGTTCTCCAAATTTAAGTTTCCCAACAAGTCAGTGATTTCAACTATTTGTCGTTTACGTTTTAATCAATCTTGTACCCCAGTATTTTTGGCTAAACTAACAATTAGGGACAATTCCTTGTGTGAATGTGGTCTAGATGAGGGAAACGTGGATCATTTATTCTTCAATTGCCCTTTAACACAACCTTCTTTGTACAATTTTATACCTCCTGAAATTCCCCGCCCAACTTCCTTTAAATGTCTCCTCTCCATAGTTTCCACTCCTTTTGTATATATTTTTTGTATATATATTAAAATAAATAAGATTAAGTTGTAAATAGCAGTAAGTACTTATATCATATAATTTAAGTAATTATATTTGTGTATGTCCTTTATAGTCCTAACAGCATGTATATTTGTTTCAGGTATAAGAAAATAAAACTTGTTTCAATCTTAAGCACCGATCACTACCATTAAAATTAGTAAAATAATACTCTAAGCTTGGTGGTCTACCTTAACGTGACATTGGCAAACTTGTGGTATACCTTCCACAGGAGCCATAGTAGGAAGAATAGAATAGACATAAAAACAGTATTATATTATAATCAGAATATAGCAACCTGTTATCAGATTCTACCATACTTACGACAACACATACATTGTAGTAAATTTGCGATGTATTGATAATAAACTAAAAAAGATGTCACAGAGATTAATTATCTTTTTTCCCAACATATTTAATGCCCGTGCTTCAAGGATACGACTCACAAATGATTGTACTTTTACAATATTTAATAAGAAAATTTATTGAATTAGGCGTTACTTTGCGGAAATCCATTATTATATAAATGATTTAAGTTTTCTTTAGTGTTAATTCCGCCAATATTTGTTTTTAAAACAATTCGACACGTGTTTCGCCTCTACACGAGGCATCCTCAGGATGTGTTGCCTCGCCAAAATCTGGCACGAGACATGAGGCGAAACACGTGTCGAATTGTTTTAAAAACAAATATTGGCGGAATTAACACTAAAGAAAACTTTAATCATTTGCATTATATTTAATAATTCAAAACCTATTGCTACGTTTGACAGCCCTATCGCAACGAAAGAAGCTCGAGTTACATTTGTTGCGGTCTGAAAGCCAATAAAAAATGAATATGAACAAATCGAGCATTGCGAGGTTCTTCTATTTTCCGTAACTGTGCTTTTACAGTAATTGATAGCGACAGGCAGACGTCCTTGGAAAGATACTTTTTTATTCATTTGATAGCATTTTATTTCTGGGTCTGATTGACATTACATTTAACGTCCCTACGCATTCTACTTCCAAAATATCACCATTAGTGCCTTGCCAAGAATGACTGTGGAAAATTTCTTAAATTCCAGTGACTTTTTTTATTTCTTTATGAAATAAGGGACGAGATAAGCAGGACGTTCAGATGATGGTAATTAATACGTCCTGCCCATTACAATGCAGTGCCGCTCAGAATTTTTGAGGTTTTTCAGATTTTTACAATTGCGTTCGTCATCTTGAGACATTACAGGTTGAGTCTCATTTGGCCAGTAATTTCACTAGCTACGGTTTTTGAGTTAATTTGACTGAACCTAGGTTCGAGGTCATAAGCTCAGGTTATAGGTTTGGTCTGATATTATGTAGCTTTTTATTGTGCATATTTTAAAGCATCTATAAAGGGTTATATTGCTGGTTACTACAGTCGTACTCCATCATAGTAACACGACACAAACTCAAATTTTATCTTCATCAGAACTAGTACAGGGTTGCCGCTTTTTTGAAAATCAAACTGTTTAAAATCTTTTGTAGGTTACCCAGGGCGATAAAACACCTTCAAATGGGCACGATAGAGTTCCGAATACCTTTAAACTGGCAATGCGGTTGTAATTCTTCTCACATCAGCGCTTGATCGGCGCTGATCACCATCAGATGAACAGCACTCTGATCTCTCCCCCTTTTTAGGGTTCCGTAGTTTATATTATTAATCTGTATTGTCATCATATTGGCATATTGCATTTAACAACTCTATGTCACTTGTCTTATCTTACCTTTGTCAATTTTTCAATAACGACGATTTAAATCTAATTATATAAGAGTATTCCAAAATCTCTTATTACCCTAATATTATTATTTGGATAATTATTCTGTTTATTATCATCATCATCAGCCGGAAGACGTCCACTGCTGGACAAAGGCCTCCACCAAAGATTTCCACGACGATCGGTCCTACGCTGCCCTCATCCAACGATCTTGACCAGATCGTCGGTCCATCTTGTGAGGGGCCTACCAACACTGCGTCTTCCAGTACGTAGTTGCCATTCAAGGAGTTTACTGCCCCAACGGCCATCTGTCCGTCGAACTGTGTGCCCTGCCCACTTCAGTTTTGCAATCATTGAGACTATGTCGGTGACTTTGGTTCTCCTACGGATCTTCTCATTTCTGATTCGATCTCGCAGGGAAACTCCGAGCATAGCCATTGCCCTCTGAGCGACCATGAGCTTTCTCATCAGGCCCATAGTTAGCGACCACTTCTACGTACCGTAAGTCATCACTGGCAACACACACTGGTAGAAAACCTTCGTCTTCAGACACTGTGGTATTTGGGACGAGAAGATTTTACGAAGGTTCCCGAACGCTGCTCATCCGATTTGGATTCGACGAGTGACCTCTGTCACGAAATTGTACCTGCCTAACTAGATTATTATTATGTTTATGCTGAGCAATAAATGTTATGTAATAAGAAACGTACGCCTATTATTTGAGATGCGATTGCCCGTGATCCTACTGTGCTTCTATTACATACACGCGAAACCTCTGCTCCTCCTGTGAATCTACACCTTGTATAACCCCTTTTATCCAACGAAATATCTCTAGAAAATGCAATCGATCAATTTGAAATGAATAATACTTCGTTTTTTTAAATCAACCGCAGTCCGCTTATCAAGCGCGCATTAATACTCCACACAGACATGTTTAAAAACCGCACAATATCCGCTGACCCTCGTGTGGCAAGTTCTCAAATAACACGCAAAAACGACAAATGAATTCACAAACTTGCTAAAATAGTTATTACTTCAAATATTAAGAAGGTTAGGGGTTGTAGAGTTGGGATAGTAACTATGCAGTCGATTTACTTTTGTATCGGAATATTACGAAATTATTATGTAGGTACATTAAACTTTTAAAAATCCGGCCTAATATGATGGACACAAGAAAAAGAAAGAAAAAGTTAGTGTATATGAAAATAATAATAAAAGCGTGCATGCCATATAGGCAATTAAGCAGTGCCTACGTTATTATGAACCTAAATAAATACAGCACTTGTATTAAAGATGTTTTAGTTTGATTTGGTTCCGAACTGTATACTTCTATTGATTCAATACAATAGTTTTGTATTCAATAGTACTAAACACCCACTCATTCAATTCCGTTTATGATTAAGGGTAGTGAAGTACCAATTTAGAAATTCTACCGACGGCGGGGAGTGAGGAATCAGCGGTTTATGAATAAAATTGTGAACTGAACGAAGTTTGTCAATTATTTGTTGCTTTCGTGAGATAAGTTTTTAATTTTTTCTCATAAGTGTGTTCAATAATGATAAAATATAAGCCAGGTTTGTAATATTGCGAACAAAACTATTAATTAAATACAGCGGCAGGCCGCAACTACATTGCTTTACATAAGAACATTTACATTACTATCTGTTAGGGAAAGGACCAAACAAATATACAAACATTAATTTATAAAATACGTTTCGGGAATATTACCGTTAGTATT
This sequence comes from Leptidea sinapis, assembly GCF_905404315.1. Taxonomy (NCBI): domain Eukaryota; kingdom Metazoa; phylum Arthropoda; class Insecta; order Lepidoptera; family Pieridae; genus Leptidea; species Leptidea sinapis. The sequence goes on along the minus strand of NC_066278.1, from coordinate 1,126,909 downwards.
TGTCCCTATTAGTAATACAATACTTATACAATTTAGGTAATGTCTCGTTAAGGTATTCCACCTTCTCCAAGCATTTATCCGAGATAGGATTGTATATCACTTACTGCACGTCAGTGCAGATTTTGCCTTGAGGCCGATGAAACGCCTCTTCATCTCCTCTGCAATTGCGGCCCACTAATGCATAAGCGTAACACCATCCTTGGCGACTATACCCTACTCCCAGATGCTGTTTGTAATACTCCCGTCAAGAAGATACTGCGGTCCGTAAATGCGGCAGGGATTGACGACGAGCTATGAGTATGAGTGGCGAACACAATAGATCAATTCTGGACGCGGTGTTACTAGGACCCAATCAGGTTTAGCCAAACAGCCACCCTCTGCAAATAATAATAATATTGAACGTCAAAATTTACTACCATTTAATAGATATGCCTCAGACCAGGGAAGAACGGGCACAAGAATCTCAGCGGTTCTCTAGTAATTGTTTTAATTTATTCATTTGACTTCGTAGGGGTGGTCGCTTCATTGCCAAGATAAGGTATCATTAAGAAATTCATTTATATTATAGTTACTTATAATGAAAAGGTTTTTAACAATTCCTTTGAATATCATAACTCATTTGCTTTGTTCATTTTCTGAAATCCAATTATAAAAGCACATTGTACATCGCCTAACAATAGACTGACTAACTCGCCGATATAGTATGTGTGTTGAAGAATATTTTAAGAAATTAATTATGAGTTTTTATGTACAATATAGTTAAATTGATATAACTTTGAAGGTATTAAACACTTGTTATTTTACACTTGTAATAGAAATATTTACATTAAGAGACATTAGATATTAGACCATATATTTATCTAAATAAAACACTTTTAATTGATTAAAAAGTTACATTTTTATTTTAGTTAACCCGACATTTCAAGATCATTCCAGATCTCGTTTTCAGGGGGCCTCAAACGTCCCCCTCAAATAAATAAAATTTTAATAAACGTTTTTATAGTTTAAAAGTGTTTTATTTAAATGTGTAACACTCGCGTTAATAAAAGAAAATACCATATATTTATCATTAGTATTATGATTTCAATTCTATTAATGGCCGCGTTGTATTTTATTATTGGTATCAAGTACCGTATATTAATCTTTGCAATACACGCGTCTGCACCTAAAATCCGATGGTTTACATGCCAAACTCCAAAGGCAATGTTATAACAGGTACATGAGATATTCCATCTCGAGTAAAAATATACTAGCCCATAGACTACTCGACAGGAGGACGACTAAGGAGCTAACATCAAGCTCAGCTGACTGTTTAAGACTTGTCAACCAAAATCGGTTACAGCAACAATAGATTCGCTTTCCTTTTCTATCTGGTTGGTTGGATTTTATGGACAAGTAGGACAAACGAGCGTACGGATCACCTGGTGTTATGTGATCACCGCCACCCACGTTCTCTTGCAACACCAGAGGGATTCCTCTGGTGTTGTAAGAGAATGAACAAGAGCGTTGCCGGCCTTTAAGGAAAGTGTACGCGCTTTTTTTTCATTGCGTATATAAGTGTCATAATCACTAATAAATTAATAAATATTTTAATGTATTTTAAGATATCCTTAAAAATTACTCTACTTTTACCAATATTTGTGAATAAACCTTTTTTTTATTAAAATAAGAGACGAGACGAGCAGGAAGTTCAGCTGATGATATTTGATACGCCCTGACCATCACAATGCATTGCCGCTCAGAATTCTTGAAAAGCTCCAAAATTCCTAGCGGCACTACCACTGCGCTCGTCACCTTGAGACATAAGATGTTATCTCTCATTTGCCCAGTAATTTCACTAGCTACGGCGTACTTCAGACCGAAACACAATACTGCTTACACATTACTGCTTCACCGCAGAAATAGGCGCCGTTGTAGTATCCATAATCTAGCCGGCATCCTGTGCAAAGTAGCCATCCAAAAGTGTAATCAAGCATCTCATGCTATTTTAAATTAAAATAGATTTTTTGTAACTTCATCACTATTAAACGTAGTCTGTGATATTTTAAAAACTTTTCCTAATTTGGTTTTTTATATATGCGTGTTTTTTTAGTTATTTTTTTCTATTTTGGTTATTATTACATAATTTATTATATACAAAACTATGATCGAGAAATAGATATGTATATTTATGTATTTAGTATTTATGCTGTATTAATATATAATTATCTTGCACCCAAAGTACAGGCTATTACCTAGTTTGACGCAAGATAATTTGTATAAAAAATTGTCAATGAAAAAAAATAAGAGATGGCACATTAAAAATATTTCTGGAGAGACGAAAGAGATGAAAAGGAATTTCATTAATCTTTTGTTGTTTCCATATGCATCAACAATATAGTACAGAATGTTACGTAACACTGTTGGTATCTTGGGTAACAATATTTATAGAAATGGCGGTTTGTGTAACCGATTTCTTTATTAGGAAGTGAACTTACAAATGCCACGAAAAGTCGTGATATTTTCGCGATCGCAATTACGTCCAAAACCTGAGAATAGGAATTATTGGTTGGATTTTGTTTACGTAATCGAAAGCAATCAAATTTCATACAATCATTTTTTTGTTTTTTATGGAATAGCAGGACAAACGAGCGTACGGGTCACTTGGTGTTAAGTGATCACCGCCGCCCACATTCTCTTGCAACACCAGAGGAATCACAAGAGCGTTGCCGGCCTTTAAGGAAGGTGTACGCGCTTTTTTTTTTCATTGCGTATATAAGTGTCATAATCACTAATAAATTAATAAATATTTTAATATTTTTACGTTATTTACGTTTTTATTCAACATGAATATTGTTAGTATATTGCTATATTTACAAATTAGAAATTAATCCGGTTGTTTTGTCCATATCACTATTGTTGAATCTGTTAGCATTGTTGCTATTATATTATGATGATATTCGGATATAGATATGCGGGTTCCGTTGTCCGTCTTGTCGTCTGTCAGCGGGCTGTATCACAAAAACGGTAGTTTATGTCATCATAGATGGCGAATTTTTTTTCTGAACGAAACGTCGATTACGTTACATCGTTGCTTTGTTACGGTGTGCAAAACAAGCATAACGAAAAATAATACTAATATTATTATTAATAAGTAAGCTACGATAATTTTTTTCTGTATTATTGATTGATGTAAAGGTATTCCAACTTCTCCAATCATTTATCCGAGATAGGATTGTACATCACCTATTGAACGTCAAGTTTACTACCATTTGAAAAGATATGCCACAGACCTGGGAAGAACGGGGGCAAGAAACTCAAGGGTTCTCTATTTTTTTTAATTTTCGTTATATTAAAATTTATTCATTTAATTTCGTAGGGGTGATCGATTTATTCCCAAGATTTGTTGTGATGCCGATTATTATTATAATGATGAAAAATCAATGAAAGCATATAGGTTAAGTATGAAGAGGAAACAATAATAAAGCAGTGATAGCAAGAAAATATCATGACATGTACCTAACGTCAATGAAACTGCAAACTGTACTGACGCAACAGGACGAGCGCGAGGGGGTGCAAGGGGAACGGGAAGGGGCATTACGTTGCAGCGAGATAATGTAGCCGTATAGTATATATTGCTATAACGACAAATAATAAAATCCGAAATAGCGGATTCGAAAATGGCTGCTATTTAAATATAAAAATGGTTCTTTTACAAATATATTTTAAAAATTAAGAATTCACGGTAAATATTCGTGGATTTAAAGGATCTTGTCTTTCATCATCAGATAAACCATTTGTAAATGTGATATATGCAGCGGCCTGCATTGTTGCATGTTGAAAGATCAGTTTCACAGGTCAGTGACACTGTTCAGGATATGAGCAGAGACAAAAGTGGTACGGAACCGTATCACCGCCGGGGGGGTAAAAGGGGAGCTGTGCTCTACTATGTGTGACGTACTTCGATTCACTTGCAGGATCTGACCGCAAGACTCATACGCAAGTTAAACAATTCCAGAATGGCTCTGCCATAAACTTACTGTCCTAATGAACAAAATACCTATGACATGAATGCCCTCACGTGAACGGTACCGTCCGTTACTTTAAAAAAACTTACTTCATACGATGACTTCACGCGACGTGAATGTTTTGACCTGTATAGTTTCTCGCCAGCTTGATGAAGCATGCATAAATGGCAGCAGCAAACATGGCTGACGATGATTTGGATCAAACTTTATTTAATATCACCCATCATAGCCTATGATATTCATAGGGATGATTAGGGTTCAGAACGAGAAAAGCACCTGTTGCTTGTTTAAGATGGTTTACGAACGAATGAAAAAAAAACAAAAAAAAATAACGTGCGTACAAAGTACACATGTCAGAAGTGAAACCTGCATTTTGCATGAACCTCTAAACTGCATATGAAATCCTGGTACATTGCTAGCATGACACATGATTTCAACCGCTATGAAAGACATTACTATCACCGCTATTTATGTTATCCTGGTGTCTATTTAGTAATATGTCGTGCGCATGACGTCAGAATATCATATAATAGAATACATAACTATATAACACAATCTCTTCTTCAGCTATGATCGCCTGGTACCAAAACATTGTATAATGCTTCCTATCTCATTTTCTCCCACGTTATTTGTTCGCTTTTTCGTTTCATCGACTTTCAAACCACAACGATGCTAAAGCAGTTTTCACTTTAATAATTAGATTAACTTAGATTGTGACAATGTGAAAAGTATATATAAATTTACGGATGACATACAATTGAATAAGCCTGTTTCCCATGAAGGCGTAGGCGATGATTGTCTTCAAATTCTTGACTTACTTCTTCGTACCTACCCTTTGGTGGCTTTCTAAATCATGGTACTCTCTTTTCATTACATCCCCAATCAGAGAGGCGACTTTTACAGTATTATAACTTTACATTGCGTTTACTCGTGTTAATAAGACAGTTATAGTCAAGCGCCCGTATTCAGATACGATTATTTGAGATTAACTTGATATTTTTCATGATAATCTTCGCTTAAACCCAATTATAAGCATTAATATTAAGTGTTAATTATAATATTATTGTTAGTGATCCTGCCTACTGAGCTATAGAGGTCCCGGGTTCGAATCCCGGTAGGTTCAATCATTTATATCATGAATATGAATGTTCGTTTCAGAGTCATGGATGTTTTATATATTAATTTATGATTGTATTAAATATATCGTTGCCTTGCACCCATAGCACAGGCTACGCCTAGTTTGGGGCAAGATAATTTGTGTAAGAGTGTGTGTCAATATTATCATTATTATTATATTAAAATTACTATACAATTTGTATTTATTATTAGGTTTATCAGAGTAGAAATAGCCTAGTACTACATTTGCCCACTTTTTCTATTCGTGACAATCAGCCGCATTAAAAAGTAGGTCTGTAATAAATGGGCCGCCCTAAAGTAAATCATAAGCGTTTACCATTCAATAATTGTTAATATGAGCAACATAACTTGTAAATGAGTCGGAACTACAAAAATTTATCATCCATAAACGACTACAGACATGGTTCCACCTGCCCTATATTGTATGTAACACAAATTCATACGAAGCTGTTAAACTGTAAGGGCATTTACACACGCAGGTGATACACCGCAGTATAGATTTTTTTGTTTCAGGTTAGTAACAATATATAAAACTTTACCATCTGTAGCAATGTCAAATACAGCATTCGAAGCACCTTCATTTTACTTTTCTGGAAATTGCATTGTGGGAGGTTCCTTTGCACAGAATGCCGGCTAGATTATGACAATTGCGCCTATTTCTGCCCTGAAGCAGTATCATTACTGTGTTTCGGTCTGAAGGGCACCGTAGCTAGTGAAATTACTGTCCAAATGAAACTTAACATCGTATGTCTCAAGGTGACAAGTGCAAGAATAGTGCCGCTCAGAATGTTGGCACTGCATTTTAATTACCATCAGTTGAACGTCCTGCTCGTCTCGTCCCTTACTTTCATAAAAAATGACATTCCAATGCTTAAGCTAAATCTGAATCTGAAACTCCCGCACAGTAATGATGTCTTCTTCAATGATGTCCGTTCCTGGACGTCCCTCATACCTGTTATTAGTAAGATTCCTACGATTAAGATTAAACTCATTGATTTAGTTGTAGACAGTAGAAGGTTATGGGGATTCACCATGAAAATTTAGGATTGTTTTCACCACTACTACAGCTGCTTAGGCATTACAATAAAAAATAATAAATTACGTCGATATATTCCCTGAAAGTATATAATATAAACGTAACTTACGGAAACTTCTCATTTAATAACAACTCATATATATTACATATTTTTTATTCTATTGTAATCTGTCCTATTATATTGTGATGATTAAATTAAAAGTATAGTCTCATATGACTAATATCAGTTAATTTCAAAGATTATTTTATGTAATTGTTATATTTGTGTACTGTTGATGTATCTTCGAATTAATAAATAAATGAAAGGATAATCAAAGTTGTCGTTGTTGATGAAAATCATGAACTTGTCGTTGGCAACAACGTAAATTTTAATACGTCATATAGTAAAGTTTTACTGGTGCTTTTTTCAAATTGCCGCCAATAGGTCCATAATCCATGGCCTTTGCGACAGCAGCGCGGCGCCTTAGTATATGTTTTAACACAGTGTTAGTTCGTAAGTAATTAACGTTGTGTGATATCTTATCGGTAGACTCGCCGATGATACAACGTCTCGTTTCTCATCGTTTACGCAGAGCCGGAGCCGTTTTATCATTTTATTACTTTGTACGGTCTGCTATCGAAGCGTAAATTAGAACGCGCTCCACGCAACTCGCAAATTGATACTATTGACTACCGGTACGAACTATTTACTTCTATCTAATATTATATTACCTTCGATGGGAAATCTTCGCACGTTTTCCGGAAGTGTCGCGTATTTTACTTAAACCAGTGCAGTTTTAAGTAAAGTACGTGATTATCCATAATTTGTGAGTGTCTTTTACAAATACAACATTTCTGAATAAAATAGGAATATTTGGAACAATATTTTCGTTGCAGGATTCGAGCCCACGCTTCTCGGGATACATCCCAGTTGCCCTTACCCGCTAAAGCCGTTTTCAATAACGTATCTATCCTAAGTTTAACTTACTTGAGGTAGACAAATCTATCCTTTTACGCTTACTTACATTTCAATAACCTATCGACATGAAGCATTGGACTATAACTATATTGGACTTAACTATGATAGATAAGATCTTGTCATTAAACGGTGACAGCAATGTATCCGAAACCAGCGATACGTTATTGAAAACGGCCGTAAGCCCTCCATCCGCATGACGCATGATCCGTAAATCTTGGTTTGTTTGTTAAACTCTCGGTTTTCGGAGAATTGTTAGATTACCGAGAATAGGATGGGTTATTAATGAAAAACTAAATGCTATTTTTGCATCTAAACTTGTTAATAAATTGCAATTTTTTATGTGCGAATCCATTTTCTAGGTGTCATTTCGAATCTCAAGAGCCATTGCTTATATTTTTAGGATCTTTATCAAGAATTAACACGTTTTTGAACTTGTTGATTAGACAAATACTTGAAATAAAAAGGAGGTAACGAGAATGTAAAACATTTGATTCTTCTTTGCCATTTAGAAGTTGGTGTCATGTTAAAAAATTACGACATTCAATACTTACTATATACAATGGAATTAATAGTATTCAGCCTAAAACAACTCAGCATATCTTCTATATAAACGTTATCAAATTCTCCATCACATCTATCAATAGACGGTCTAAATAATAATAATAATAGTCTTTACTGCTGTATTACAATGTTTTAAATTACATTATTAACCAGTTTGTTTACTATAAAGCTTGTACTTGGATATAGGGCTTCTCTAGCATCTTCCACTCTTCTCTACATCGAGCCATACGTAGCCACACGGGGCCAGCTATACTATGTACATCATCCATCCATCTTTTAAACTATCTTCCTCTTCTACTATTTTCGTTAAGAGGTATCCACTCTATAACTTTCTTTGACCATTTGTCCCATTTATCTCTAAGTATGTGTCCTATCCATTTCCATTTTAGTCTCTTGCTTTCTAATCTAAATACTAACCCGTAAATGTAACACTAGAAAAGAAAAAACATACCAACAAGAATAACTTGCGTATACACATGTACTGCTTTTAAAATTAGAAATGTATGAAGCGAATACGTACCCTCTTTCCCATACATTCCCAGTGTCAACTGACGCAGGTATGGTATTATAACTGCCTCTAATGGAACACAATTAGCTCATAATTGTGGTCAAAGTATAATATTTATATTTTTTATACGTTTTATATCAGCTTGACCTGTACACGTTTGTATCAATCTATGTAACGGAATTATTCAGGTAATATTCATTACCTTCCAGACATCCAACTTACTTAAAAGTCAATGGGACGACGTATCGCTTACCAGCGATAGAAGTTTGTATGGAAATTTCAATTCACGCGTCCCAATATAAGGCGATAAGAGTGACTTATCGGGCATATTGGGACAGCTTCAGATTATTGGCAGCTAATTACTGACAGTAGAAGGTAGTAATATATCTCTATCTATAGATTGGGAACCCCCGTTAATAATATTATATGATATATGATAAATTAAAAATATGTAATATAAGTACTTAATGGTAATTTTAAACGTGTGGTCTTGTAAGTATCCATTATATTTCAACCCGTAACGTGATGTCTGGCTTCAGTTGTTACAATAGATGAATCATTTATAACCCTCACGTTATCGCACGGTTCACTGAAGCCCTGTCGGAACTCGGAAGCCATTTTGTCCCTTCACTAATAGGACTAGTACCTATGTTGGTATTAAAGGCTTAGTATTTACAAATGACCATCGAAGTAACTAGAGTTGTAAATATTTTGCTGTAATATTTATTATACGTAGAATATACTCGGAATTATTAAGTGAATGCATTTTTAGTGAAGCACTTTCGGAACTAGAATTAGAATTATTTCGGAATTAGAAGGCGTGTGTGTTGCCTTCCCGAAAATATGGTCGAGGGAAGCGATGGCTGGTCCAAACTTCATGCTCGCGTAAGGGCGCTACTTGTTGTCATGTTGTTAAAATTAAAGTTTCTTATAGTTATAATAATAATATAATAATATTGACACACTTTTAACACAAATTATCTTGCCCCAAATTAAGCATATATAGCCTGTTTTATGGGTTGCAAGAGAATGATATATTTAATACAATATACTTACTTAAACATACATATATTCATATAAACATACATAAATACATTTAAACATCCATGACTCGGAAACAAACATCTATATTCATCATATAAATGCTTGCACCTATCGGGATTCGAACCCGGGACCTCTAGCTTAGTAGGTAGGATCGCTAACCACTCGGCTATACAGTTATAAACATTGGTATCTTTATAATTATTTTTATTTATGCTCTCCTGATACCTGTATTCATTTTAGTGTGTGGATTGATGCACCTGCCATTCTGAATAAATCTTGTGTTTTATTTTATTTAATTGTTTTTTAACTTACTGGAGTGAGTTGTCGTGATGTTTGAGTATTTTTGCTGCATTACTTTACGTAGATTGCTATTAAAATGATGAATTTGACAATATTGATTGAAAAAGAGTTTCCTGCGACTTCTTCTCATTAAAGCATAAATAAAAAAGCAAATATACTTTGACCTGTCAGTAATTGAGATCAAAAATTCATCATAAACTGATTTATAAAGAAATAAATCCAATTTTTACACTTTAAACGAATATAATACCAATATTGGATTAGCCAAGCTATTCCACGCGAAAATGCTGCCAGTATTCTGGGTACACTTCGACGTAATGATAGTTTTAATTTAATGTAATCATAGTAGTGTAAAATATCATCAAATTCAAATTCAAATATTATTATTCAAAATAGGATGTGACATCATTTATTGAACACGAATAATGTGTGCCTATGAACAAACATTACATTATCAAGAATATATTGAGAAGCAACAGTCAAGATGTTAATTTCTTTGAATTTTTCTCTCAATGATTCTTTAGGACCTAGGTTATAAATAGCGCGAATAGCCCTCTTCTGCAGCACAAGCAATATACCCCCATTGCCCTCAATATTGCCCCATAGCAATATACCATAGGATACTATGGAAATAACTAAAGCATATAGCATCATCATCATCATCAGCCGGAAGACGTCCACTGCTGGACAAAGGCCTCCCCCAAAGATTTCCACGACGATCGGTCCTGCGCTGCCCTCATCCCACGTATTCGGGCGATCATCACCAGATCGTCGGTCCATTTTGCGAGGGGCCTAAACGTCTTCCGGTACGTGGTCTCCATTCGAGGACTTTACTGCCCCAACGGCCATCTGTCCGTCGAACTATGTATACCAAAAAGCACAATTCAAATTTGTTAAATAAAGACATACAATATTGTATACGAAATGGTCTTAATAAAACAATAACAGAGAACTTAACCTAAAAACCGAATGTCATCATTTACATACTTAACAGTTAATTTACGAGATAGCTTGACAAAAGGTTTTTTCCAAATGAAATTACGATACGAACTTCAACCTGTCGAGTAATAAAATAAGAAAAAGTAGTGAGAGGCCACGAAAGTGACATAGCTCTACCCACGAGATCGCGAAGTTTAGGCGCCGCAACGTGCTAGCCGACCGTAGTGGGCGGTTGTCAGAAATTATTATCTTTAACACAGAATGCGATATGCCTTTGAATTTATACAGTTACAGGATGGTGGTAATTCATAATACTTGTCTTACATCTAAATAATTAATTGGTTTTATTATGAAAGTGTAAAAACAGTGGATCAAACAAATCTTTTGAATAATTGTTTTCGTATATGATATTACCAGCATAAGGCTTTACCTCTCAGCTAGCCTTAAAAATTTATGTATTTATTTTATGAAATTAAGGGATGAGATGAGCAGGACGTTCAGCTGATGGTAATTGATACGCCCTGTCCATTACAATGCAGCGCCACTCAAGATTATTTGAAAACCCAAAAATTCTGAGCGGCACTACGACTGCGCTCGTCACCTTGAGGTATAAGATTTCAAGTCTTATTTGCCCAATAATATGAAACGCAGTAATGCTTACACATTACTGCTTCACGGCAGAAATAGGCGCCGTTGTGATACCCATAATCTAGCCGGCATCCGGTGCAAAGGAGCCTCCCACTGGTAAATTTGTGATGCAAACCAACAAAAATCGCTCACGATCTACATTATCCTGTATCTTTGCGTAATGATAATTGATACTTGTAATAAATACAATGATGTGCAAAAATATTGATCTAATAATAAAAAAATAACCAAAGAGAAGTTCACCATACCATTTGCCTAATTTTTAGGCCACAATTGGTATTTTAGGATTCAATTGAAATCAAGAATGGTATTCATGAATTTATCTAGTCAAGGTCGCCGGAATGCGTTGGATGAGGGTAGCGTAAAAACCGATAGTCATGGAGATCTTTGGGAAGGCCTTTGTCCAGCAATGGACGTCTTCCGGCTGATATTATGATGATGATAATTCAAGAATTAGTATTTGTGTATAACAATATTCTTTATAAGCTAGATGTGATAGAGATAGATATAGGTTATTACAGGAGGCTATATAAAGCTTGACAATATTCTTAGCGATCAAACTAGATAATGCGCTCCGAATATTATCTGAAATGTTTACGATAGTCAGAGATTGATTGACAGAGCCATAAACTTACTGATTCAAATATTATGCGGGCAGATTACAGAGGCAGAAACGAGATCATAACTGGATCGAATGCCCGGTAAGTAGGCATAATATTTACATATTCCTACTAGTATAATATTATGTTTATCTATATGGTGAAATATGAAACAGATTTGTCTTCCGAGTATTGTTGTCTGATCTGATGCACTCCGTTATCAGGTCAAACTATTTGACCGCACTCAGCTCGAATTAACTATAATATCACTTGGAGTTGCGTATATACGTGGCTTTTTTGTGTGCGTATGTGGTAGAAGAAGCACCTCAGTGTGGTCGAAATAAAAAACGAAAGAACTTGCAGATTCTGCCTTGAGACAGATGAAATGCGTCAAGAAAATACTGCGGTTCGTAAATGCAGCAGAGCTTGACGACGAGCTATAAGTATGAGTGGCGAACACAATAGTTTAATTCTGGACGCGGTGTTACTAGGACACATTAGGACTAGCTAAACAGCCACCCTCTCCAAATAATAATAATAATAATCACCGGGAATGTTTCGAAGAGCTGTTTGATCTGATTCCTGCAACCTTTTCCCCGAATCTCACTTTTGCACGACACACCACTATTTTGGATATCATCGTGACCACCTGGATGTGTGGCGCTCCTCTACAGTAGGGTTTCCAACAACTTTCTTCCACGTAACACCAATCTATAAAACGAGCGTCCACGCGCGGTGTTTACTGGAAAATTCAACATGTGAGCTTTCAAAAGAAGGGCGTTTACTTTTTACTTTAAAAGGTCGGCTACATTTCTTTGGTGTTGCAGCGCGGTGGCGATCACTAAACATGTGTGATGTACGCTCGTTTGTCCTCCTTTTTCATTAAAAAAAAGAGCCAAATATTATTTATAAGTACATGTAATCAATCATTTTTATTCAGACAGAATTATGATAGTCATTTTTCAATCATCAAATTTACTATGAAATAATTATTTAAAAAAAAAAATTCTAAAGTGTGTCTACGGCATGTTTTAAAAAATTTTATATTGAAAAACGGGTCAAGTGTTTGTAAGACGCGCACAATGACAGAGGGTGTAACACAATATGCTCTTTAAATAATTTTGTTAGAAAAACCTTTTTATTTTTATTACTTTTTGTTAAAGAGAAAACAGCAAACATACTTATAATATCCCACTCTGTCGAAAGTATCTGTCAGCTGTCTAACTATTACGGCTTGGTACACAGCTCGCTGACATTTAGACGGAGGGGCAAACAGCGATTAGGGTAGCAGCTATTTAGGTAAAAAATCCTCAAGTCTCATATAGTAGATAGATAGATTAATTAGTAAATTTTCATTAATTTATTCAAAAAAGTTTTTACTATGCTGTCCACTATATTGCGGTCATGCATAAATTTTTACATACTAAAACCAATCACACTAAAACAAATATACCTATAAATATCTCCGTAAGATTATAATCGAACTATGCATATTTCTAAAAATTTACATAATTAAGAAAGACTTCAGTGAAGTCCGACGAAGTACCTACGTACCTAATGAGTATACAGTATATTTATGCATTTTTATTTATTTATTATTACAATGAAACATAACAAACACATCACAAGAACTGAATAATATAGGAAGAGATACAAATTAAAGATATAGATGCGTCCTAACACATGTTTCACAAATACAATAATAACAAAAAGAGAAATCAAAGGTATACAGTCACAAACGCAAACATTCACAGAAATAACTAATTTGATTATGCACGTTGATACAAAATATGTTAACAAATGAAATTAATTAAACTTTGACCAATTTTTTAGGCTTTATATCCTATAAATCGTTAAGAAACACATTTATTTACAATACGAACAGTGAATATTTAATTGTCCTAACAATCGTGATTATTAAACTAAGCCCAGACACTGTAATACACCTTTGACTTTTCTAAACTTCAAAGCTCGAAGTCTCTCAACTGAAAGCTAAAACTCTTTCTAAACTTCCGTAAATAGAATTGATATTTCAAACTGCAAAATTCAAATTAACATGTACAAACATTGTAACGGTAATAAAATAAAAGATCTTGCTAAGATTTGCAAACAATATTACTGTGACGCGGTGAGTTCGTATTGAAATGAGTAACCTCGCGTAGTATGTGGTCGTCTCGCCCACGTGAACTCAAACGTTTTCGTGGGTGTTTATTGTTTTAGCTTCAAAATCAAGTTCAAGAAAAATAACGCAAATATACAACACCTTTTGTGGTTCTACGAGACATTGTACTTCGAATGTATTGTTGTTTGAAGCATTAATAATGTAACCCACACAAGATATAGTTTATGACTTGCTATCAGCAGAAAATTTAGAAATTTAGAGGTGTGTCGCAATAAAATGATACATTATGTGGTTGCTTGCGAGTAGGATTCGTTTAGTTTTCGTAGCTTCCTAAATAAACATGAAAACTTCATTTTACCAGTGGGAGGCTCCTTTGCACAGGATACCGGCTAGATTATGGGTACCACAACGGCGCCTATTTAAGCCGTTAAGCAGTAATGTGTAAGCATTGTTTCGATCTGAGCGCTGCAGCTAGTGAAATTACTGGGCAAATGAGACAACTTCTTAATTCTCAAGGTGACGAGCGCAATTGTAGTGCCGCTCATAATTTTTGGGGTTTTCATGAATCGTGAGCGGCTCTGCAATGTAATGGGCATGGCGTATCAATTACCATCAGTTGATCGCCCTGCAGTCATTAAAAGCAAGGAAGTTATTTTTGTAAGTCGTTGCAAATATGGCTATTGATTATAATTGCATTCTAAGCTTTAATTTTAATTTATTAGCTCTTTATTGATAAAGAGAGATATCATTTGAATGATAATATATATAATCCTAGTGAAAATAATGCGTTTTCAATATTTTTAGCTGCCGTAAAAATGTATATTGTATATTTTATTAAAAAGAGCGCAATAAAGAATGCTGGGAGAGTTTCTTACGCCACTTCTTTTCTCTCATCAATAAGAATTGTAAAGGAATTAATTTTGAGATAATAAATGCCTTATAAAACAAACCTTATACTAAAGCGCCAAAGGCTCATCTAAATTATTCAATATACCAATAGCCGCAAATATAGCGGTAGATGAAAAGGCCATACATATCCATATTGTGAGGTGTTTGAGTGTATTTACGTGTTAAATGATTGAGGCATATTAATAGTCGTTAGCCATCAATTATACACACAATAACTGTCTGTCAGTGACCCCCAAACTACGCATGTAACAGCTTCTAATTAAAACAACGGTATTTGATGATAATAAAGGTAAGCTAGAAACTACAAATTGTTGTGGAATGATCTACGGTTCTGTTACGTAGTCGGACTTGAACTTGCCCGTTTAATTCAAAGAGGATGTAAATACTAAATACTTTTTCTTGACATTTGACTTGACACAAGTTTAAAATAGTAGTAATTACAATAAGGCGATTGGCGAAAAAGTATAATCCGGCTGAGTTTCAAATCGAACTGTTGCTTTAGCTGTAGTGGATTTCGTCTATCTCCGTTTTTCACAGGATTATAACCGTCATCTGTCAATCTATCAATGAGGAGTGAATCGCTTTTTTCTTACAGAGTTTCTATAGGCTGGTTTAATTAGCTAAAGTCATCGTATCGTGTGCTGACGGCATACTTATAATATTTCGCACTTTATTTAATAAAAACAAATCCAATGCAATACAGAAAATTAATTCAATAACAATGTAATAGATTCCCATTAGTTTCTTTTATAAATGAATAATAATAATTATTCTGAAAAGAACATACAACGATTCGCCACCGTATTTGGTTACTGAGTTCAAATTTTATTTAACAATTTACAATTTAATGGTAAACTATTATAATTTTAATGTCATAATGTGTGCATTGTAATGGGCAGGGCGTATTAATTACCATCAACTGAACGTAGTGCTCGTCTCGTACCTTACTGTCATAAAATAAAATACATATATACATACACGTCTATATCGCTGAACTGTCTCTTTCAGTATCTGTAATTCAGAATTCTGTTCCCAGAATGTCGTATGATACGACGTTGGCGAACGTTCAACTTGATATTCTTCCGATACTCAACAAACTTCATTAACTTTTAAGTATACATACTTTATCTTAAGTTTTAATTTGACGTAAGTACCGGAATTTTAGTACAAATAACAAGGATAACTTTGTGATTACATTATGTTTGTGTAAACTTCTTTAGCCTTGTTGTGATTTGAAAGTCCATGAAACTAAAAAGCATGACAGTAAAAAGAGACAGACAAATCAATTCATAAGATTTAACGTGGGAGAAAATTAGATAGGAAGCATTATACAGTGTTATGGTACCAGGCGATCATAGATGAAGTAGAGATTGACGCGAGTATACCTTAATATTATTCTGACGTCACCACCATATAGACACCAGGAGAATATAAATATGAGAGCAGTGATAGTAATGTCTTTCATAGCGGTTGAAGTCATGTGTCAACCCAGCAACATGTACCACAACTTCATATGCAGTTTAGAGGTTCATGCACAATGCAGGTTTCACTTCGGACATGTGTACTGTGTACGCACGCATTTTTTTTATTTGCAAATGAAATTCAAATCTTTCAAAATGAGTTCTTGTTCGTATTTCTTTGTATTACATGGCTTCATCGTGCAGATCGTATTCGATCCCGTCCCTAAAATATGGCGCCGGAATCGATTCTCGATAATAAAATGTAAAATACTTCAGAGTATTGTACGTTCCTTCGCAGGCATTTGTATTATACGTCAAAATTAGTTCTCTGGACGCTCGCGAGTGTCGCTTCAAATAGGCACAAAAAATTTGCAGTCAAACATATGGAACAGCCTGTCCTATACGGCCTGTATTTATACAGGTCAGTGAGCTCAACTGAGCCAAAAAGTTGGTAAGTGGAAGAATGATAGTAATAAGTGTCATTTTTATGTTTTTGATTTAATTTGATTAAGATAGTGCCGAGAGCTCCCACGTTAAAAGCGTGAGGAGAGCGATTAGCTTCGAACAGTATCCGACACTTTTCAATATAGGTTTTAAGGATCCCTTACGTAAGTGATCCCCTGCCTAACCAAATAAAAAATTTGGTAAATATATATGCATTCATTCTATATCGTATAGAAAGTGTTCAGAAAACCCGAAAATAAAAAAAATCTTATCTACATGCAGTACTCGAAAGCGAACGAAAGCCGAATTAATCTGCTTCTCTGTCACTCACCTGGCTTACAAATATATTCTTTCTCTTTCGTTACACAGCTTTCCTTCGAATCTCCAACCTGAGAATATCTTCTTAAGAGATTTCAGAAAATATTGAAAATGTGCTCCATTTAGAAGTTTTTTATGAAGTGCGTTTAAATACCCATAAACCAAATTTGAGAAATAGAATCAGCGAATGAATGTCTCCGCGGTTATAACTGTGGTTATAACGATAGACACGTATTTGAGACGGTGAGCCGAATGAAGCGATTAGCAATGAGACAGCGACACTCAAATCTTCAAAGAGATCTTTGAACTGTGTTTAATATTTTAACTGTTCAAACGCGTCATCACGTCTCGATACAATGAATGAAGATGGTTTTCGGTTCGTGAATCGTTAGCATTATCGCTTTGTTATACCAATCACTTAGCACTGGAAAATATTTTGGTTATTTTTGGTCGTGTAAGCAACCTTTTTTTTTATTATTTATGAAAATATGGGACGAGACGAACAGGACGTTCAGCTGATGGTAATTGATACGCCCTGCGCATTTAATGCAGTGCCGCTCCGGATTCTTGAAAAGCCTCAAAAATTCGCTCTTCACCTTGAGATATAAGATGTTGAGTCTCATTTGCCCAGTAATTTCACTAGCTACGGCGTCCTTCAGACCGAAACACAGTAATGTTTACACATTACTGCTTCACGGCAGATATAGGCGCCGTTGTGATTCCCATGATCTAGACGGCATCCTCTGAAAGGAGCCTTCCACTGGTAAACCTAGATCTCGAGTTAAGGTTTATAGGGCTTAAGCCTTCTGGAATGCGAGGCCATTGCCAGGATCAGGCTGTGGTGTCTTAAAACACCTTCACTCAAAGCAGAGGATATGCCTCGTCTGAACTCTGAACCCTCTGAGGATCCTACGCTTCTTAAAAGTAATAGGTCTTCAGAATACAATTTAAATCCCGGCACACAGCGGTGGATTTACACTAGGGGCAGTTGGGGCAAGTGCCCAGGGCGGCTAAATTTTTAGGGCGGCAAAATTTTGAAAGTAAAAACAAATTGTTTTAGTCTTATCAAGATTGCTCAGTAATTAATTAATTTTGTTAATTAGCAATTTTTGGTTTAATTGATAATTCAAGAAATTCAATTGAAAAGTAGTCCTAGTCAGTAGCCTCGGTTTTTCCACAGGTCATTTGTTTTTTAGACATAGGAAGTCGAGGGTAGGCGCGCCAGCGCAAGCAGGGGTCACAATAGATCCTAGGATTTAAGTGCATCTAAATCCCATGAAATCATGAATAACTCATAATAATAATAATAGATTTATTGGGTTTTAGTTACTGAAAAACTTATATTTAAAAAAAACTACACCGTTGGTCTTTCTTAAAAATTAAAAAATATAGGTAATGTGACAGGGTCGAAATAAAAGTTATGGGATTATTTTGCATACTGTTCGATTTTGCTGTTTAGTCAATCATGTAGTCAATGTTCAATTTTACCATTCTTCCACGTTTCAACATAACAGTCAATATTTTCTCTAACTTTATCATACCACGAAGTAATTACTCAAATGAACTATTCCATCCAACAATAAGAATGATTAATTTGAAGAAAGTAGACCAACTCAATGAATGGCGCAGTGCTAATAACGCCATGAACCTACGAAGCCTTAAGTACGCTTTCACTGTTAATAAAGTAGATAAAGGTGGCCCTCTTCTGCAACAAATGGTTTATAGTAACATATTTATTATGAACTAGCCGATCCCTGACTTCGTCCGCGTTTACACAAGACTGAGAACTGGGGTAGTGCTTATAAAATACGTTGCTTTTTAAAATTTTAATAACTTTATATTAAAAGAAAATATCTCAATAGTTTTTAATAATGGTCAAGTGCCTAAAGAATAAAACTTAGAAGACTGAATTGAAATTTATCCTGTAGTTTTTCTTTGATGCAGCACAAATGAAAAACCTGTATCATTATTTAGGTATGTAGATACTGATAACTAACTAAAAGTTGAATAGAATACTGTCATGAATTTGTCAAAATACGAGTTTCAGGCAAAATCGCAAATTGAAAAAAAAAAATAAAAAAACCGATTTCAAAAACTGAAATGTATCAAATAACTAAAAATTTAATTTAATGCACCTCTTATGCAAACCTTTACCTTTAATATTAATAAAATACTATTATTTATATGTGCTACCTATTGATAGATTTTAAGTCAGTGCCAAGGCCTAAACAAAATAAAACTTAATATTATAAGCAGCTGTCTGTCCGCTTGGCTTGTTTTGTTCTAGACAAAGCTACCCCGCTCAAAGTCACGCGTGACGAGTGTAGGTACCATTATTACATTTGGCTTGGCACCGACTTCAAAGCTACCAATATATAGCACATACAAATAATAGTATTTTATTAATATTAAAGGTAAAGGTTTGCATAAGAGGTGCATTCAATTAAATTTTTAGTTATTTGATACATTTCTGTTTGTGAAATCGGTTTTTTTAAACGTAGTTTTTGTTTTACGTTTTAGTGTCAGTTAATAATAATATTTAATACAATAAACAGAAAACAATTATGCCATCCAGGTAGACGAACATTTTCATATAAATAATCATAAAATGAAAACTACTGGGCCAACCTATGTAAAATTTTTATGGGACCAAACGGCATCTATTTCCCATCAAACAAAAGAATTACGTAAATCGGACCATAAATCTCAGAGTAATCGTTGTACATACATAAAAAAAATACCGATCGAATTGATAACCTCCTCCTTTTTGAAGTTGGTTAAGAATGAGACGAAATGGGCATTCGTAGAATCTAAGCACTTTTTTTAAGGTAGACTTCTAAAGTAAGTAAGTGGACTTCTAAGTCTGCAGATATATTGTATTGAACGTATAGATGGCTCATTACATTTTTATTTTTTTGGAAAAGGAGGGCCAACGAGCGTACGGGTCACCTGGTGTTAAGTGATCAGCGCCGCCCACATTCTCTTGCAACATCAGAAGAATCACAGGAGCGTTGCCGGCCTTTGAGGAAGGTGTACGCGCTCTTTTTGAAGGAACCCATGTCATATCCAGATGATGGGGATGATATCCTAACTTGTGTCGTGCGAAGATGGAATTCAGCGGCAGAAATCAGGTGAAACAGCTCTTCTATAACACATAAGATTTTTGTAAATTAAATTTTAAAATACTCAATTGATTGAAAAGAGCGGCCGTTGAGTTTCTTGTATGTTGTTCTCACTTTTTCCAAACATTGGGCAGATTCAGTATTTTAAAAGAAATATTTATAGTGATGATTCAAAAACGCTTTATTTAAGGCTAATTGAATAAAGGTTTTTTTTTTATGGAATAGGAGGACAAACGAGCGTACGGGTCACCTGTTGTTAAGTGATCACCGCCGCCCACAATCTCTTGCAACACCAGAGGAATCACAGGAGCGTTGCCGGCCTTTAAGGAGGGTGTACGCGCTTTTTTTGAAGGTACCCATGTCGTATCGTCCCGGAAACACCGCACAAGGAAGCTCATTCCACAGCTTTGTAGTACGTGGAAAAAAGCTCCTTGAAAACCGCACTGTGGAGGACCGCCACACATCCAGATGGTGAGGATGATATCCTAACTTGTGGCGTGTCGTGCGAAGGTGGAATTCGGCGGCAGGAATTAGGTTAAACAGCTCTTCGGAACACTCCCCGTGATAAATGCGGTAGAAGACACACAATGAAGCGACGTCTCTACGCAACGCCAAGTG
The DNA here is from genome assembly GCF_905404315.1 of Leptidea sinapis. Classification (NCBI taxonomy): domain Eukaryota; kingdom Metazoa; phylum Arthropoda; class Insecta; order Lepidoptera; family Pieridae; genus Leptidea; species Leptidea sinapis. Next base: position 1,106,179 of record NC_066278.1, on the reverse strand, counting down.
ATCCAGCCGTTCACAGAGCACTGGGTCCCCGACAATTCGAGCTGCTCTGCGTTGCACGCGGTCAAATGGATCGAGCTGATGTTAAGTTAATTTGACTTTGACTTTAAGTTGCCTTGTAGGTTGCTGTTGCTATCCCAGAAATATTTCAAATAATTTTCGTAGCGAAGTCCCTCAAGTTCTTAATGATTTCAAAGATATGAGACCAAAATAGAGAAATATCAAGAAACCCTTATAAAGATGTTCGATCCATTTCATCACCTTTCACCATAAATTCTCATTTGGGTACAATGCTCCTGAATATAATCTAACTCGTGGAGTCTAGAAATGCAATTCTGTGCCATTAATGGAAGCAATGTATCAACAAGATAAATACATTTCGAAGTTAGAAACTAATATGACCGTGCAGTTGTTTTTCTCACTAGCAGCGTCCTGTGACTTTGCTTGGGTTAATATCCTTAACGTGGCAACATGTCCAATGGATACGCTCATCATTTCACAGTTTTTCAATATATTATTTTATACAAATAACTTCGTGTAATTCGTGTAAGGCGTGATTCATTTTCTTAAAAAAAAACAGCCTAAGTGACACTCTACGATAGTGACCTTTATGACAGTGATATTACTGTGTAAATATTTTATATAAAAGGGTACAAACCAGCTAGTGGCTCATGTAATGGGAAGTGGTGATACAACAGCCCCTCTGCAACACCAGTGGGTTTTATACCAATGGGAGGCTCCTTTGCACCGGATCCGGCCAGATTTTAGGTACCACAACAGCGCCTATTTCTGCCATGAAGCAGTAGGGCGCCGTAGATACTGAAATTACTTGGCAAATGAGACTTGACATCATATGTCACTAGGTGACGAGCGCAGTTGTAATTCCTCTCAGAATTTCGAAGTTTTTCAATAGTCCTGAGTGGTAATGGGCAGGGCGTATCAATTTCCATCAGCTGAACGTCCTGCTCATCTCGTCCCTGATTTTCATAAAAAAAACCTTCAACTTAAATTATCAAAAAAAAAGAACTAGTAAAAAATCAATACGCTGGTTACAATTGCTGCACATATTTATGACCAAAAGTAATAAAAAAACAATTAAAATATCATCCCAAGAAAATATCTCATTGACAGATTAAATTAATAATTGACAAATTTCATTCAATGCACAATTTTATTCTTTAATCGTAAAAGAAATAGAAACGTAAGAATCATAGCATGAGAAACTGAAAAGTTTTTTAGTAAGCCCTGCGTATACGAGTATGTAGTGCTAGGTGAGTGAGCAGCCCACACGATCGGTAATTGCACGTGTATCTAGTTCCGTGCAGTAGAAAGCGCAAACCCACACAGTCTATTGTGACTCAGGGCCACGCTGGCTTCGATCACTAACCTTTTACCCACTAACCCCACTAATTTATTCTTATCGACTTGCTTTACTTAAACAGCGGAAAAGTTAGAAAATGTTTTCATACAAACTGTATTAATTTCAATAACTATTTGGTAAGCTTATGTATTTATTGGCTGATTTGAAAGGCATTGTTCTAAACAAATTATAAATAAAGATTCACATCGTTTTACATAAGCTAGCTCACCCGACACACTTTATTTTGCCACCAATGTTAGTGCGGACAGTACGTTTCTGCCTTAGTTTGTGAATCTCTAATACCCACATGGCCATGTTCAGACACTTTGTGGAAACATGTGGCTAGGCGGCTACCTAGGTAACACTGAAAATGTTTAGAAAATGAAAAATAGCTTAATGTAGAAAGTTGCCAATACTTTTATTGTTTTTCGAAGTAATCTCAGTTACTATCTACACATCGTCGCATTCGATGGAACCACTGAGAAAAGCAGTGGGCCCATTCTTCCTGGGGTCTCTTCTATGGCATTTTCTTACGCTTTCACCGCATCTTCAGGGCTCGTAAACTGTATGGTGGATGACTCATCTCGACACCTGCCATAGTCAAATATTCAACAGTCCGTTTTGCAGAATGCGCTGAAGCATTATCGTGGTGAAGGAGGATCCTGCTTCGAGGGCGCTGCTGTCGAATTTTTCCAAGACAACAGGCAAACAGCTGCGATTGACATACCAGTCTGCAGTAACTGTCCTTTCGACCGAATCTTCTAGCACAACTGTCGCGAAATTACCTTTCCGACCAAAGAATGAAGCACTAATTACCTTAGTTGGCCGAAACTCGAAAGGAAACACACACTGATGTGATTGTCTTTTGGTTTCGGGCTCGTAGCAATATATCCAGCTTTCATCACCTGTGACGATGACAAATACAGCATTTGAGTCACTGCCGTTGAACTTTTCTAACATTTGGCGACACCAGTCCATGCGAAGGTGTTTCTGGCCGTCGGGTAAAGTATGGGGAATCCATCTGGTACAAAGCTTTCTGACGCCTAAATGTTCGTGTAATATTTTTTGAACTTGACCCATACTGACTTGACCCTAAGCTTGCCCTTATCTGCTGATAGGTCACTCTCTTATCTTCCTCTATCTTTTGCCAGCCAGATTTTGGCGAGACAACACGTCCTGAGGATGCCTCGTGTAGAGGCGAAACACGCGTCGAATTGTTTAAAGACAAATATTGGCCGAATTAACACTAAAGAAAACTCAAATCATTTGTATGTAAACTCGAATCAAAACAAAAATATAATAATAGCAAGGCATTATCCCACAGAGCCAGTTAGCCGTATACACCAAGTGGCCTGAACAATTATTACATCACGGTATATGGTAGCAATGGCACATAATTGGCCGAGCGATAACTCACTGGACGTAAAATTATTCTACAAGCGAGCAGCTGCCTTCGATACTACATGCTAATTGCATGTGTATTAACAAGCTTGGATTATTATTAAGTATACTGGTCTACCACCATAATATTCTTGAAGCGTTATCTTTATATATATAATTCTTGTGTGCGTGTGTATGTCACTGAACTCCTCCTAGACGGCTGGACCGATTCAAATGAAACTTTCTGTGTGTATTCAGGTGGATTCGAGAATGGTTTAGATTCACAATTGAACTACCTCCTAAACGGCTGGACCGATTTTGATGATATTTTTGTTTGTTTCAGTGAATTTGAGATTGGTTTAGATTCTCGATTCCGTCCATATAATATATATCTCCTGCTCATGTGTATGTTAGTGAACTCCTCCTAACGGCTGGACAGATTTTGCAAATTTAAGACGTGTGTACAGGACAACGTCTGTTGGGTCCACTAGTCTATATATATAAAAATGAATTGCTGTTCGTTAGTCTCGCTTAAACTCGAGAACGGTTGGACCGATTTGGCTAATATTGGTCTTGAATTATTTGTAGAAGTCCAGGGAAGGTTTAAAAGGTGAATAAATATGAAAGTGTTCGGAATTAAATAAAAACAACAATTTTGTTTTTCCTTTGATGTGTCCGCCGTCGTCCGATATTTGTTTAGTATGGACATATTTTCTATGAGAGAATTTATTGACGCACGGTTTGACAGTTCTACTGTAAAACAATTTCATTACAACAGGGAGCATATTTTACGAAGTAATTCTTGATGTTATGATATATTATTGACAAATTCATAAAAAACATTATTTTATTTATTATATACAGAACAACGTCTGTCGGGTCAACTAGTCTTTTATATAAAATTCTGTAGCATGTGTGTTCGTACATCATCTCCTACATTTTGATGACTTTTGAGGTTATAGTTACTACTTTTGGCCCGTTTTGAAAAAATTAAAGTATTTTTTTGATATAAGGGCACAGCATGATGTGACTATTTCATGTTGAAGTTGTGTCCATCAATGACTAAGTTAACATCTGTCTATAGCAAATAGAACCTCTGAGACAATTAATGGCGCTAATCTTCGTAATGGCAACTATGACAAATACTATCTTTGACTCATTGCAGCTGCAGTCACCCTGAAAACGATATCTGAAAAGCACTTGAAACGTCGGGTTAACTAAAATAAAAATGTAACTTTTACGCAAAAATCTTGTTTAAAAACACAGTTACAATTACACGCGTTTTAATCCTTTGAAAGTGTTTTATTAAAATAAGTTAACTCCATACACTTAGATTAAGGATAGGTCTCCGCTGTGCTCCAACTAGATACCGCAGACGTAATCGCAAAGTGCAGCTACTACTACTACGCCCAAGTGGACGTACTCGAGCCATTCTCGAACAATGTGTGACGTGCCACATGTTCTGTTAAACTTTGCTAATAATTGAAACTTATATACCGCCGGGGTGCGTAGTATAACTTTGTAAAAATAATAATACAAGAAATAGGAAAGACACTGGGATCACATATCAAAAGTAAGTATTTTGTATTTTATTAATTTCATTGTAAAATAACACGAAGCGTATGTTAGAAAATTTGAAAGATGCCATTGAGTGTCAAGATGCCACGCACACAAGCATCTAATAGTTGCGGTAATAAAAAAAACTAACCACTGTTACATTGTTCATAGGTAGTGCGGTATCTAGTTGGAGCGCAGCGGAGACCAATCCTTAATCTAATCCTTTTTTGTGTAAATAGAAACCCCATCTATCGATGTTTGCTGAGGTTGTCATGACTAGTTTTAGTACCGTAGACTCTCGCTACATGGCCAACAGCGCCAAAATGGCGAATATCAAATAGGCACAAAAGCATTTTGACATCCGCCAGTCCATTGGTATATAGTAGAGGTCAGTGCTGCTAGAGATGTTCTTCCCCCGCATGCTTCGTTTGTCTATACGATAGTATATTGTAAGTCTCTGGGTAAGTCACATACAAGCTAGACCCAAAATAAACTTGGTACAAAGTTGTACCTGAGAATAAACCAAGAATATGCAAAATGTTTACAAATAGATGATATCTATAGTATCCGACAAAATACGTTATTTTTAAATCGAATTAACTACGTTATTTTGAAAAAGATGTAAAAACTTTTAAAAGGATTTTTTAAACATTTGAGAGTCATGTTTTGTACGTATTCTTGTAAAGAATATTTTTAATAAATTGTTCAATTACGCTAGAGAAATATAATAACTTAAGCGCGCACATAACTACCCTAAAGTAAGACGTAAGATATACACTTTTTAGGCACTTTTTATCTATCATTTTTTTTTTCTTTTAAATATAGACTATCTTGAAATCTGCCTAATCACTTGGCATTTGGCTAGAAGTTACACAGTTCAAATTAGCCTTGGAATGGTATTAGTCCAGTGACCTATCCATTTTTTTTTAATGCCAATATCTTATACAATATTGAGGTCTTGAGGGGCTTTTCTCTTTAGTCTGTTGAAACAACTTTTACTCATCAAACTGCAGGCGAGTGCGTTTGGGTGGGCTTTAATACGTTTTGCATAAGACTTGAGTTTATTAAGAATCTCCTGTTTGACCATTGGTAATTTCAGGTCGCGGTGAAGTTGGATCTATCAAATATGTAACGGAATCCTTCAATGTAATATTCACAATGTAGCAAAAAATTTCAATACACATACATTTAAATAAAAAATGGCTTCTATTAATTATAAATAGCGTTGATGTTGGCTAATGGCTTATAACTAAAAAGTAAAATTATATATATCTAATATATAAAATTCTCGTGTAGCGGTGTTTGTTACCAAACTCCTCCGACACGGCTATTATATGAAATTTTGTCAGAGAATAGGTCAACATCTATTTTTCATACTCCTATATGGTAAGTGTTTCGTACCCCTAAATACTGTATATTATTTTTTTGACAACTTTTTTTGCATTTTTTTAGTATGATTCAACATTGAAAAATATTATTGTACATAAAATATTATACAATAATTATTGTAGTACGATAATTTTTTTTGTACGATATATTTGGTAGGTCTGAGAATAGGTCGTCATCAAATTTTTATACCCCAAAATTTTAAATTATTGATTTTTTTATTATCTTCATTGGCAATACAACGTTAGGGTCAGCTAATGTTGTTATAAAAGTATAGTTTAGTACCTACTTACTGTATTTATTGACTCTTTGACAGGAGATCTTTTTCATACCTTTAGAAACATGCTAGGTATTGTGCGGACAAGATATGCAAAAATTTAAAATCTCGTCAAAAATATAATATTCTTAAGTCTATTATTTCAAGAGATTCTCATCTCGTAAGTGAAGTAGCCCTTAGCAAAGAATGCCGCATAAAATAAAATTGCAAATTTAATGAGCTAAAAATCGATAATGGTCTCCATCAACATTCCATAGCTCGTTAATTTAACGACCACAGATGTTATCGTGTTTACAATGTGCGTAAATAATATCGCAATAAAAGCATTTTTCCACATCTGAAAAGACAACATGCAAATTGTTATCCCTTAAAGCTATCATGGTGGTTACTTTATGTGGTGCAAAAATATTGTTAGAAAGAGTTCCAAATTATTGAGAGAAAAGAGAGTAAATTTTGAGCCCGCTTTAGTAGGATATCTTCCCTACTAGCATTGATTAACCCAGGTTTAGCGAGAGTCGTGAGTAGAGGTGTCGACAGCGCATCTTTAAACAAATTTTCGATTGTTTTTTGAAGTGAAACCTTCTTTAACCGCGTTGGGCACTTTTTTGTAGGGAAAAATCTTATGGGTTCGCGTCACCGATATGCTCATGACAGGCGCCCGCTATAAATAAATAATTCAAAATAAAAATAAATAAAATATACATATATAGTTAGACACTTTTTGGATGGGTGAAATCTCTACCCCCATCGCACCGCCTCTTACCACTTGTGTCGTTTTCATTTAGGTTGATTATATATTATTATTAACTGACACTAAAACGTAAATAATAAAAAAAAACTACGTTTTAAAAAACCGACTTCAAAAACTGAAAAGAATCAAATAACTAAAAATTTAATTTAATATACCTTTTATGCAAACCTTACAGTAAGTAAGCTGTTTATAATATTAAGTTTTATTTTGTTTACGGCTTTGCACTGACTTTAAACCTATCAATAGGTAGCACATATAAATAATAGTATTTTATTTATATTAAAGGTAAAGGTTTGCATAAGAGGTGTATTAATTAAATTTTTAGTTAATTGATTCTTTTCAGTTTTTGAAGTCAGTTTTTTTAAGTATAAGAAATCTCACACCATGAGTGCGAGCAGTTTATTTCTTTCTTAAGAAAGAGGAGCATAAACGAGTTCAGGGTCACAGGGTCTAACCTCCACGAATCATAATACAGTTTTAAGTGCTTAATCTGTAAGAGCTTTGTTGATAGCTAATAATAATAGGTTTTTGTTTAGGTAAATTAAACATACATGTATAATGATTTAACGAGACCAATTATTCTTTGCGATATTCCGGTCGGCAATCAAAAGGTGGTACGCGGTGTTTCCATATGCCTGCCTGTATCAACTAAATTGCCAACATTAAAGGAAATCATGTTAAGCATCAAGGATACATTATTTTGATTTACGGACCTGGAGACGTTCCAATATCCTGTCAGATTGTGAACAAAGTTTGTTTTTTTAATTGTATTTATGGTCATACATAGATGATTTGATAGAAAATATGTATGTCCCCCTTTGATCAATTGTATGATTTTTTTCTTACATCATTTATACTTCTAGAAAGAATGTAACAGCTGTGAAAACGTCGATAAAAATTGAGATTGACAGTCAACCTTTATTTTGAGCAATGCACGCACATTAACACAATGTGACATACAAATCGCGGGTATTACATGTATCATGTCACGCACACTTAAGTAATAAACCTGGGCTTTTTTCATGGGTTGTCTAGCAGCAAGAGGCTCTATCTAGAGGTATAAGTTATTTAAGATTTTTTTATTGAAATTAGTAATGAAACTCCGACGACTTACAACAGAGACATCAATCTTAGTATTTCTGTACCTAGTTGACCAAGCTCGGGAGAGAATATGTAATTCATTCAATGCATTTGCTGCTACGAAAAAAAAAACGATCACGTGCAAGTTATATTTATTTTATGAAAATAAGGTACGAGCAGGACGTTCAGCTGATGATAATTGATACACCCTACCCATTACAATGCAGTGCCGCTCAGGATTCTTGAAAAAACCCAAAAATTCTGAGCGGCACTAAAATTGCTCTCGTCACCTTGAGACATAAGTAAGATGTTAAGTCTCACTTGCCCAGTAATTTCACTAGCTACCGCGCCCTTCACTGTGCAAAGGAGACTCCGACTGGTAAACATGTTAAACTGTATTCGCGTAGGAAGGAACGAATCTTGGTTTGGAATTGGCCATATTAGTTTCATTGTTATGGTGATGTTTCCTAGAAAGAAAGCCTGAAAACCCTTCCTGTGGAAAGCTAAAAAAAGTCGATACAAATTTGTCTTCGTTGTTTATCATTAAAAATTATTTCATGTTTGTCTATTGTAATAGGTGCCTTAATTAAATCAAGAGTGATATTATTTAATTAAATATTTTTAAAAAGTAAGTGTTCGTTAAGGGTGTTTCGTTAGGTAAGGTCTTTTAAAATTTTTGTCGTTCCGCGAATTAGGTAGAAGTGTAGGTACATTCTTCTTAGTTTACTCTTTATTTTTAGTCAGTGAAAAAAATAATATTTTTATTATTTTGGGGTATACAGCGTTACTACGGTTCTCAAATATTGTGAACGGACTCGTTCGGAGGTTAAATGGGGCCTATAAGGCCCTTTTAGCTTTCGGCTTTACGGGTAGTTTTGTAACATCCTGTATACAGTCCTGCAGACTATAAAGGTCACAAAGTCACACAACCCAAACCCTAATTCAATTTGCATTGTAAAAAAAACAATGTTAAATGACACGAATATAAATTAAATACATAATAGACACAATATAATAAAACATATATTCGATTTCTCTAAGTGATAAAGCTACTGTGAGAAAAAAGACAGGCTGAAATCTATAGAGCGTACTTAGAGTTTGCTCAGACCTTACCTACGTGAAACTTAGCTCAGTGTGATAAAACGCGAACTTTATATTTGTATTGGGCTATTTTACCTTAAGCTTAGCATTATTGCAGCTATCAAATGACTATTGCAACGAAATCAAAGATTATAATAAACTTACACTCAGCCATGTTTTACGTAACAAAAGTCTGAGCAAAGTGTAAGTACGCTTTATAGATGAAGACAGTGGCGTAACAATAGGGTGGCAGGGCTGGCAAAATGGCACGGGCCCCCGACCCAAGAGAGGCCCCCGACTCGAGAGGGCCCCGGCCTAAGAGGCCGCGAGCTCAAATATATTGTTTTACATTTATTTGAAAAGTATATTTTTATAATTTCTGATTTAAATCCAAAGCGAGACAACAGCTAAAGACTTTAATACAATTTCAAATCTCATTTCAATCAACCTAAACAAAAAGATGTTGATTCGAAAAGCTGGCGAATAGATGATGAATACATTGAGATATTATGTTCTATGGATGAATGTGAATATATTGGAGACGCATTGGCCTAGCGTGAGGGCTACAGACCATTTCCTCTCGCCTACGAGAGGAGGCCTATGGCCATTAGTGGGATATATTCCACTCAAATTTTAAAGTTTATTAAAATGTAACCGAGTACAACGTGATGATTTTTGCTGATAGGGCCCTATCAAAAGAATTTGCCACGGGCCCCTGATGGTATAGTTACGCCACTGGATGAAGAAGATGTTGTTAATGCTTTATAGATCTCAGCCTTAATGCATGTGTACCATATTATCATGTTTCGAAAATACTATTAAAACATTACCAGTAAATAACTTAGATCGCTTCTTTCTATCTAATAGAATCTATCATATATTGTAATGTCTATAATCGCCGTCTATTCAAAAAATCGTGACGACATCGTTAAGATAAAAGTTGTTAGATTACAAGTATAATTGCGAAGTTAGAAAAGAGTAAAAGTTTAATTGCACTTCTTGCTACGTAATCCTCTAGTTCTCAACAAGAACTACGGACTTAGATGGATAGATATTTCCTATGAAATGCCAACAGTTCAAAGCGTTCTTTATAATGTTAATCTTCCCAGTAAGCGCTAACGCTCTAGTCTGTAGTTTGAACGAGAACTATTCGATGCGGTCCATTGTTGAGGACCTAAGTGGAAATCGCGTGCAAGGGTTCATTTTAAACCGAACTGTTTACATCTACTTCAGAATGCACGATGAGTTTTCTATTGAACTTCTAAACGAGTTACATAGATAATAATAGAACTAGTTCTAGAAGTTTATATGTTTTACGCTAGTTTTTTATGAAAATAAGGGACGACACGAGCAGGATGTTCAGCTGATGGTAATTGACACGCCCTACCCATTACAAAGCAGCGCCACTCAGGATTCTTGAAAAACCCAAACATTCTGAGCCGCACTACAATTGCGCTCGTAACCTTGAGACATAAGATGTTAAGTATCATTTGCCCAGTCATTTCACTAGCTACGGCGCCCTTCAGAGCGAAACACAGTAATGTTTACACACTGCTTCACGTCAGAAATAGGCGCCGTTGTGGTACCCATAATCTAGCCGGCTTCCTGTGCAAAGGAGCCTCCCACTGGTTGCCATATAGACCACAAATTTTAACTTATATACCTACATGACACAAATACAACTTAGGTATACATTTTATACTTTAATGTAGTATAAAAATAATTAATAGGTTTGTCCGGCAATTTTGGTTAGATTCAACATCATAATCATTATTATATTATATTAATTAATCAATCAATAAAGTTCAAAGTTTTTACCGGTTTGTCTGTTTGTTTGTGCAGCGTATTTTAGAAACTTCGAAAGAGATTTGTACATGGCTTATTCGAAATATTGTCGCTAACATAATATTATGTCCAAATGTTTTGAGTTTTCTTTAGTATTAGTTCCGCCAATATTTTTCTTTAAACATTTGTTTCGCCTCTACACGAGGCATCCTCAGGACATGTTGACTCGCCAAACTCTGGCACAAGACATTGAAGGACACATTAATATTGTTTTTCTAAAATATTTTAGCTAGTTTGTCTTATGTTCGACCTTGGTATATAATACTTCAATAAATATTCATAATATTATATTTCGAAGGTGTACAGACGAAATGACACAATATAATAATATGTAAGCGTATAAAAGTTGTTTGGTTGATAAAAATAAGAAGCCGTCTCTTTGTAGTAGATTGAAACTATTGAAGCTAGTATTTTCTTTGATTAACGAAAGTGTTACACATTTAAATAAAAAACTTTTAAAGGATTAAAACGCGTGTAATCGAAATTAAAAAAACACCCAAATTTCAATAGAGAAGGTGGTCTAAAATTATCTAACACCTGGGATCCAATAATCTCTAAATTAAAACCCATGACTACACATACCAAAAAAGAAGAGGACACAGTAAATTTTGCCAAAAACCATCTGTGTACAGCAAATACCACCTCCGAGGAAATAAATGGCGCTAAACTTCATAATGACAACTATGACAAACACTATCTTTGACTCACTTCATCTGCAGCCCCCTGAAAACGAGATCTGGAAAGGTCTTGAAACGTCGGGTTAACTAAAATAAAAAAATGTTACTTTTTACGCAAACATCTAATGTAAAACCGTTACAATTACACGCGTTTTAATACTTTAAAAGTGTTTTATCTATTGAAGCTAACAAAATATATTAACTTCGTCTGTATATGTAATATGTATGTATATTTAACGAAATTATTGCACTTGATTTTCATCCACTTTCAGAATTCTGGTTTACTTTAAAATATTTAAAACATATTTAAGAACGACACTACAACATTATTATGACTGTGGTCTTATATCCTGAGTAAGATTACGCAAGACGTCCACTTCTGGACAGAGGCCTCCCCCGAAGATTTCCACGACGATCGGTCCTGCGCTGCCCTAATCCAACGTATTCCGGCGAACTTGACCAGATCGTAGGTCCATCTTGTGAGGGGCCTACCAACTCTAATGAGAAGACATATGAATACAAAAATAGAGTATTTTAATTGCAAGTATTTTTGATATTATTTTTTATGAAAAAAATAAAATAAGTTTAAAAAACAAAATGTTTGTGGTCCTTAAGACCACACAACAAAAGTGAATACTTTATCAAAGCCAAGTAAATGTCCTTTATTCATTAATTAATAAAAAAAAAGGAATATGTAATTGTGAAAAAGGTGTAAGGGGTTTGTCAGGATTAAGGCTAATAGAGGGTCGATATCCCTACTCGTCTGGGAGACAGCTGGCGTTATTATTATATCTAAGTATAAGTATACTACCATCTACCCATAAAATCTATTCTAAATATCGGTAAAAGAATTTTAGAAATTGGTTTTTACAGTTGTGTAAGTAAGTAACCTCTTCTACAAAAAAAAATCCCTTTATCTTATTGAAATTATAGATTTTAATTGTAATTTTAAACAGACTCTTCGTGATCATAAATAAGTACGCATTACACGCATTTTAATCCGTTAAAAAGTGTTTTATTTAAATATAAACAACAATAAAATTTCTCAAATAATCAAACTTTTAGCAATGAGGAAGAATTTACGCATCTTGATACAGCAATTTGTTTCAATAAAACGCTCGTAAACAATTTGTCTCAAGTTAAGCTGAGTCATACTCGTATAGCACAAGAGCTAAGTACGTTTAATTTGTGAAGATCACGTCCATACGTCACGCTGTCAGCCGCTGAGATTAACAAATCGTCGACAACAGCCTTGACCTGCGTACAAAAGACTGGACAAGAATTATATGACATGAAGACGAACGGCGACTTTCATGCTAAATTTAAAAGATAAGTTAATGTTTGTAATTATGGTCATTTATAAATTGTTAATTAAGAAAATATGCAATATATTAGTGTTAGATAAGAATAAATATTAGCATCCGCAGAATCAGTAAAGAAATTCCGGTCCGTGGTTAGTAGCTCTGCTAGAGCATGTTTCGGTATAGTCTGTAAATTTTTTGCAATTCACTATTATTAGGAGCTTTACGACACGCTTTGTGCAGATTATCTCGCTTCCTGATTGATCTAATTAGCCCTGGGGTTATCCAGTGCTTTATTTTACTTTTAGCGCTTGCAACTCTCTTTAGCACAGTCTGTTGTTTGATTACATTTGATAAGTAGCTGAGAAACATATTCGTTGCTAAGTATTTAATTGGAATAAAATATTATGTTAGCGACGAAGTAGATATAAATACCTACATAATATATGTATGTGTGTTCGCGTAATAGATATTTATATAGGTTATATAGCTTATATTTCGTTTACCTACTGTTTTTATTGAATTGAATTGCATTGAATAAATTAAAAAATTTATTACATATTTGCTTGTTCCATGTCTTATAATAAATTTATATAACTTATTACTTATATGTAACTTGTATATTATCTAGATTATTCTCTTGATCTCCGTAACAACCTTAATTAACTTAACAGTAATAAATCCGAATATCTAAAAAAGGTGTGATAATTAATGTTTAAAATTTCACGCGTCGATTCTTTAAAATTATGTGTTGAAAATTTAAAATAAATTTTAATTTTAATTAAATACAATACAAATTTTGTTTTTCAATTTGATACTAGTCTTGTCACTGACAATTTTTTTTATTTACAACTTAATTTTACGGTTCAATAAATCATTCGATAAATGTAAACATTTTTAGAATACACTTACTTTACTTTAATGTCATGTTTTCGTTGACAGAGAATGTTAACCGAGATTCACATTAAATGTTACCTTTCCTTAAAATCAAAGTTTACCTTGCTTAACTAACCTAGCTTTGGGGAAAATGTATAATGCATGAGATATGGATCGAATCTACCATTGACGAACGGTTACCGACCCTGACTATTAAGCTAGAGGTTCTGGGTTCGAATCTCGGTAGGTGCAATCATTTATATGATGAATATAGATGTTTGTTTTCGAGTCATGGATGTTTATATGTATTTATGTATGCTTAAGTAAGTATATTGTATTAAATATATCGTTGTCACATATATACAATATGCTTAGCTTGGGGCAAGATAATTTGTGTAAAAGTGTGTCAATATTGTATTACAGTTTATTGAAATTCTATCATCTGTCATATCACAAAATATTCTGTATATTCTACCTTAGAATAAACAGTAATATATTCCTCACATAAGCAAACAACAAAATGATTTAACACTTGGCAAATGCTTCCACAACTTTTGTCAATATTTATTCATACTTGTGACTTGACAACCTGAAAGGTGCCTCTAAAGAGCTTTGCTATTGCGATATATTGCGAGCGTCTGACGCTATCTACTGACTTTTAAACATTATATTGTTTGTGCATTTCCGAAATAAATATAATTTTCATGTTATCTCAACACAATCTCTGTAAATAATAAAATAATACGATGCCGGCTAGATTATGGGTACCACAACGGCGTCTATTTCTGCCGTGAAGTGTAGCATTACTGTGTTTTGGTCTGAAAGTGAAATTACTGGGCAAATGAGACTTAACATCTTACGTCTCAAGGTGACGAGCGCAGTTGTAGTGCCATTCAGAGGTTTTGGGGTTTTTCAAGAATCCTGAGAGGCACTGCATTTTAATGGGCAGGGCGTATCAATTACCATCAGGTGAACGTCCTGCTCGTCTTGTCCCTTATTTTTAGTAGATATATATCTTTATTATTATTGTAAAGATTAAGAGTTTTTTGTTTGTTTGTTGTAGGATTTAATAATTATTTTTATGTACTACTAGTTGACCCGACAGACGTTGTTCTGTATATAATAAATAAAATAATGTTTTTTTTATGAATTTGTCAATAATATATCATAAAATCAGAATTGCTTCGTAAGCATGCACCCTGATGTTGTAATAAAATTGTTTCACAGCATAACTGTCAAACCGTTGCGTCAATAAATTCGACGGGGTACGCATCAAAGGAAAAACAAATTTGTTGTTTTTATTTAATTCCGAGCATTTTCCTATTTATTCACCTTCTAAACCTTCCCTGTACTTCCACAAATAATTCAAGACCAAAATTAGCCAAATCAGTCCAGCCGCTCTCGACTTTTAGCGAGACTAACGAACAGCAATTCATTTTTATATATATAGATATGATCTTTAGATTCGTGATGATATGTTATTTGGCATTAGGGTAATATTGATAGGTAGTTCTAGGAAAAAGCACTCGCGCACTACTTTGTCTCCCTGCTCTGTGGCGTAATGGTTAGTGACACGTAAACGTAATGTCTACAAAAGATATTACTCCTTAGTTCATCTTAAAAATTCCGCAATATCGTATGGCTACGTCAGGATAAGGACATGAGTCAGGGTTGGTATTTTATGGCAAGAATTATTATCACCATCATCAGCCGGAAGACGTTCACTGCTGGACAAAGGCCTCCCCCAAAGATTTCCACGACGATCGGTCCTGCGCTGCCCTCATCCAACGTATTCCGGCTATCTTGACCAGATCGTCGGTCCATCTTGCCTACCTACACTGCGTCTTCCGGTACGTGGTCGCCATTCGAGGACTTTACTGCCCCAACGGCCATCTGTCCGTCCTACGTGCCCTGCCCACTGCCACTTCATTTCGCAATCATTTGGACTATGTCGGTTACTTTGGTTCTCCTACGGATCTCGAATTATTATAAGAACCGTTTCTCCTCAGATTTAATCCCAGCAAGCCTTCAAAGTATTATTTTCTGTATCTGTCCACTTCCAAACCAAACATGCTACACATTAACTGTTAAATTCTTTGAAATATGGTAATAACATAACATTCGAAAGAAATCGAATCAGACATAAGCTTTATCCTTATGTGACGATTTCTATCAGTCCTCTCCTCCTGTAGTGTTAAAGAATTTCTTTCCAAAACTATTACTAACGGTTATATTTATAATATTGAGAGCAAAGTGTACATTGTAATCTATAATTAATAATAATAATAATATCTTTTACTTGACACACACATAAAACATTACATAGCTACAAAAATAAGAACAAAAAATTATAACTAAAACTAACCTAGAACATATTTTACAAAGCTTAAATAAATAACTTTCCCCAGATATTATATTATAGAAGCTGTGTGGCAGTGTTTGTCAAAAGGGATGCTACTCAGGTTACCCGTGACAATTGGTCACAGCACTGATTTTCAGTAGCTCCCGTTTGACGCTTGACGTCGCGGTGCTGAGTAATAAATTATTAGGCTGTTATAAATATTTATCCCAACATAATATTATATAAAAAAAAAAAACAACAAAATGTCCAACCTAGTACTGTTAATGCCCATTATTTTTTGAGCAACCAGAGCTGGCCAATCTGACCCGCCATTACGTATTGCTTCATTTTTACTCGAAAGTTTGATATTGTAATTACTTTATCCTAAAGGTTATTATTACATTTATTTAGTCTCTGTTTTTTTTACTTATACGGAAACCTTGGTCTGCGATTGAGACTCGCTCTTCTCTCAATTTTAGCTAGATAGCTTTGCTAGCTAGGCTAGCTACAAATGATGATACACTCATCATATTTAAGTGTTCGATAACTCAATTCGCTCGTATTTCAGCAGTCTTTTCAAAGTTCCAAAAGTTTAAACTGCAAAAATGGTTGGAAACATACCAACTATTCTCATGTAACTTTATTGGCGTAAGCCGCAACATGGCGCCTCTAAAATGAAAACAAACAGCAATTGAGAGCGGATGTCGGTCCGGTCTACGACAGCTAGGCCTCTCGTATCTTGACCAAGACAAACAGAACACACCTACTATCACTGAATAACCACTCTCTACACATCCGCCTACGGCTCGTAAAGCCGGCTCCAGACGAGTGTAACGCGTAATGTAATCAATGAATCGTGTGTTACGCGTAAGCAGGCCTGTCTCACTCCCCGTGTAGGTATCGAAATACGCGCGGCGACCTCTACAGAGTAGGCCATACAGTAGGGACGCACACGCGAGCTTTGTCGTCACCTACTTCACAGATCCGACCGATATTTTACAAATGAAGAAACATAAAAAAAGAGAATATTAAAAGGTCATTGTGATCCAAATTTAAATTTATTAAGCTCCCTAAAGACGCTCAAGCAATCTAATTTAAAGTGATTATTATTATTATGAAATTACCATTTATGATAGCTACCTATTTATTACTATACTAAGTAGGTTCAATGGATTTTTACATTAATTAAATAAATCAAAATTACGATTTCATAGCTACTTATTTCATAGAAAAAACTAAGCTATTTTTATAAAGTGACCTTATCTAGGTAGGTACCTACCGTTTTAGGTAAAGAAGACAACCCTAACGTCGTCAGAAGAGGGAAGAGTTACACGATAGAAAGAGAGGCAACTTCTAGGTGAATAAAGATGTAGGTTAAAAGCGCTGTGTGATCTGAATTATACCTTATTGTATGGCCGCAAGAGTTCCTATTTCTTTAATTGATTTAACGGAGTGATGCTTCTATTCTTGTACTATTACACTTTATTTGGCGTAAGCGTTAGCTTCAACGTTGTGGACAGCAAACGAATTCAACGTATTAGGTGTTGTCCACTTGTAAGGTTCTTGTAATGGCTACTATTTTTATGTGGATATATTTATTATTAGTCGTTAACTATGGGCCTTATGAGCAGGCTCATGGTCGCACAGAGGGTAATAGAGAGGGCTTTGCCCAGACACGAAGAGATACGTAGATGAAGTGGCAGTGTGCGAGGCATGTAGCTCGACGGACAGATGGCCTTTGGGGTATTAAAGTCCTGGAATGGCAACCACGAACCGGAAGACGCAGTGTTGGTAGGCCCCCCACAAGATGGGCCGACGATCTGGTCAAGTTTGGCGGAATAGATTGGATGAGGGCAGCGCAGGACCGATCGTTGAATAGATCTTTGGGGGAGAACTTTGTCCAGCAGTGGACGTGTTCCGGCTGAAATAATGTTGATATTTATTACCTGACTAGAAGAATCGTTTGTTGCGTCGATAGTGGAAATTACTAAATGAAATAAGGGAAGATCTTCAATACTTATTATCATATTTATAACGAGCACTGCAAACGCCATTATGTTTATGTTACAAACGGAAAGCTTATGTTACACACCGCCGGTGCGTCAATTAAAATTCTAATACTGGTAGTTTCGTCCGCACCCAAAAATTCGTGTTTCATTACACGACAGACTACACTTACACCCGTCTGGACCCGGCTTAAGTCGTACAGTTACACGTAACAATGCATCATAAAGGTCGTTCGCTCGTGCCAATCTAAATTCGTTCGATTCTCAAATGTAGAGTAACAGTCAGTTTTCATTATAGCTTGAATAATTTGAGGTCTGCATAGCAATCTACAATTTTGAAATGTTCCATACATAAGTATTTTATTAAAATACAATTTTTAGGTGCGTTACGAATATAAATTCGCACCTAGAAAATAAGTATTTATATGGAAAATTCCGTCAAAACAAACATTAAGTATAATATCAACAATAACATACATAATATGGTAAGTAATACATGCCTCAGTTATAGGTGAAAACGACATATTAATTAAGCCACAAAAGAAAATAAAAACTGTACATATAAGAAAATTTAATTAATTGAGGATAAAATCTAGGGATAACCTTGATCTTTACTTTGTGTTAATATATATATATGACTTCTACACAGCTCTATATTTTCTACACAACTCATATATACACGCACATAATTTCTCTGATTAATGCGAACCGGTATCACAAAGTTAAACAAAAAACTTTAGATGCGGTTTCGATGTCTTTCCAGAACCCCGGTGACTGATGTTAATGCTTGGAAAGTTTATCAGTTTTTATCCGTTTAAATCTTTCACAATCTATATAAATACATTTCTACTTTGTGTTGTAATTCTAAAGTGATTTCCCTCACTTGTGGGATTAAATATACAAATTTGATTAGTATCAAAATTTATGGACGATAGGACTCGAACCCGTGTCTCTCGTTCTGTCTGAGCGCTCTGACCAACTGTGCCAACCGTCCGAGTGACGTATCGAACGTAAATTCTACTTTACATATCAATGGAGAAAAGGTTCAAAAATGGCTTCGCTTATTATTCTGCCGCACTCACGACCAAACTAAACTCACACACGCATGAGAACCACATGAGTGTCACAACTGCGTGCAACATACTGTTTTTTTTTACTATTTATAAATTCTAAATCCATAGAAATCTAAGTAAGAAGATAATAGAAACGTAACTGTTTATTCCTTGTAGAACTCCTATTATATAATATGTTACAGGTGATGCGATAAGGTTTAGTAAACTTAGGTTTAACTGAGCATAACCCAGGCGCTTTGGGTAAAGTCCAAAAATTTAAGTTGTGCAAAATGACGACAACACCAATAATATAAGGATCTTATAGTGAAAAATTATCGCCATTATCGTGGGACACTCAGAAAATTTTGCGAAAAAAAAATGTTATATATAGCCAATTTTTTTTTATCTAATTTTCAATAAAAACTCTCCACCAGTATCTATACAAAGTTTAATACATCCGAACCAATTTTCAACGCACTTTTTCCAATTCGCTTCAGACACCTCTTCTATAGCCTTCTCGAACGCTGATGACGTCTTCCGGCAAGGAAAACTGTATTCCTTTGATTTGAATTCAGAAGTTTAGTTTAAAAAAGCCTTGAAATATAATATGTATTTTGATTGGTAGGTATAAGTGGTTCCAGTTTGTGGAATAATTTCTAGACTTACATACACTGAAATTCGAAACAATCCAAGAGTTGTTTCGCGTCCGACGTTCTGAGTAAACACTACATTTTTTTATGAAAATAAGGGACGAGACGAGCAGCACTTTCAGCTAATGGTAATAGATACGCCCTGCCAATTACAATGCAGTGCCGCTGAGGATTCTGGAAAAACCCAAATATTCTGAGTGGCACTACAATTGCGCTCGTCACCTTGAGACGTAAGATGTTAAGTCTCATTTGCCTACTAATTTCACTAGCTACGGCGCCCTTCAGACCGAAACACAGTACACTGCTTCACGGCAGAAATAGGTGCCGTTGTGGTACCCATAATCTAGCCGCCATCCTGTGCAAAGGAGCCTCCCACTGGTACATACTCGATGGTAGTCTATTAGTCTCATATGAAACGACATGTACAAAGCAATGTCACTCCACCTTCTTATTTATATTTCTACAGGTTTATGAGCGGATTTATAGACGATAGTTATTACTTTTTTGCTAACTGTACTGCTATTAATGTAAATATATGTATAACGATTTTAGATTATCTTAACCATTGACACGGCTTATAAAATCCTAAAACCTGTGCATTTTATAATAAAGGCATATAGTGACTTTGTTTAAATATTAAATAAAAAACAATAATTAAAAAAAACAACCGACTTCAAAACCACTATTACAAAATAATAGATATAATATACACTAAAATGTATAAAAATAATTGCGTATTTTTATACAATCTAATTCTAGTTACGATTATTGTTATTTTTGGAATCGGTGTCCTTCCGCCGCGACCTGCTCTCGCCTCTCGCCTCCTCACAACTCAAGCACATCTCACCTTTAACTATGTATGTAGTTACAAACCTATCTTGGCGGACACCAACAAATTACAATGGAAAAATTCAAATAAAAAAAAGAATTATCAAAATCGGTCCAATCTGTCGAAAGTTTTGAGGTGTCAAACATAAAAAAAATACCGTCGAATTGAGAACCTCGTCCATTTTTGAAGTCGGTTAAAAATATATTGTAACAAGTAAAGGCATACAGTTATATCCGCAACTTCTATAGCGTCTTCTTCATTTATACATAAAATTACATTACTTGGATACAATGAATGTATTAGCATAGTTAACTTAAGATATAACTTATGCAATGTGAATTATCATAGTAATAAGCAACAGGGCAACGAACCGATAACAATAATTGCAGGAGACTGAATGCACATTTGGGCTTCTCTTTTGCATTTTATGAAAGTCCGAAGATAAACATGGTCTTAACCTGGAAGTCAATTTGAGGGTCGAGCGTTGGAATTCATTGAGGAGTTGTCGGGATTAACTGCCACAGAGCACCATTTCTTCAGGATTATTTTCGCATAAATAAAACATAGCCCAAAATGAAGACTTAGATATTTTCTTGTGCTGTTTTTTTCTTAATTCTATAGATTGCGAAGTTTTTTATTTGTTTCATATCAAAAGAAAAGAAAACTCAAAATAATATGGTATGTTTTCAAAGTGATAACCCTTCTGGTATTAATTACGCAATATTAAGTCAAATCAAAATCACTTTATTCATATAGGTCAGAGAAATGACACTTAAGAATGTCAAAAAAAAAATCTTATTGAATCTACCGCTACTTCGTAAAGGGTTAAGCTAATGAAAAGAAGTAGCAAGAAACTCATTGTCACTCTTTTAAATCAAGATTTTAATTTTCATCGTTTTACAAATCATTTCGATTACAATATAATATGTAAAGTGATGGAACAAACAAATAAAACTGAAAACAAGATTTTATTTTATCAACGATACGTCACTCGAACGGTTGGCTCAGTTGGGAGGAGCGCTCGCACGGAACGCGGGAGGTCGCGGGTTCTAGTCCCGCATTGTTCATAAAATTTTGTTTTCAGTTTTATTTGTGTATAAAAAGTCAACAATACGAGAGAGGGAAGACCTGTGAAAGGTTCTTGACTAAGCTCTACACTTGAAGGTCCAAACGACAGTCCTATCGGTTCGGAAATGCAGCAGTCGGAAGACAACTCCACTGTGCGGCTGTGTGAGGCAAATAGTTTAGGTGGCAGATATCAACGTGATGTGTCTTTTTTTCTTTTTATGACAGTAGGGGACGATACGAACAGGACGTTCAAATGATGGTAATGTGCAAAGGTGTTATTTCATATTTTGATTGTGGTGTGTGATGTCATCAGCGGACGCCGATGAAAATCGGCTGCAGGCGTTCTCCATTATATATGCGGTATTTTTTAAGGAAAAGAAAGACAAACGAGCGTACGGGTCACATGATGTGAAGTGATCACCGCCGCCCACATTCTCTTGCAACACCAAAGGAATCACAGGAGCGTTGCCGGTCTTTAAGGAAGGTGTACGCCATTTTTTTCCGAAGTTACTCATGTCGTAGCGTAAAGTTGATGTAGAGAAACTCCAGATCTCTATGCCACGGCAAACTTATTGTACTTAATGTTTTAGAAGATATTAAAGAAAACGAGCTTCACTGTCATTAGACCAGTGGACATCGAACAATAACCACATCTCTATTCAAACATATAAAAACCTCAAATATACATCTAAAACAGATAAAATGATATGAATTCTACACTTTATTATTAAATTATGCCGTGCATATTGAATAGGCGTTTATTCGTAGATCCTATTAAATACTGCTCGACAATAAATTATTAAAGTTGTAAAATGTTATAGTAAAACCTCGTAAAAAGGCGATACGAGGTATCGTTTGAATAAAATATTAGTATCGTAAGTAGTGCTATTTTGAATGAACATGTATAAACACTATAGAAGGGCCAGTCGACCTCGAAAAGCAAAGA
Source organism: Leptidea sinapis (assembly GCF_905404315.1). NCBI lineage: Eukaryota > Metazoa > Arthropoda > Insecta > Lepidoptera > Pieridae > Leptidea > Leptidea sinapis. The sequence goes on along the minus strand of NC_066278.1, from coordinate 1,083,720 downwards.
AATATGAGACAAAGATGCGATTGTTTTGACTTTAATCTTAATATTAATCTATACACACATATAAATAAAATTGGAGTGTCTGTTTATAATATTGAAATAACCATTGTTTACTACACGTACGAGTATGTTAATTTAGAAAAAATCATTTTTTTTCGAAAATAAAGTAATTTTGCAATGTCCAATGTCAATTTTCTTTGAGAGAATTATTTATTGACGCACGTTTTGACAGTTCTGCTGTGAAATACTTTCATTATAACAACACGGAGGATGTTTTACGAATTAAGTCTTGATGTTATGAAATATTATTGACAAATTCATAAAACACAGTATTTTATTTATTACTAGTTGACCCAGCAAACGTTGTATTGCCATATAAATTATAAAAAAAATTTGGGGTGTAAAAAGTAGATGCAACCGATTCTCAGACCTACCAAATTTATTGTACTACAATAATTATTGTAAGTATTGATCCATTGCCATATTGCAACCCTATAGCGGATTTGTGGATGGAACAGAATAATATAAAAATCGCGATACAAAAATAGGGGTTGATCGTAGAGGGTTTAAAATTTAGGGTTGTATGTATTTCTTAATGTTGTACCATAAAAAAAATTACGTCCAAAAAAAATTAGGGGTGGACAACCCTTAACATTTAGGGGGATGAAAAATAGATAATAGCCGATTCTCAGACCTACTGAATATGCATATAAAATTTGGCAAAAATCAGTAGAGCTGTTTCGGAGGAGTAAGGTAACTAACATTGTGACACGAGAATTTTATATATAAGATATACAGAACAACGTCTGTCGGGTCAGCTAGTTTTTTTATTTAAGTATACATTCAGAACGTGAATTTTGTTGTAAGTATTGCTAATCTATACTAAATAACTGGAGAGGCGGTTTTCATCCTTCAGTTACATGTACTGTGAAAACTACTGAACCCATCGGAAAAACACTTTAAATACCTTAAGATGCAGCGTGTTTCGGAAAATGTTTTAGTGTATATTTATTGACTTAGAAATACCAAATATAAATATAAATAATATATATATATATATATGCAATTAAACAATCAATGGCATTTTTAATATAATGTGAGAAGTGAGAATGTAAAAATAATAACACGAACTTGATATAGGTACGTTCACAAAAATTGTCACCTTTTTGCTCTTAATAGTGATTGTCATTATTATAACACTAGAAATAAGAGCTTACTTGTGATTCTAGTAGGCTTCATAAGATACATAATAGCTTTGAGGGTGAATTTATACATTTTTTAATAAAGTCCCAGCCACTGTTTAAGAATTTTTATAAATCCTACTACTCCACAGCTGAATATCTAAGTGATCCGACAGCCTGGGACTAGATTATGATTATTTTATAGCAATAACAATGACAGTACAATATTGTATATTTGATTAAAAAGAGCGCAAAAAGAGAATGCTGGGAGAGTCTCTTGCGCCGCTTCTTCTCTCTCAAAGCGCCATTTGTTTCCGAAACGGTAGTAGTGTCTAATATATAAGAAATGACATCAAAAAGAATTCTAAAGGAATCAATTTTGAGAAAACAAATGCCTTTTATGACTTTTGAAGTTCATAATGTTAAGCAAAAAAATGTGTAGGTAAGTAAATGTCATTAGCTTAACAATATTCTTTTGAGGATCTATTGTAAATTCTCAGTAGTAAAATAAGCGAGGAACTATAGAGGTTGGAGGTTGGTCCCTATATTAACATAATTGATTTCACAAACTATATTAATTTAATTTTAAGTTTTTTTTTTAATTCTAAACATTGGCCGGTTAGCGAAAGATTTATAAGCCCAGTATAACCTGCAAGTTTTTCTAATAAAGTTTTCACAGAATATTTATCAATGATAAATAATAATTACTTTTGCGTTCTTCTCATATGAATCCTTGACAGGATTTATTTAACTTCTGTCTGCACCTAAATTATTCGTGCAATTACTACATCCCTTTCATGTATCCAAGTAATTATTTCAATTATTGTAACGAACTAAACCATAAAAAATCATTCCACAAGTAATAACTGCAAGTAATTAAATCCAAAACAAAAAGTTGATTTACCTCTGCCGGTAGGCCTTTATGCAGCCCAGCTTAAAAATAACTTACGAATCACTTCACAACATGACACTTATAAAACTTCATTTCCCATTCACAACACTGCCAATCGATTTAACGTCGAATTTCGCTTCACAAAAAAACTGTATTCGTATCACAATCGATCAATCTCACTTCAATTAAATCGCTTTTTAGGCGTCGAATCGATATTCAAATTTAGAATGTTGAGAGCTGTCACAATTAACTTTTGTAGTCTTTAGAGTTTTATATCAGCATACAGCGAGTACGCGATCGCGAATACGTAAACGGTAATGGAAATGTACACGCCGGCGCGCGCGCTACTCGCGTCCACTATCCGCATGTGCTCACAGCTGACTGAATCGCGATTCAGAATACAACTACAAAAATAATTAGAGGCCTCCAATTTTTCTAACAATCATCAAACCGTTATGCGATAGATTTATCTGCAATTATTATACACTTCAAGAAGCTATTTGCCAATTGTATACCACAAATCATCAACAGAGTTCGCTTTTGTAAATTATCCGCAGCGTAGATTCGCACTAATCGTCAGGTGATCCTATCCTTTTTTGAATGCCACGTCGAAAATACTCCCAAAACAATGCGGATGCTGAATTGCCCAGGGTAATGTGTTATAAATTGTACAGATTTACTCCACGTTACAACTAAGTAGATGTGATTTATGCATGGGCGCATGACACTGTGTCGAATTAACAATTACTTATATTATGTAGAGCCTACTGGATGTAGGACCGTTATGATTACAGTTTTGTCTGTAACGAATAATTCACATATTCTAGGGTAATTTATGGTTATTCGATACTGAACCAAGCGAACGGAACATATTTGTTATTATTTACCCTCACTTCTGGGATTAAAATATATATATATATATATATATATATATATATATATATATATATATATATACAATTCAATTTGTACTAAAGTTTATGGACGATGACGGATTCCAATATCATATTCTCGTCTCTGGAGACGGCGTAAGTTACAGACCTAGAGCATACCCAACCCCCCAACCCCAAATAAGTCGTGTCAATTTTGATCTGTCAATGTGTGCGTTAGCTTGTGGATTAATAGTAAAAAAATAAAGAGCTAATGTCAAGTGTGGCGGACTGTTTACAACTTGTCAATTGACCCTTTTCTTGACAATGTATCTCTGCAAATACATACATCAAAGTTCGAAAAATTCTAAGCCCATAATTTTTTTGCTAAAACGAAAAATATCTATGAAAATATTTAGATGTTTTTATGCTCTTCGAACGCAAATTATTTTTTTTTGAAGTAACACGGTTGAACTTTCAAATACCTCCAATTTTCAACCAGCGACGTGCTCCTGCGCAAACAGGTAAGAAAAATTTAAAAAATAATGTATTTTTAGGTTATTATATGCATGTTTTTGTTAAATTATAAAATATAATCGTTTTTCTACTAAATTAAATAATTTATGTTATAATAATATTATGTTTATTTGGGGTGTATCTCATGGTACACACTGCCAATTTCTCTAAGAGCTTCTACAGAATCTTCCTGTATCTACACGTGCACACCGCCAACCCCATAAGCGATTCATTATACTTAAAAAGGTTAGCTTATTTTCTGTTTTTCTACGTAAATAAGTTGCAAGAGCTTTCAATGGGCAGAAAAATACTTTCTTTGGTCCCAGAACCCAATCAATCTAATCTAATCTAATGATGTGGAAAATTCGGAGTCCGATTGTGTATTTGACAAAATTATCTTTCAAAAGCACTTTAGTTATGAATCTTCACCGGTTACTTTCCTTCTTTCTTCGCTTCAAAATCTTCACTTACTTTCTGATGATGAATGTGACCTAGGAAAAGTGCAAACGATATCCGTTTCCAGCCCTTCAGTACTAGCACAACCACTTATTGGAACCATTTCCGTGGACTCTTCAGCTCAAGATTCTTCTTTCGTTCATTCCTCCGTTACCAACGGCCTACCTGATTTGTTGTCAATCCAAAAGAACTAGGATTAACCGAATAGTACCTGAAACACCTGAGCTATCGCCACCAACAGTAGTGGCTTCACCATCATCATCCAACATAAAGAATACGCGTTCTAAGCTGTCAAGATTAGCTGTAAAGAGACCAGCGCCTATACAAAGAAAGCAATTAAATTTCTATTACGTAAACAAGAAATTTGAACACGAGGCTGAAATACATATTTAGTATGAGTTACCAACTACGAACAGTATTAAAACGCCACTAGAATATTTCCATTATCTCCTCGATGACAACCTGAATATGATAACAGAACAAAGTAATTTATATAAAAATCAAACGATCGGTCGCTCTCTTAATTTTTCAAAGTAAGCTGGTACAAAAATTATAACAATCAATTTGCGTGTGGGAATTTGCGAATTAAAATTGCGTTGTGCGGAGAAGAAGCTTTTAACCAACAAAGCTCTAAAGAAAAGAAAAAGGACGAGGCTCACACTCTCAAGTTGTGTGCAATAAAAATAAAGTATGTATTGTAAAATGGCATGATAATAAAGTTATCAACGTTGCTAGAAGCTATGTGGAAGAGACGCCAGTTCGTCTGCTGTCCTGAAATTATCAGGCACTACAAATCGCATATGGCTACCGCATTTATCACGGGGAGTGTTCCGAAGAGCTATTTAACCTGATTCCTGCCACCGCATTCCACCTTCGCACGACACGCCTCAAGTTAGGATATCATCCTCACCATCTGGATGTGTGACGCTCCTCCACAGTGCGGTTTTCAAGGAGCTTTCTTCCACGTACTACAAAGCTGTGGAATGAGCTTCCTTGTGCGGTGTTTCCGGGACGATACGACATGGGTACCTTCAAAAAAAGCGCGTACACCTTCCTTAAAAGCCGGAAACGCTCCTGTGATTCCTCTGGTGTTTCAAGAGATTGTGGGCGGCGGTGATCACTTAACAACAGGTGACCCGTACGCTCGTTTGTCCTGCTATTCCATAAAGAAAAGAATGGGAGGTGAAGATCTTACGAATGTATTGCTTGCCGATTGCAGAACTGCAATGAAAATTCATAGGTGGTACGTGCCAATATTTTCACAGATCTTGTTTGCTATGTGCGTAAATCTGATTGTATGCCTCCAGCATCAAAGAAAACCATCAAAAAACCTCGTACTGCAAGGCCAACTACTACGACAATTTGATCGATATAATCATTTTCCGAGATTTGGACCCAAGGGTCGATGCAAACTTTGCATAAAAGGGCAGACCAAGGTTATGTGCATGAAGTGCAGTATGCCCGTCAGAAATTGTTTTTTTAATTTCCATAGCAAGCATCCCTGAGGAAATCTCATTTTGTCATATTGTTTCTCAGAGAAGCTTTTGTATTTTTGTTTATTTTTATTGGTTTTTCAACAGGAATGACATTTTATGTTATTTTTTTTTATAATTTAACAATGAAGTCATAGGTAACCTGGCTATGTATCTTTAGAGATACATTGAAATCATAACATATTATGAAGGACTCTTGGCACTGTATCCCACAGGATACATGTTTTTTTTAAAAACTACTCACATCGGATTTTTTCTGCATTTTTCTAGGCATCTTTGGGACACAAAAATTTACGCTATATGAACAATTATTTTGATATTCAAAGATTTTTTTCTCTGCCAAGTAAAGGGTTAAAATCGGTTACAGTCACAATAGATTCGCTTCCCTTTTCTATCTTACTGTTTTCTTTGTTTTTGTATGTGCTAGTACAATGTAAGTCTTAAAACTTTAACAATTTGTTATTAAATTAAATCTATTAGCTTCAGTGAGAGCCATTTTGGTAGAATACAATATACTGTATATAAATATTTTGTTGAATTAATAAATACCAAACTTACTATCCTTATTAAAGTCAATGTGGACGTAATGACCAAAATAGTGGCTGGACCAACACAAAATGACAAACGTGAACAAATCTAAGTGGAGGAAACTGTCGAAACGTAAATGCCGACAGTATGGGGTAATCAAAACTTGTCATCAAGTGTAAATAAAAAGAACATTGAAAACTACAACCTTAATAGCTTGCAATAAAGACTATATTCTTTGATTCAACTTTACACACATTGGTGAGAAGTCATAGATCAAAGTGTTTGACTTTGAACTATGACTTCCTACGCATTGTTCATATTGCGATCTCCAGAAAAAGAAACGTAGTATTTTTAAACGAAGTTCTTACTGTCGCACTATTTACGCATAAAATAACTTAAATAATATTTACTCAAGTAGCCGAAGCGTTTTTGAATCGTCATTTTTTTATGTATGTACACCGATTACTCTGAGATTTATAATCCGATTTACGTAATTCTTCTTGTGTTCGATGCGTCATAAAAAATTTTACATAGTTAGGCCCAGTAGTTTTCACTTCATGAACATTTATGTGAAAATTTTTGTCTACCTGGATGACATAATTGTTTTCTCTGTACGGCTTTTTGTTGGATTTTTCATTCAGGTTGATAATATATTATTATTAACTGATACTGAAACGTAAAAAATAAAAAAAACTACGTTTAAAAAAAACGACATCAAAAACTGAAAAGCAAATTCGTACTTTCCAAATACATTTTTAATCGTCAAATTTAATGATTCTACACCACCCTAGTTTTGAATAATCTTGTTGATTTGAAAAACTGTAGGTTCCTCCACTTTGATTAGTAGGTACAATAATTAAAATAATAATACCTACATATGCCCGTGTTACAATATTAGGTCAACGTGCTATTCGTCTATTCCAGTAAGTAGAAACTTAGCTCTGGTCTAATAGTAATTATTGCCAAGATGAGTCTTGTCCATCCAATCGTTTAAAAGTCAAGCCCATTTCTATTCTCCAGTTTCATGCATAGTATTGTGAACCACAAACTCTTCCGTTAGCTCATCATGAATAACCGTTACCATGTCTTTCACCATCTGGCACTCAGATTGCCTGACAAATTGTTGGGCTGCAGCAAATGAAAGCACATGATCGATTTGATAGCCTGGATTATACAGGCGGATGTCTTGATCTCAAAATAACTCAAGGGTCCCAACTTGTGGGCTTAACGAAGCCTTATCTGACCACTCACGCATATCTTATCCACGTTAGAGCTAACATTCCTACCGTTCTTTTATTCCCTATTTACAATCGTGGCATTATATAGTCATTATCAGCGGTTGTCTTTCTACCTAAACCTCTGTGAACACTTTGTGTGAGTGTATTTAAGCTATATATATAATAAGCTGTGTGTTATTGCCTATCTTTATATCTTTTGCATATTCAACTTCATAGTCAAAGCCCAAATGATTGCGAAACTGAAGTGGCACTGGGCAGGGCACATAAATCGACGGACAGATGGCCGTTAGGGCAGTAAAGTCCTCGAATGGCGACCACGCACCGGAAGACGCAGTGTTGTTAGACTGAAGGGACTAGCATACATGGTCATGAAATAAGTAAAAACAAGTTCACAGAAGGGGGCATTGAAAACATTTAAGCGGACGACTAATTAATTTTCTTCGTCCGGTTGGCGGACGACCTTCGTAATAATATTCAACATTAACATTATTTTATATTTTGTGTTTTTAATTCTCTCAATAACGTTCAATCTTGGCACAAAAAAATCTCTCAAAAAGTGGACTGTTGCTTGTAACTCGCACACTAAGGGTGCCATACTGAATAAATAACACGAACAAATATATTGTATTATATATAAAATATAATATACAGGTCCACCCAAACCGGTCAGTATGGGAATTTCAGAATATATAAGAGATAGAAGGATATATTCTAAGGAACCACGATATCGATTTTACAGAAAACAAAAACTGCATTCATAGATTTTCAACCCGGAATCGAACCCGGTCATTTTGGAAAAAAAATACATTTTGATAGTGTAGGTTGTAAGGAGTGATTGTTGCTATGAAACCTTGTGTCTAAAATTAAAAGAAATAGCTTTATTTGATATTGTTTCATGTAACTTGTCGGTTTTACTAGTTAAAAAAATGCAGGCAATAAACAATCGTCATGTTGTCTAGGTATACCAGTAAAAAGATTTTATTTTGCTGTTATTTGAAAATGGAATGTCAACTTCTAAGATTGCCGAATTTCAATTTTAAAAAATGAACGCTTCATGTCTGCGTACTAGTAAAAATATGTTTTTGCAATTATTTGAAAATGGAACGTGAACTTCTGGATTACCAAATTTCAATCAAAGAGAAAACGAATGACGGGAAATTTAACTCTCATTTGTAATTTTACAGAATTTTTTTTCTTTGTGCTGTGTTGTTTGTTTGTGTGTAATTTCTAAATACCCATTGACAAACGGTGAGAATTTAGATTTATTAGAAGCTTACTTTTAAAATGACAGAAATTGCACCCGTGCACTAGATTGGTATCGTATGAAATATCTCTCACGGATTTTACCTACTCGCAAGATATTTCCGAAAATAGTTAACAATTTAAATAATTATGGAAGCTTCAAAAAACGAAAACAGAGAAGTCCACTAAGTTATGACACTGACATGGAAATAAATGTTTTAACGTATTTCGAAGCTTCACCAAATGCCTCCACTCGTGATGCAGAACGTGATGGCGTTACACGTACCACTATTCAACGAATTCTAAAAAAAACACAAATTCAAGTGCTATCGAAGTGGACGTTTGGTTTAGGCCTTACATGCAGGTGATTACGGCAGACGACTTGAATTTTGTCACTGGTCAAAAGAGCAGATATATTTAGACAGTAATTCTTTAAAGTACGTAATATTTTCTGATGAAACACAATTTTCCAATAACGGGATGTACAACCGCAAAAATCATCACTATTGGTCTCGTCAAAACCCCTTACGAGTGCATGAAGGACGACGTCAAGTTAGATTTTCATTTAACTGCTGGGTTGGACTTCTTCACAATAAAATTATTTTCTTAAAAATCTATAATGGACGTTTGGACAGATTCAAGTACATCGAAATATTAGAAGATGTTTTAGATGTCACGAGAGAAATGTCGGTAGAACAAAGAGAACGAGTGTATTTCCAACAGGATGGAGCACCGGCACGCAATAGTCGGATTTTTTAAATAATCATTTCCAACAAAAATGGATTGGAACAACCGGACCTATCAAATGGCCCGCGAGGTCACCCGATTTAACCCCACTAGATTATTTCTTGTGGGGTTACGTTAAAGATAAAGTCTACAAAACTAGCTACGACACCACTGAAGATCTAAAAATAGCCATAGAGACTATTTTAACCCAAATTCACAACTTCAAAGTACAAAACGCCATAACAAAATAGTTACCTAAACGAGTTGACTATTGCATTCAAGAAAATGGTTGCCATTTTGAACATTTACTATAATAATAACATTTAAAAAAGCAATTTCTTTTAATTTTAGACACAAGGTTTCATAGCAACAATCACTTCTTACAACCTACACTATCAATGTGGCAATAAAACAGAAATGTCTTTTTTTTTCCAAAATAACCGGGTTCGATTTCCGAGTTGTGTATAATTTTTTTGAAAATCTATGAATGCAGTTTTTGTTTTCTCTAAAATCGATATTGTGGTTCCTTAGAAGATATTCTTCTATCTCTTATATATTTTAAAATCCCCATACTGACCGGTTTGGGTAGGCCACATGGCTTATACAAAATGTAGTTAAAACAGTAACACTTTACACTTTGCTGTTGATATTATTGTAATGTCAACTACTGTTCTGTGAGAACTTTTTTAATTTCTCTAAAGGATCAGAGATATGAGAGATCGAAAATTAGGTGCTCCGTCAGAGAACCTAGGTGAGGTTACCTATATAGCCCATACGCGAAGTGGCTAATAGCTATGCGCTTGCGTAAATGCGTTCTGTGGTTTCTGGTTTGTCGTGCTCACTAAAATGGCAAGCTTATGGCTGATTCTGTACTGGATCGTCCCTTCCCTCAAATAATATGTGCGACAGGAACGATAGCTGGTGCACTCGTTACTTGTATTCGAGTACTGTTTGTGATGCCTGGTCGATTTGTTATAATTAGTAAAACCATTGTATTTGTTGATGAATTTTCCTAAAGGATTTGAACTTTAATTACTACTAATAAAATATAATATTAATAATTACGAACTTTATCATACAAATTTAAGCAAAATGGTTAAATTTTAAGTAGAGCTATTTAGTGATTATTGCATAATATGTAGAAGAACATTCTTTTTTGTTATTTGGTTGAGTTCTCGTGACAGGTTTCATCATGCTCGCTTAAATATCACTGCTTGTGGCGGCGACGTGGGACGAGTCGTTCCCTTCCCTAAAATATGGTCGAGGAAGGCGATGGCTGGCCCATGCGTCATGCTCGTGAACGGGGGCTACTCGTGGCAGGATGATTTTGTAACCAAAAACTCAGCTTTATGTTTTTAAAATCAAAGTTATTATCATATTTTATACAATCGCTAATTAAATGCTCGCAAAATGTCCTTATCTATTTACGGTGCGTGTGGATTGATGCATCTACTGTACTCAATAACTCTAGTTTTTGCGTATTAATTTAGATTTACTTTTTTTACTCTTACTCGTGTAAGCCATTACTTTAAAGTATTTGACGTACGAGTATTTTTGTTGCCTCACTTTACATATTTTGTAATTGCAATGATTTGTAAAACGATGAAGCTGTAAATGTTGATTTAAAAGAGTGGCCATGAGTTTTTTTTGCCACTTCTTCTCTCAACTTTTCACAAAACGCTCACTTCTCAACGCTCAACCTTTTGCAAAGTGGAGGTAAATGTAAAAAAAGAAAACTTGACATTCATAAGTGTCATTTCCTTGAACTACATGAATAAATTGATTTTGATTCGATTTGACGGTAATCACGACCATCCTTTACGATACTTTATTAACTTAGATCATTTATACGTCTTGATAGACAGCTGTGAAAACGTCAAAAAAAATTGAGTTTAGAACAAATTCACGCACACTAACACAGTGTCATATAAATCGCGAGCTTAAGACGTAGCTTGTAAACTAATATTCCTGGCCTGTTTTATCGGCTGTCTAACAGCAAGAGACTCTACCTAGACGTATAAATTATCTACGGTCATAAACATAATATGAGCCATTATTAAATGAAGATCCAGAAAACAATAGTATGAACTGAGTATAAATCAAATTCATGTAGGTCAAGGAATGACAATTAAGAATGTCAAATCTTTCCTTTTCTATTTACCATCACTTCGTACAGGGCCCTTTTTTATGACAATAAGGGACGAGAAGAGCAGGACGTTCATCTGATGGTAAAAAAGGAAAGAGTGGAAGAAGTTGGAAAAAGTCTTCGTCAATAGACAAACAGATAGTGATAGATATTTAGTAAAGATTGTATGTACATTATATATAATAAAGTTTTCTTTTCTTTTTACATTTACCAAAACACTGCGGAAAAAGATGAGCTTTAATGAGAAGAAGTGGCTAAAACTCATTGCCACTCTCCGAAAGGGAAAGGAAGCGTTTCCCGGTTTGATTATACTGTGGAGGATTCACACATGCAGATAATTAGCTAGAAGTTCGTAGAATATTGGCTTTTACTGAAAAGGTTTATTATAACATTAAATAAAAACAACAAATAGTAGATATACTCGATTATATTTCTTTAGTACAAAGTTATCAATATAATATATATAAATATATATATAAACAAATACACTTTTCAATGTTAAATAAATCAGTCTTCAGCGCATAGTACCTACACCTAGAATATAAGTTTGGAATGACGTAACAGTCGTTATATTAATATTAATTTTAGACAAGACAACTAGCGGAATACTACTTGCGTCAATTATTCGGGCAATAATACTAAGTTAAACTAAGTAAGATAAATAAAATATGAGTTTACATATAAAGTGAAAACCAACATACTTAATATAAATATTAAATGAGTTCAAGTAATTCGAAACCAAACCAAATTTATAAACAAAATAATTAAACTCCAAAATTTATGAAAGTGACATTTCCTTGACATTTCTTTGATAGTGATATAAAATTCATGTGGTAAGGGTTAAATACAAATATTAAATGTTTCGCCTTACAATTATAAACAAGAACTGCGCCTCTCGTGTCACTTCCCAGCACTCTTACCAACTCCAGCCAAACCTCGTAGTTGGTAAGAGGGTCGGGACGTAACACGAAAGGCGAGGAATCGAATCCCTCATCATCCATAAATTTTGGTACAAATTTAATTTGTACATTTATACATTTTACAATCACAAGAGTGAGGGATATCACTTAAAAATAATAAACAATTACATATTAAACTGCTAGTTAGTCTTACATATTATAATAATTAAATAAGTTAACTATTTTATTAGCCACAATGTGAGATATAAATGGCTGGTGGAGAAATATGATCTATTGATTTAAGATTTAATATATTAGTAGATTTATATACTGCGTGAATTAGAAAGACTCTAAAATCCCTTCAATGCTAACGTAGCATTGAATAATATTCAATAAGTATTGTGGCTTTTCAGTTATGATAAATAAATAAAAATAGGTCCCTACAGAATAAAAAAATTATTTCTTATCTTTATAATATAAATTTATTTCTTAGACAACCCTAACTTTTAAGGAGACCGCCATTTTAGGCGGAGTCGTTGTTAGTAAACAAAATACGGACTTAAGGACACTCCATAAACAAAGTGTATAGGCACACACCATTCTTCTTATTTGTATCCTGCGCAGCTTTTAAACACTCCTGGAGTTTCACAATAAATACACAGAATACACCACAATACAATATGTTGATTATGATTTAGGTATTTAGTAGGTACCTAGTTATTTCATCACTAGTACCGTCAAAGCAACAGGTTTTGCACCAACACCCCTAAAAGGAAGGGTTCAATGTGCCTTCCTTTCCTTTAAAATATACATAATCAAACGAAATCACTGTAATCCAAATAGTCCAACGCGACCAACTTACAAGCAGGACTGCACCAAGACAACTAAAGTCGAAAATTACTTATTTTGGTGAACTACATACATATCCATTGAAATTAGGATTATGATTAAGGTGTATGCACACTAGACTGAACTGAGAGGAGTGCTTACGTAATAACTTAACAAAAATGTAAACTCATTTAGTTTCCAATATAACAAAAAGATCTAGAATTAAAAATGGTGCAGTGTGAATATGCCCTTAGTAACAAGTACCCTTTGTGACCGCTGTCGGCGTTTAATAAAGATTCTTGATTACCAATGAGGAATCACAACCGACTTGTGTGATTGTGATTGGATATTCTTATATATTGTGATCTCTCACATTACTCAATCACCAGGGGCGTTTTCTAGCAAGGTAGTGTAGTACTGTAGATATAACTAGTCATAGTTGCGCTTTAGTACGCGTACTGTCGGACAGTACGACATAAGTTGTATGTAACGCTGCTTGCTTCGTATATGCAATCTGTAGACTGCCTAACGTAAGTAGTAAATTAACTTTAACACTAGTGCTATATTTATTTAGGTTTATTACCAGGTAATTGCCTATATGATATGCACGCCCCTGCCAATCAAAAAGCATAAAAATATCGTGATTCAAAGAGTATTAAGCAGACAGGCAGATCTCTTTAACATAACATAATTGCATAATTAGATTAGAATTACATTTCTTCTCTATTGGCTAATACAAAACCAAAGTAAATAACAATTTGGAATGATTTTCAATGTCAGCTAAAGAAAATGCACATACAAAATAACTTCGTCTTCATGGCAAAATGAGAACGTAATTTGCCTCACAGATGCAATGAATAGTAGGCATTTTACTATAATTTGATATTATGTCACATGTAAGTTTTTTTAGGTAAAGTAGAGTTCAGAAACACAGCTGAATAAGGGTTGCGGAATGCATAGTTATTGAGAAAATAGCACTTCAAAAATTATATTGAATTATCAAACAAATTCATTTCTGACTTCACATAGTCATTAGTGATGACCTAAAGAATGTCTGGTTCAAAGTAGAGTATAGCCATATAGTTTTACCATGTATATTTTAAGGAACCTTGTATTTATATATTATTCTATATTTAGATTATTTACGGCCGTTTCCAATACTCAGTCTATCTCCGGTTGTGGTCTACTTGAGATAAAAATCGTAACTATCGTTGACTTTTCGGTCCCAATAAACTTATCGTCGGTAACTCACCTTCTGTCACCGTCTGTCAATGGGAGGACGAATAGCTTACCAGCGATAGAAGTTTGTATGGACAATGCAATTCACGCGTCCCAATATAAGGCGATAAGAATGACTTATCGGGTATATTGGGACAGCTTCCGATTATTGACAGTTAATTACTGACAGTAGGAGGTAGTAAGTTATATCTATCTGTAGATTGTATATTGGGAACGACCGTTATACGTTTAAATATAATGTGACAACTGTAAGCACATCGAAAAAAATAGTGGCGAACAGTTAAGTTCTATTTTCACTAAATGCACTCGCACTAAACAAGTGATTGACTTATCGCGAGTGTAAGACGTAGCTGTCGTGTACAGGATAGTCTACGTATTAAACTCGCGGTACAGTAATAACAGGCAATGCTGCCTGTTGTCATGCGTTGCCTAACAGCAGGAGCTTCAAGACGTTTAAATTATCCAATATTTATGTATGAATTAGTAGCTAGTTAATATAATATTCAGTGACATACAACGGACATGTGTTATAAACACTAATTTTATATAATCACATAATATTATAATATTTTATACGTGTTAAAAATTTCGTAAGCCCACTGTCAAAATATGTATCATTGTATAAAAAGTGTGTGTATACTTATATATGCTCGCAAGAAGTTATACTTCTTTGGCGTAACAAAAAGCGTTTGTAGAAAGAAAATATATTGTTAAAATCGTGGAATAAATTATTGAATATTAACGAATACGACTGCATTGGCTTCAACCCTTTGCCTGTCCTAATAATGGACGAAGAAACCAAAAAAAAATAATCAATGTCGCAAACGTCAGAAAACTTCTAAAAACTTTTATTTAAACGTCATTATGTTTTGCTTTTATGTCAGTGTAATTTTTTATTGTACTTTGGTTTGGTTTGGTCTTGTTACCAATGCTCTAAATAAATAAAACAAACAATCAATGATTTGTAATTGTTTTGTATGTCTATATCCCTATCTCCCTATATCAGTTGTCTAATTGGGATTGACTTGCAAGTAGTTAAAGGATAACACCCTATTCAGTTGATTGATAGCATCAACTTTCAACAAAATAATATATAATTTAACAACAACGCGAGTTGTATTAAATCTTATATCTTTAAACGAGCAATTCTTGTATATAAAATATATAAAATCTGAATCTCGGAAACGGCTACAACGATTTTAATGAAATTTATTATACAGGTATTTTCGGGGGCGAGATATTGATCTAGCTGTATTTCAATTTTAAAAAATGTAGTTTTATACGTGTTTTAATGAGAAACTGTTTCTACGATTAGTGGCGATATTTACCTTTGTATTATTAGTTTATAAATATTACTTTAATTGTAAAACATATTTTTGATGAAAAAAAAAAAGAAAGCCCGCTGAGTTTGTTGCGCCCATTCTTCTCAGGCCTGAGGCATTCATTTTGGAATGGGTGGTAGATTTTTGACTTTCAATAAGTGATTTCACATCCTATTTTGAATAAAAATATTTGAATTTGAATATTCTAAAATACAAAGGTAAAATTCGCCACTATATACAAGACTGTAATAGCTCAGATTGGACATTGGGTGGTCCGGAAAGCAGAAGACCCCGGTTCGAATACAGATGTCCTATTAGTTTTTTTGTTCAAGTTTTGTACCTTCTTAAAACTCCGAGCAAGGATCGGTCGTCTAGGTACTATATAATTAATTATAGTCAATGGACTTTTGAGAATTTAATTAGTCTATAATACTTTCATAAAACTAATATATCATATTATACAATAATCATTGGCCATTTTCAATATATATGTCATCTTGAGTTTGAAAAGTCATTTCGGTTACAATAGAAGATGTAATGTTACATACTTAAATTAAGGATTGGTCTCCGCAGCGCTTCAACTAGATACCCTGCGTAGTCGGCAACTAATACTACACCCAGGTCGGTGTACACGGGCCAGTCTCGAACAATGTGTGACGTTGACAAAAGCTAGCGTTCTTAGGTAGTATCTATTTGGAGCGTAGCGGAGATCAATCTCTAGTCTAAGGTTAGGTATTTATCAAGATTTTTTTAATAAAATTGTTGTTTAGTCAATTAATATTGCAATACTTGGAAGTAGAAAGGTTAATTAAAGCAGTACATAGTAAACAGGGTAGTAGGCCCTGGCATGGATCTTGAGCGGTCAGCGTAACTAATGCATGTAGCTGTACAATAGTATCATTCTTAGAGTATAGTCCTATGTATTAGAGAGCTTTACATTCGGAAGCGAATTATAAGTAGGAAAATTATATAAACAATAGGGCCTTTAAGACCATAGATATACAAAAGAATTATTAGATTACTTAACTAAAATTACCACAGCTAAACAAACACAGATATACTTAAATTATAATTTAATTTATATCATATTAAAAACTTAACATTCAATAATTGTTAAAATAACATGAAACGTTGCACAACAATTGTTAACAAATATGGTGAAGAAAACACTAATTTCAAACACCAATTAGAAGATTAACTTCTTTAACATTCATTCAACAGTTAGACTATAACAAATTTAAAAAAAAAGTGTGTGTGTATTTATGTATGCGCACAAGAAGTTACTTCTTTGGCCTTACGAAGCAAGAATCATTAAAATGATTTATTCCTCTTGCTATTCTACGTTTTTAGAAAGAACTATTTTGTAAAAATCTTGCAAAGATGGCTTTGACAATTAATTACAAGATAACGAATACGGCTGAATGGGCTTGAACCCTTTGCCTGTCCTAAAAATGGACAAAGAAACCAAAAAAAAAATAACGAATAACACAAACGTCAGAAAATTTTAGGAACCAACTTCAACCTGTTACTTTTGTGTTAAAGTGATGCGCGCGCATCTTAAAATTTCACTCTCATCATTTTTTCATAAGGCGCCTAAAGAAGTATAACTTGAATAAGCGATTCATTAAAAAGATCATAAAAATGTGTGAATAGAAAAATATTAGCAAAAGAACCAAATGCGCTCGGATACCATACCTGGATCGTGATTTCTGAATAGTAATGTTACATGAAATGTATGGTTATAGGTTGTAGGTATGTAATCTAATATATACTAGTCAAAACAAAATAAGGGCCACCACGTTTTTACAGTATTCTCATGAATTCTTGAGGTTTAAAGGTTGATTAATGATTGAATTGGAAAAATTGATTAATTTTTATTGTAGACAGCATAAAATAATGATGAATTAAATTAAAAAAAGAAATTTTCTCCATTTTTTCTAAAAATTAACATTTTTGCAAAAATAATTGGTCAGGAAAAAAATTCTGAAAAAAAAATAACAAAATGTTTGTTGATTTATGACTTTCCTCAATATCTAGTATGCCGTCCTCGATTACTAATGCACTCTTGAAGCCTAGTAGGTACACTCTCCACCAGGTGTACCACTGTTTCTTGAGGAATTTGTTCCCAACTTGATTTCAGAACGTTTATTAGCTGTCTTTCATTGTGTACGGGTTGGTTTGTGCTTCGAACACTGCGTTTCAGTAAATCCCACATGTGTTCAATGGGATTTAGATCCGGAATATTTGCAGGCCAGGCCAACACCTGTATACCAGCCTCCTCTAGGGCTTCTCTGGTGGCCCAAGCTGTATGAGCGCGAGCATTATCGTGCATCAGATGGAATCTTGCGCCGATTCTCTGTGCATATGAGACCACATGGAGTCTTATGACCTCCTCGATGTAACATTGAGCTGTTATTGTAGAATAACCAGCTCGGTTCTGCCTGACATAGAGATTCCTCCCCATACCATAACATTGGGGCCCCCAAATCTGTCACTTTCATGGATGCAAGCATCCGAAAATCGCTCACCTTTACGCCTCCAGACCCTAATGCGACGGTCATCACTAAAAAATTTAACCTTGCACTCATCCGTAAACAATATTTTCCTCCAATCGTTCATATCCCACGCCAGATGCTGCCTTGCGAATGATAATCGGTTTGCACGATGAGCACTTTTTAATGGTATCCGCACTACGCGTCTCCTGGAGAACTGCTGGTCATCGTGTAAACGATTTCTAACAGTTTGATCACTAACACGTGTACCGGTCGCCTGCCGCAAACGGTTTTGTAAGGAACGGGCTGTTATACAGCGTTCTCTACGCGCAGTCAAACGCACGTAGCGGTCCTCCTGTGCAGTAGTTGCTAGAACTCTGCCAGATCCCCGTCTCTTGAAAACTATTCCAAGCATTCTGGATCGCTCGCCGGGAAAAACCCAGCTGCAACGCCACAGAACGCTGCGAATGGCCTTCTTGAAGCAATGTTACGGCCCTAGTTACGGTTGGCAAGTCCATATGACTTCGAATTCTCGGCATAACTTTTTTTAAATGTTAATTCAGCCACTAGTCAAACAAAACTTACGGTGTTCCTGAGAGAATCGTCAATCTGACTGAGTTGAAATCCGTCTTAAAATCGGGTAGAATCAAGTGGTTACAATAAATTATCTAAAACTATCCACTTTAAACAATTATGCGGTTGGAATGCTCAAAAAATGTGTGTAAACAAATATGGTAACACCACAATAAATTATCAGCTACTTGAGAATGCATAAAAAATAAATTATCTCTAGCGAGACCAAAAAAATCAAGTGGCCCTTATTTTGTTTTGACTAGATATAAATTACGTGACACGTTGTTTGTCCGGATAAAACGGATTTTAATGGGGATTACTTCATGCAGTGCAGTTTAGTCCAACTTGAGAGATAGGATAGTTTTTATTTCGATCTGGGACCATAGTTATTTTAATTTTCAATATTTGTTTTGTATGGACATATTTTCTATGAGAGAATTTAGTGACGCATGGTTTGACAGTTCCACTGTGAAACAATTTCAACAACAGGGAGCATTTTTTACGAAATAAATCTTGAATTTTTTTTTGAAATATTATTGGCGAATTCCTATAAAACAGTATTTTTCTTATTATCTACAGAACAACGTCTGTCGAGTCAGCTAGTAAGATTATAAATTAAAGTATAGGTAATAGACCAGTGCTGAAGCCATTGAAAATGATAAAAAGGAAAAAAATAGTAGGATGAAACCTATTGGTAAAGGCAGAGCATATTACAAAAATAAAAGGAAAAATAAATTACGTCCGATCTGAGGTCAAGAAATGGAAAAGGGGGGTACTTAACCAAGTTTTTGTTTTTTTATTTTTATCTTTTACAAAAAATAAATCCCGGTGACAAGTTCTTTCGTATGTCCCAAATATACTGTAATTTATTTGAAATGAAATATTAATTTTTTCACCTTATTTTGACTCATATATCAAAAAAGAACCCTTATTTTTAATCGAAAATTCACAGGTCAATAATTCAACTTTTTTCAAAAAGTTGGTGTGCTTTCTGTTCGTTGAAATCTTTACTTTCCGATGGTGTAAAAAAAAATATACATATTACAATCATGTTCGAAAAATTTAAGCCCATCATTATGCATTTCATAGAGAATTCATACCTGTTATTTCGTAGCAGCAAAAATTTAACCTTAAACACCCCCCCTTTTCCACTTCCGGACCTCAGATCGCCCGAAATTCCTTTTTCCTTTCATTTTTGTTATATTCTCTTTCATTTCCAACAGATTTCATACTACAATTTTTTTTGGTTTTAAAAAATATCGACACTAGTCTATTAAGTATTTGATTAGATAAAACTGCTTTAAAAATGATAAATATGCCCACTAGTAAATGTGTGGCCTTGTTGGATATGTGATCAGTATCATAGTCTGGTCGAAAACAGCCTATGTACAGATGCACTTCATAACCCCCCCCCCCCCCCCTTTTATGGAATAGGAGGACAAGCGAGCGTACGGGTCACCTGGTGTTAAGTGATAACCGCCGCCCACATTCTCTTGCAACACCAGAGGAATCACAAGAGCGTTGCCGGCCTTTAAGGAAGGTGTACGCGCTTTTTTTGAAGGGACCCAAGCCGTATCGTCCCGGAAACACCGCAAAGGGAAGCTCATTCCACAGCTTCGTAGTACGAGGAAGAAAGCTCCTTGAAAACCGCACTATGGAGGGCACATACAAACACACATCCAGATGGTGAGGATGATATCCTAACTTGTGGCGTGTCGTGCGAAGGTGGAATAATGATGATGCTAAAGACGGTGTTTTAACATGTGTTAGTCTCAACATATTAAAAGCATGAGGATAAATTTTTAAGTAGTACATACTTCATATTTAAGGGGGTGGGTAGAATATAAATATTTCATGTAATAGAAAATACACAATATTTTCATTGTAACAGTATTTATGGCATGACTAGGTATATTCAGATTAATCTACATATTTTGCCATATGCAGAAGAAATTTCACTTTTTACATTAAAAATAGTTTTCAGCCACAGATTCCCACACTATGAAATGATAGTGTTATTATTAGGACCAATTTTACATAAATGCCAATAGAATTTCCGTGAACAATATAAAAATATAATATAACAAACTTCACAGTGTACTTAACTCTCATAATAATTAACATTTCTGCAAGGTACATTACTATCACCTACATTAATTAAACCATTAAGCGTGTGTTTATTTCCCAACGATACACAATCATTACTACCTATACTGATATTCTCTTCTATACAATCTAATAAGTGTTCATAGAAATTTGGAAAACTGTCATAACTCGGAAACACATTTATATCTATAACCGCATGGTTACCTGTCACATTATCTATCACAACATCAAAACCAGCGAGTAACAAACCAATTTTTTTCATCAGTACTTTGATAACACATTTCACTTTTTCCTCATCAAGTGTCAGTCTTATATCAGCTTTGTCATGAGGATCCAAAATAGAGAGTGTTGACTGACTATCTGCTTTACAAACCTCACCCGTACTGTAGTATATTGGCTCTAATTCTTCTGAGGCGTAAAAATTTTTGAGGCTGGGTCGTTGACATATATGATATCTGAAAAATATATATTTAATTTTTATTTATTTATTTTATTAGATGAACCAACAATAACTCAACATTAACAATTGATTTGCACATATATACTAGTTCTAGGTTAGTTATTCCAATTAGGCCTACTTAATTCGACATTTAAAAAGATAAAATTTACGTAACTTGAATTTTAATTCTCATATGAAACTATTCAATGTGAATATTTATTAGTGTTTAATTACAAATATTATGTGTAATGTTATTTTTAAATAAATAATTATAGATATTTAAATAGCTTTAATTTATTTTCAGTCATGCATATGAAGCAGGCATTTAATCAAATTTTTATTTTAACTTCGAGTACTATACATACACGGAAATTTATTGAAATAGGCGTTACTTTGCGAAAATTCATAATTATAAAAATGATTTATGTTTTCTTTAGTGTTAATTCCGCCAATATTTGTTTTTAAAACAATTCAACACGTGTTTCTCTGCCTCTACACGAGGCATCCTCAGGATGTGTTGTCTCGCCAAAATCTGGCACGAGACTCAGTCTCGAATATTGGCCGAATTAACACTAAAGAAAACTTAAATCATTTGTATGGTTTCTTAATACATTTTTTATTTCAATATGAGACCTTCACGCTTAGAGGAACCTGCTCATCTGTGAAACTGAGAGACAAATAACTGCCACAGAGAGAAACTGTTAAGTACTCAGGCGTCTGAGGAGGATGAAATAAAATACCATTCCAACTACAGCATTTTAAGCTTGCAATGGAATACAAACTCCTGATATACATGTACCTAAACAAAATACATTCCTATTTTCTTAATTACCTTGAATGTAAATTTTACCGTGCTGCCAAAAGGACTGTCAAAGCATTAATGAATGTGTTGTCAATGTCAGTGAATTGTGTCTAATCTATGTTTTAAAATTTTATCACATTTTACAAGATTGGAGGTTAGGGGATGAAATAGAAATGAAAGATGAAACAAGATTATATGAAAAGATTGGAATTGAACGTTGAAATAATCAATGTTAATTAATAAGAAGTTGGCCTATTTGAAGAATAAACTTTAATGTTGTTTCTATTATTATTTCAGGTTTGTTTTAATATGGTGATATAATAAATTAAGTGTGTTAAAAACTATAAAGTATAATAAATCTTTTATTATTTCTGAGCAACACATTATCGTTTTATTAATTGGCCGATCTTAAAAACTATATCATTACATATATAAGAGAATCATGAAGCCCGAGTCCAGACATTAAATTAAGAAATATATCAAGTGCACCATTGTTTGATATTAATACTCAAATACATGAAGACCTTGACATTACCTCATTCAAAGATTTTTTATTTTTTTTTTATATGAGAGAGGGCAAACGGGCAAGACGCTCACGGGATGGGGAGTGGTGAGGCAACCGCCCATGGACATCCGCAACAACAGTTGTGTCAAGAAATGCGTTGCCGGCCTTTAAGGTGGGAGTATGCTTTTTTCTATAAGGTCCCTAAATCGTATCTGTTCGGGAAGACCGCTGCCGATAGGATTCCACAAAGGGGCTGTGCGAGGCAAAAAATTTTGAACAAAACGCGCGGTGGTGGAATGCCAGACGTTCAAAGATTCATTAAAACTACATTGTAGACATAAATCATATACATTATATCAAATATGAAATACATAGAACAGTCATTAGTAATTACTTATTACATCAATTTTAATGAATACAGCATATTTCATTAGGCAAAATGCATTATTTGTCAATTAATAATTAATCACCTTGTCCTCAATTTCGTAACTATTTTTCATTTTATAATATTGTTATAATTGTAATAAAAAAAAAAGGTAGACCATATTTATTTTTAAGACCAACTGTTATCACAATATATTGTGTTGGTTCAAAGGGCCTCATACATCAACATTTGCGTTATGCATATGCTCTTCTGCGTACATTTTTTGATGGTTCATTTTATGTATTGATATTAAGAAACCAACTCAGAAAGCTAGATCTATTTTGCAGAACTTATATTTCCAACTGGTAGATTAAAGAAATTAGAAAGAATGGTAGATAATGACACAAAAAATAACATTTTATAGTGATTTTAAATAAAGATTATCATAGAACAGCTATCTAGATGTATACTACTCGTTGTTGGGCGCAAATAAATGTCTTGTGCCTGTATGGTTACAGTTTCATCATTTTTAAACGTCATAAGTTATTAATTTAACATATTATTATATATAAAAATTATGAGAATGAAATTTACGGATGTGCATACATCACTGTAACACAAAAGTAACCGGGTGAAGTTGGTTTCTAAAATTTTCTGACGTTTGCGACATTCACTACATTTATTTTTTAGTTTCTTCATCCATTATTAGGACAGGCAAAAAGGTTCAAGCCCTTACAGCCGTATTAGTTATGTAATAATTAATTGTCAAAGCCATCTTTGCAAGATTTCTACAATATCGTTCTTTCTACAAACATAGAATAGCAGGAGGAATAAATATGTTTAACGATTTTTGCTTTGTTATACCAAAGTAGTATATGCATGCATACATAAGTACACACACACTTTTTTTTTAACCAATTTTGTGGTAAAAATGATATATAAAATGCAACTTACCTGTTGCCTAACAGGAACACTTTATGTAGAACAGCATCATGATTTACAAAACTCTGAACCACACATGGTGGTTTGCATTCTCTTAGACCTTTTTTATTAAATATTAAAACCATTTTGTGTGCAAATTTTGAGCCGTGAGCTAATGTAGGTTTGCAAATAACAGGAAATTTTACATTTCTCCATTTCATAATATTCAGATTCTGTTCCAGGTCATTTGTGGTGAATTCAGCAAAGGCTGGTGTAAATATCCCATTATTCTTCAGTGAAGATTCTTCTTGTAGTATTGTATAGTATCTATACCTGCAAGAAAGACATTAAAGTTTATTATTATTATTATGCTACACATTCACACAAACATAAAAAATGTAGAAGAGATATCAATGATAATGAGGAATTAAATAGAAACTTTAAACTGTTTGTGATTGAGAACACATGGATGTAATTTCAGAAAAACATTCCATGCCAAAATCATGACGAAATTGAGTTAAGAACATTTGATTCATATTAACGGACTGACAAAAAATGGCAGCCCTACTGTCACTCTTTAAATGACATCATGACTTAGTAGCCCAACCCACATGTATGGGATACACTAATATTTATTAAACTTTAAACATGAATTCCTTAAAATGTGATGTTTGTGGCTTGGAACATTTTTCAGTAACTATGTCCACATGAGAAACTAATTGAACTGGAACTTGCCCTATCCAAAATAAACTGGGACATTATAATAAGATTGAGTGAGGGAAGAAGAATGGGTGAGAGTTATGAAGATCATGGAGTAGATTAAGAGATAATAATAAGAAAAAAAATACTTGATGATGAATTAGTAACAATAAAAGTGGTAAATGGTAGAAATATAATTACACTTAACCTAACTACAAACAACAATATAATAATAATATTGACACATTTTTACACAAATTATCTTGCCCCAAATTTCTTAACCTTTCCGCATCAGATGTGCCCGCCGAACACTTGCTGATCTAAGGTGTATGTCAAGTGGCGGAGCGCGCTGATGCCGAAAGGTTAATATGTGATAGAATAATAAGATATACCTAATATTTAAGTAGTGACTCAACTATGTCCACTGGAAAGAACAACATTATCATATTATTATAAAATTAAAAATATTTAATAAAAAAACATACCTATTTAGGAGTATCCTCACATTATCCAATGGATCTATTACAGTTATATGTGGATGATTTGACAAATACTGTTCTATTCTTTTAATTATAATGGTAGCCTGAAATTTAATGTTATATTATTACGTTCAATAGATAGATAGATTCTTAAAAAAAAAATTGCATGGTATAATTAATAACTAGGCAATATTTTGTATATCATCTTTAACATAATAATTCTAGTAATATAATAAAAATCAATTTCTTATATAAGTATATACTATCTTATACATTTCCAATGAGATGTATTTATATCTCTCAAAATGTTTGTGATAATGTTATTCACTTCAGTTACAAAATTGATTTAAAATATTTTCATTCATAAATTTCTTTCTGGTAGATACTCAACATAAGAATACTAGATAAATAAATCTCTACAGACTCATTGTAAAAATACCAAAGAAAAGCCACAATTCAAACACATTATGTTAATGAAAATGAGTCATGGATGTTGCTCAGCACAAAAAAAAATCAATGTCACCTCAATAATCAACACATTAATTAAGGTTAAATTTTCCATTAAGTAACCAATAGTGTATCAATAATTTCAGAAATATTTTATTAAAATAAACAATGGATAAAAATATACCATACATTTGGATCACCATGATCCGAAGCTGCGATTATATCAGTCAATTTATGAAGAAACACATCAATATCTCTCTGTTGTTCTAATGGCTTGTCAATATCAATCTAAAAGTTATGTACACAATTTAATAAAATATTATCTTAAAAGATTTCACAACTTAAAAAAAAATACGTACTTTAATGAGATTGTAACCACGCGCAGAAGAACTTTTTATTAATTCTTTCCAATTTAGTTTCTGGCTTTTTTTATCAGATATCCAAATACCGATGGTCTTAGAAAACCAAGCATTCGTATTCATGGTATAAGAAAATGATAAAATAAAATATTTAAAAAATACACGTTTAACACAAATGCAATAGTACTTACGACTGGAAACTAAAATTCCATGCTGCTATTTTATAGAACCATCTAACAAGTAGCAACCAATAGGCAATATAACTTCACATTTTACAAATTACTTTTGTTAATTTTTAACCTATTACAGGTAACTCGATAGTCGACTACTCACTACAGCTTGGCCTTGGCACTTGTGACAGCTGTCAAGATGACATTTCTGGGCTTGGAACATTTTGAATTTTATGACTTGGTAACTAAGTAAAGTAACTTTGTACCTGAAAAAAAGGCGGGAAGATTAGAAGTAGGCGGACGTCCTTTTTTGGCAAAACTTTTGAAAGTTAAATTAATTTGATATTATAGGATCAGTTAAGTTGTAAGGTGTATATATAAGTAGTTAGTGTTTATTATTTATAGTTTTTGTTTTTTTCTCTTCACCTGGTAAGTCATTTTATTGTATTATATGTAAATAGAATTTTTCTCTTGGCGTCCATGTTGGAGCCCGAAGACCCTGGAGGGGCATCCCTCCAGGTGTCTCATGTAGTCACAATAGATGCGTCGGGAATGGAAACGGAAAGTTCAATTATAGATACGGACTGTTCGGAAAACACGAAATCAATTAAAAGAAAGAGAATCTCAGATAGAAATCAAAGGAAGAGAAAAAATCACAGATATAAGGGTCCATCAGATTCCCAATACTCTCCCAATGATTTGAAGGATAATGTTATTCCTAACATGCTTGAGTCTAATGATAAAAACACCGAAATCCACCATAATGAGGCTGTTCAGTCTAATAATATCACAAGTAACCCTCGTTCTGCTCGGTCACTTTACCACGCGTCAGACCCTGCGCCTTATGTTGTCCATGTTCAAAAAATCTTACTACCAAATCAAACCGGATCTGTTCACCCAGTACAATTTGGATTTTTCCTTAAAAAAAGTTTGATAAAAAACATTGTAGAGGGAAGCATCAAAAAGATTGGAAGGAATAGGTTGTCTTTACAATTTAAAACATTTCAGGATGCTAACACATTTCTAGATCACAAATCTCTTGATGTTAATAAATACAAAGCATTTATTCCGGCCTTCACTATCACCCGCATGGGAATTGTGAGAGGTGTGCCATGTGACTGGGATGAGAAAGATATTATAGAAAATATTGAGCTTCCGCAGAACTGTGGAAGCATTTTGAAAGTTCGGAGATTAAACCGAAAGGTATATGATGGAGAGACACCCAAGTTCATTCCAACTGAGACCGTAGTTTTAACCTTTGACGGGAAGGTGTTACCTCCCAGGGTCTTTATATGTTTCAATTCCTTATCTGTAGAGCTTTATATTTTCCCCACGCTGCAATGTTTTAATTGTTGCCGTTTTGGTCACACCAAAATGCAATGCAGAGGCACTCCAAGGTGTTACAAATGTGGTGACAACCACTCAGGTATAAGCTGTGAGACTGAAAGGAATGATGCTGTCTGTATCTTATGTTCTGGTTCCCATTTCGCAACCGACAAAAAGTGCCCGGAGTATGCTAGACAAAAAGCTATTAAGGAAACAATGGCTAGAAACTCTATATCTTATTCAGAAGCCAGTAAAGTCCATCCACCAGTTTCGAAATCTTATGCTGACGTTCTGCTTCATCGGCCCCTACTGGTCCAACTATTACGTATTCCAACCCCAATAATTTAACAAGCCTTTCTAAGAGTCCCACACAGTCATATAGGAAAACAGTATTCTTGAAACCCAAAGTTCGTCCCAGAAATTCTAGTAAGGGATATGATCAAAAAGCGCATGCAGAGCTTATCCAAGATTACAGCAACATTTCTTCCTTTTCTACAGGTTGTCTCAAAAATTACAATGATTTGTCAGAAATAATAACAAAGGATCTCATCATTTCTATCATTCAGTACCTTTCACAATCTAATATAATTAAAATACCGTCCAACGATGCTGCTACTTTGAAAAGTTTTTTAAATCATGGCCAGTCAGGACCATCCACAAAACCAGTCTCTAGTGATTCAGTGGAATTGCCGGAGTATTAATAGTAAAAAAAGTGACCTAATTTATTTATTGAATAGTTACAAACCATTTGCAGTCTCTCTTCAAGAGACTTGGCTTCGTCCCGGATTCAATTTTAGAATTCCAGGACATATCTGTCTTAGAGAAGACAGAACAGATGGGTATGGTGGAGTTGCACTAATTCTTAGAGGAGGTGTGCCCTTTGTCCACATACCCATCCCTAATCACAGTGATAAATTTTCCATTATTGCTGCTAGTGTAAATAATATTTGTTTTGTAAATATGTATATACCTCACCCTTCCACTGAAGTCTTTGATGATATTTGTAGCATTCTATCTTCACTCCCGCGCCCTATTTTAGTCATGGGAGATTTCAATGCACAACATTCTATGTGGGGAAGTTCTAAGTCTGATCATTATGGGGCTAGAATCTTAGACATCTTAGATGATAATAATTTATGCCTTCTAAACTCTGGCTGTTCTACTAGAAGGTCACAGCCCCATGAGGGTATTAGTGCACCAGACCTAACCCTGTGTAGTCCCTCCCTTGCCCCTACATTAAACTGGTGGCCTCTATCGTCTTCATATGGAAGTGATCACTTTCCACTAATTGTATCATTTCCTCAAAAAATTAGCGAAAAGTTGTCAAAGTCTCCTTCCCGGTTAAAATATAAACTTAAGGATGCTAACTGGTCATTATATAGAGATAAAGTTCAACAAAATTTATCAACCATACCTCCACTAAATGATAGCAATAATCATCTTTGTAATGAAGCTTTTACACAGGCCCTACTACAGGCTGCTGAGGAAGTTTTTCCTATTAAAAATAATAATGGCAATGGGTATATTCCATCACCTCCTTGGTGGGACAGTGAGTGTTCTGCTGCGATAGCTGAGAGAAAGATAGCTGAAAAAAATTACAGAGAAAATTCTACATCACAAAATTTTAATGTTCTTTGTAATATTATAACTAAAACACGTAAATTATTAAAACAAAAAAGATTCAATGGCTGGAAATCTTTTTGTGCCTCAATTTCACCAGACATTTCTCCATCTGAAGTTTGGCAAAATATTCGTAGATTCAGATCCTCTTTTAAACCTCCAAGGTCTCCTCTTATGGATAGCAGTACAGTTGATTTGTTTCTTGACAGATTAGCTCCACCATTTGTCCCATCTATAGATAATATGTCTTCTTACTCACAGGTTTCTCTCCTCCCCCAGCATGATAGTAGCAATTCATTCATTTCCTTTAGCCTTTCAGAACTCAAAGGGGTTCTTTCAAAACTAAGGGACTCAGCCCCTGGTTGTGATGGAATTCCATATTCCTTTTTTCAAAACCTGAATGATTCCTGCCTTTCTTATTTTCTCAGTTTAATTAATTCAATCTTAACATCAGGTAATATTCCTCCATCATGGAAAATCCATGAAGTTATCCCAATACACAAGCCCAACAAACCGATTAATGATCCATCATCATACAGACCAATTGCATTAGCTCCAGTTATGTCCAAAATTTCTGAACATTTAATTAAAACTAGACTAGAATGGTTTATTGAGAGTAAGGGGTTACTATCACCAAACCAGTTTGGATTTAGGAAAGGCAGGAGTACAATGGATAGTCTCAGTATTTTTATGACAGACTTAAGATTGGCATTTTCTTACAATAAGTCTGTGTTAGCGGCATTCTTAGATGTGTCGGCAGCCTATGATAATGTCAACCTTTCAATTCTGAAACAAAAAATGACTAATTTGAATATCCCACAAATTTTTATAAGCTTCACAATCAATCTTCTCTCTGGTAGAATGCTTAAAGTAATATCAGGAGACTCCTACCAATCCCGTATTGCCTGGAAAGGTTTACCTCAGGGCTCAGTTTTAAGTCCTTTACTTTACAATATATATTCTCATGATCTGGAAGCCTCCCTTAAGGGTAAAGTTAACACACTCCAATATGCAGATGATTTACTCCTCTATGTGTCTGGTGATTCTGTAGACAACATGTCTGATACTATTACACATTCCCTTAAGTTATTAAAAGTCTGGCTTGACAATAACACTTTAAGCCTTTCGGTTCCTAAAAGTATTATAGTCTTATTCTCACGTATGAGACTTCCTCCAGCAGTATCTGTATTTTATAATAACATTAGAATTCCCACTAAAAGTGAAGCAACATTTCTTGGGGTAATTTTAGACTCAAGACTTACAGGAAGCCCTCATTGCTACTATATAAGTGCCAAATGTGAGAAGATTATAAACATACTGCGTTGTCTCTCTGGAGTTTGGTGGGGAGCCCATCCTTTCTCTCTACAGCTTCTATATAATGCTCTAATAAGAAGCATTTTAGACTATGGAACATTTATACTTGAACCCTGTAATGCAGTAGCTCTCCATAAGTTAGACATTATCCAGTCTAAGGCTCTGAGAATAATTGCGGGAGCTATGCGGTCGAGCCCTATTAACGCTTTGCAGGTGGAATGTTCTGAAGCCCCCCTGCACCTCAGACGTCAATTTCTTTGTGACAGGTTCCTGTTTAGAGCATTTCAAGTTTATACTCATCCTCTTTACTATAAGTTACGGTCTCTGTTGGAATGTATGGATTATTCGTACTGGGCTCATAAATCGCCGCCATGCCTTATTGTTAGTCTCCAAAAATACTTAGCTCTTCAAGCTCCAACACATAGATCACAATTTCTTCCTATATTTTGTGTTAACTATGATGCATTAATTTTAAATCCATCTATTTTGTTTGACTTTGGTGTTTGTAAACAAGATCCTTCTGCCAATGCCAAATTTATGGATATTATTGACAGTGACAGCCGATGGAAACATTGCCATTTAGTTTTTAGTGATTCTTCCAAACCCGGTCCTGAGAAGTGTGTGGGAGTTGGCATTTTTCATCAACAGTTTGGCATTGTACAGAAAATAAAATTGCCTCCAGAGACTTCAGTATTTACTGGAGAATGTTTTGGTCTGCTGAAGTCTCTGGAATACATTTTAATCATGAAATTAAAAAACACAATAATTTTTACCGACGCTAAAAGTGCCCTACAAGCCTTGGACAGATTTCCTTTTAGCAGTAACAATCATCCAGTCATTATTGCATGTCGTGATTTATTGTATCAATGTTGTAGCAAAAATTACACAGTTTCCTTTGCTTGGATTCCGGGGCACTCAGGAGTCTTTGGCAATACCAAGGCTGACAGCCTTGCCAAAGCTGCGGTCAATGACGGAGATCTGGTTCCGTACCAAAACTTTTGTTGTGATTTGGCCCTCCTTCCTAAATCCCAGTTATTCAACTCTTGGACACATATGTGGCTTTCTTCAAGTCAGACTAAAGGTCGATATTACAGCACGATCCAGGTGGATATACCTCCTAAACCGTGGTTTTCAAATCTGACGTTTGGTAAAGCTACCACTTCGACTCTTATTCGTATGAGGCTGGGCCATGCATGCATTCCCTTGCATCTGGCAAGGCTTAACCTTTTGCCTAGTGATATATGTGAGTGTGGCAATGACGTTGGGGATTTTAATCATATATTCTTTGCCTGTCCTCGACATGACCGTTCCGCTTTTATTTCCTCGCTTTTGTACATTAAAATTCCTTTTCCTACTTCAATTTCTGTCCTTTTATCTAATATAAATATTGATGTATATAGAATTTTAGCTAGTTTTATTTTTCTTAACGATATAAAATTATAACCATTTATGTACTTATATACTAAATTTACCTGATCCTTTTCCAAATTCCGTTCCAATTCTCAATCCAATGACACACTTCCTCACCTTTTTGTATGGCTGACGCACAAACCGTGCAGGCCAATAAATGGCGCAAAAAAAAAAAAAAAAACTTTGTACCTTCATTAGTTTTAGTTTTATTCATTTAGATTTTAGAGCATTGGTAACAAGATCATCAGCTCAAACCAAAATATTGTATTTTGGTTCGAACGGTTTTTTGGTAACGAAGAAAATTTAAATCACCCAGTCGAAGTTCCGAGGTAACAAATATAAAAAAAAAACATTCTGAAGAATTGAGAACCTGTTCCTTTTTCGAAGGCGTTGAATAAAAATATTAATATATCAAAAAATATTGCTACACTTTTACACACAAAATGACTAACGCCACGATATTTTACAACACAAACTACAATAAGGCGACATATTTGAATGGAATCAATGCTGCCAATTACTAATTGAGGCTAGAGGTGGTTGGTTAAATCCATAAACTGTTTTTATTAACAGTTTTAAATCCGTAAACGAATTAACTGGATTTCTTCAACGAAAAAACCTGTTTTTTTTTAACATAATAAGCTAATAATAAATTCAATCAACGTCTTCGCCCATTACTCGCAATAATTGAAGAAATTGAATGCCTCACCATAACAGTTTAATTCAAAACAGTTGACGAATTTGCGAACGAAAACGTTGAAATGACATTATATTGACAAAATATGAACCTAATAAAAACCTAAATTCAATGCATTAACCGATTTTCCAAAACCCGTTGACGATCTAACAGTTTTTTCAACCTGTTGACCATTGACAAAAAACAGTTAAATTAAATTAATTTTAAAAACATTCAATGACACACCTCTAATTGAGGCTATCAGCGCAAAAGTAGTGTAACCCCGTAGTTTTCCAATTACAGTACTA
Source organism: Leptidea sinapis (assembly GCF_905404315.1). Lineage (NCBI taxonomy): Eukaryota > Metazoa > Arthropoda > Insecta > Lepidoptera > Pieridae > Leptidea > Leptidea sinapis. Next base: position 1,051,138 of record NC_066278.1, on the reverse strand, counting down.
GAGCGCAATATGCGGCTTAATGTTCAACGTTGAGTGTTCCAACCAACGCTTCGCACAGTCGAATACTCTCAAAAGTACTGCTTTCGCGTGATACGTAGGTGATACCAACTTAGTGGCAGAAAATTAACGTGTCATTTTTCTATAAGTTGGCATTGGTCCAAATTTTGTTTACTATCGGTAGTGATATTGTTTAAAATTTTGAAAGCTTTTGTTTCATAGTAGTTTTTTTAGATATAATAAAACTTAATTCAGACTGTTTTCAAAAAAAAATTAAATGTGGATAAAGGTAAAAATTTACCGAAAAATGATTTAATACATCCACATATAATATCCTAATAATAATCTATCCTAGTAATAGATCCATTGGATAATGTGAGGACACTCCTAAATAGGTATGTTTATTTATTAAATATTTTTAATACTATAATAATATGATACTTTTGTTCTTTCCAGTGGACATAGTTGAGTCACTACTTAAATATTAGGTATATCTTATTATTATATCATATATTAAGAAATTTGGGGCAAGATAATTTGTGTAAAAGTGTGTCAATATTATTATTATATTGTTGTTTGTAGTTAGGTTAAGTGTAATTATATTTCTACCATTGACCACTTTTATTGTTACATATTAAGAATAACTATTCTCACATAGATCCCTCTAAATTCATCATCAAATTTTTTTTTTTCTTATTATTATCTCTTAACCTACTCCATGATCTTCATTACTCTCACCCATTCTTCTTCCCTCACACAATCTTATTATAGTGTCCCAGTTTATTTTGGATAGGGCAAGTTCCAGTTCAATTAGTTTCTCATGTGGACATAGTTACTGAAAAATGTTCCAAGCCACAAACATCACATTTTAAGGAATTCATGTTTAAAGTTTAATAAATATTGGTGTATCCCATACATGTGGGTTGGGCTACTAAGTCATGATGTCATTTAAAGAGTGACAGTAGGGCTGCCATTTTTTGTCAGTCCGTTAATATGAATCAAATGTTTTTAACTCAATTTCGTCATGATTTTGGCATGGAACGTTTTTATGAAATTACATCCATGTGTTCTCAATCACAAACAGTTTAAAGTTGCTATGTAATTCCTCATTATCATTTATATCTCTTCTACATTTTGATGTGAGTGCGAATGTGTAGCATAATAATAATAATAATAAACTTTAATGTCTTTCTTGCAGGTATAGATACTATACAATACTACAAGAAGAATCTTCACTGCAGAATAATGGGATATTTACACCAGCTTTTGCTGAATTCACAACAAATGACCTGGAACAGAATCTGAATATTATGAAACGGAGAAATGTTAAATTTCCAGTGCTCTGTGAACGGCTGGATAACAGGGCACTGGGTGAGTGTTCCGAGGAGCTATTTAACCTGAATCCTGCCGCCGAATTCGACCTTCGCACGACACGCCACTAGTTAGGATATGATTCCCACCTTCACACACACCTTCACACACACCTTCTTTAAATGTGCTTGAGTCGCATGCGCGACGTCAGGAGGCGAGAGACAAATGCGGAGTGTGTCTGAAGTCAGATGTTTTTGTTAATTTTTTTGTTATAAAAGAAGTAAAAATATGAAGTATTTTTTTATTTAAGGTAAATTACTGGGTGTTTGATAGCTCTAAATGGGCATTCCCCTTTTCCTTATTAACCTAATAAAAAATGTCTGTCTGTAACAAAATCTTGCAAGTTACAACACAAGTATCACTGTGATTGATACCTACTATGAGATGGCGCGCTGCATAAAATGAAATTATTTAAATTTTTTTGTATTTTTTTTATTACTTATAACAAAAAAGTAATACTAAGGACTCTGTTATAATATTTAATACTACTATAGTTAATAAATACTTTATTATGTGTTAACTTAGAAATAAACCCTATCTAAATAAAAAATTTACCTCAATCGTTATAGCCGTTTCCGTGATGGTTCAAAGTTCCAACTTAATATTTATATACATCTTATATATAAAATTCTCGTGTCACAATGTTTGTTCCCGTACTCCTCCGAAACGGCTTGACCAATTCTCATGAAATTTTGTGAGCATATTGAATAGGTCTGAGAATCGGCCAACATCTATTTTTCATACCCCTAAGTAATAAGGGTTGAATCACCCTTAAAATTTTTTTGTTTTAATTTTTTTATAATGTGGCATTAAAAAATACATACAACTTCAAATTTTCACCCATCTACGATCAACAGTTACTTTTGTATCGCGATTTTAATATCGGCAATACAACGTTTGCTGGGTCAGCTAGTAAATTATAAATTTATATCAAAGCAAGAATTGCTCATTTAAATATGATTAATAATAAAGACATTTATTTTGCCCGGGCCTTAGTTCTCATTAGGCCTTTCTCACATACATATAGCGACGCTGAACAAACGCCAGATAAATCTCCCTATTCTTTCACTATTGCTGTGGCGCACGCGGAGTGCTTAATCAAACCGACTAGTAAAAGGTTAGCGAGAGGTGGGAGGGCACAATTTACTTTTAAGAAAAATCGATCATATCATGACGGTGACTACGGCTGAGTTGCGCGAGTTCCAAATAAGACTGGCAGAAGGTTCCTAAGCGGGCATCGCTTCATCGAGAATTGCCGCTGCGTGAGACGTCTCAATGCCATCCGCGGGCTCAGCCGCAAAAAACAATCCCATTTCAAGCAAACGCGTGTTAAATGCTTCTTTGAATTCAGCCTAACGCAACGTGCGACGCGTCGTGTCTCCGTAAATAAGGCCTCAGGATAAAATGATTTTTTATCAATTTCAGAGTGGTTAAGGTGTGGGGAAGCATAACAAATAAACTCACATTATTTAGCATTTATAATCATTTTTAGGATTACATCACAGTACAAAGAGTATATTAAATATCAAGTTCTGCATGACTATTGTGTGACTTACTTATTAACTATATAAACATGTAAATCTTTATAATCTTCAATATCAAAATATATTTCATTTTCAAACTGGCTACATTTACATATAGTAAGCCAATCCAACATATCTTCAAAAATACCTAAACTAGTTAATGTATCAACCATACTTCTATTGGTTATTAAGTAACTACCACACTTTATATTCTTCTTAAAGAAATACCACATTTCTTTATGTTTCTCTATATCCACAAAAAAGTCGAGGACATTAATGACTACAATATTGGAACACTGTACAATATCACTTCTCTTCATTATATCCGAATGAACTATTTTAATTCTGTTTGTGTCCATTGCAAACTTTTTTATTATAGTTTCTTGAATATCACAACATTCTTTATTCATTTCCACTCCTATTATTGTTGATACATTGGAGAAATAATAGGCCTAAAAAAAAATAATGATTAATTATTTTGTAAGTAAACAGTAAGTCACATTATATTTGAAATTGCTGGGCCATGATTAAAATTTCTTCACTTACATATCTATCAGAAAATAATTTAATTATAAGTATGTTATGGCAAAAAATTATGAATATTATATCCGGAAACACATTAATGCTTCTCTCAAGACGAACAGAGAGAAGTGGCTAACTACCTCCCATTTCTGGAAATTATAATTCCATAATTTTAAAGCCTTGGTTGGTTATTGAGATGTACTTGGTAAGCTTCTGAGAAATAACAAGTATTTTTTATGGAAGAGGAGGGCAAACAGGCATACAAAGCACCATGTCATTGTGTGATGAAGATACTATTCTATATATGACTGTTTAAGTGATACAACTTGGTAATGGAGCATTGGTACTGTAAGCTCTATGGCAGTGTTTTTCAATCTTATTTACTTCGCGACCCCCTTGTCTGTCAGTAATATTAAGTAGTAATAATTTATAATTTAAAAGACTAACATAATTATTTTTTGCACAAAGTTTTGACGTGTTTTGGATGAAAAAAAAAATATCTAGAGTGCGGGAAGCTCTAAAGTTATTAGTACCATTCGCCACTTCATACCTGTGTGAACTGACATTGTCTTCAATTCTGGTATTAAAACTATAAAGAATAGACTTCATTTAGAAAATGATATAATTTTAACATTTCTAAAACAGCACCACGATTTGACTTTTGAAAATAAAACAATTCCATCCTTCTCACTAAAAATGTGTTTTAGTTGTACTCTACCTAGACTTTTTCCTTTTGCCGTCGGCCCCCCAAGTAAGGGTCGCGACCCAGATTGAAAAACACTGCTCTATGGTAAAAGGCAGATATATGGATGGGATCTGTAATCCTCTAGGTTAAATCCTAGACTAGTGAAATTTGGTACGTACCCAGCTTTAGCAAAATCTTTACTTGCTTACTTAAGTTAATAGATCTATGAAAAAACACAGCATTTAAGTCCAAAAGGAATAATTTATGTGATAACGGCAAGCCACACTTTATCACCAAGCTGTAGAGTCAGGGCTTATAGGTAGAGTTATTTGTTATTTTATTGTTATAATTGTAATACAGTAAGGAACACTTAGAGTTGCACTAGGGATTATACTTTCTTCAAGACGGCTGTACTCAATATTATGTGTCGGAACGGTTGGGTGTCAGTCGTTCCATTGTTCAGAGGACCTGGACCTAGGTTTCAAGAAACCTGTTCTTTAAAAAAAAGACAATGTACTGAGCCCAGGGACGATTGATCTAATATTGTGAGCCAAGCTTTACGAAATCAGAAGTCTACTTACAATAACATGAAGATGTTAGAAATGTGAGTGGTAGCATATGGACTGTTAGGGGAAGACTTCTACAAGTCGATATGCACAGTGGAAGATCAGCTAGGGGTCGTAAATTACTCCGTGGGCACCATATTGCAGAGTCAAGGTTTTCCCAAAATTGTGTGATGTGGACAGATATAGAATTGAACATTGCTATATTTTCTATTATTTCTGTTAAGTATATTAAGTGAATCCACAATCTGTTTATTTGGTGAGCACCGACAGCGTTATGTAGAGGTAGTTTTTGAAGAAATTACGCTGTACGCTCTGTCATGTTCTAGGCTGGCATAACTTCTGTAGATCGTACAGAGTTACTTTTCGAAGAAAACAGCTCTCTGAATGCACAATGCTACATCACGGAACTCCTAATTCCTAATGCACAACCAGTTTTAGCTGTTAAAGGAAGTGCTGCTGTGTTTATGGACGACAACAACGTTTAGATTGGCCAGTATGAAGTCCCAACCTCAATACTACTCTTTAGTAGTGTGTATTCCAGCCCCATAGAACATCCAAGAGCTTAAAATTGCTATTACGGCCTAATGGGAGCGTATTCTCCAAGAACTTCATCAAAAGCATGCCACGAAAAATTTCAGCAGTTATTTCAACCATTGGGGGCCACACTGAATTTTATTTTTTATTGTTTGTAACATTTACTGAATGAAGGAGAACATCTATTATTGAAGTTACCTTATTTTTTTGTCAAAATGAGTCATTTCCAAAAAATCAAAATAAAACATAATTAATTACCGAACAAAAGTGTTTTTAATATTGTTTGTTGCATCAAATCCCTTTTACAATTGCTGTTAATACTAAAAGAACTCGATTAATGAAAAGTGCCCCATTTTTGCAAAGAAGTTTACTTTGATCTTGTTACAGCCCTCATCAAATAGGAAATGGAACACAAAATACAGCTGAGATAAGAGTTGACTCTACTAGAGATCTTTCTTTCTAACAGTAAAATCATCATGAAATTGTAACGTCTTAGCAACCTCTCTTCTCTTTGACTGACAACCAGTCACCTGTAAAATTAATAAATATTATATATTAAGCAAATTACCCCATAGAGGACTGCTCCTAATCTTGAGCCCACATCTAGGATTTGTTTATTTTCTAGATCCTTTGGTAACAGTACATTGAAAATATACTGAAGCATTTGTGTTGACATTGAGTGTGAGATGAATATCAGTTCCTGTAACAATGATAAGAATAATTTATTGTCATCAGCCAGCAGATCCGTCTCAAATTTAATTTATAAATTTATATTTTAATTATTTTACAATAATTATCACACTCACTAGAGTGAGTAATTGGACATCCACAGATGAGCAATACAAAAATTAACTTGTTTAAAAAAAATCAAATCTTATAAATATCAGATGTGGTTCAAAACTTTAAATTTAACTTCAATAACTGCTTAATACTGAGCGGGCTATATAAATGCCAAACATGGGGTGTGTTTTGCATATTTTTATTGTATTATAATTTATTTTAGTTTAGTTTTGCAATTACCTATGTATATTATTACTTATTTATATATATGGATGTAGTTTTCCCAAACTGATACAACCTAGAGACCTTCAAGCATACAGCACACTCCCAATATTAAGACTGGCAACAAATCTCTTGACCCCAGGTGTTGCGGATGGGTGGTTTCCTAAGCATTTTCCATAACATTAGTCCATTTGCCCCCTTTTAAATAAAAAAGTTTCACTAAAAATCTGAAACCATGAAGGTTCTATGTCCATTTAAAGTACCTATTACAATAAAACGGCAATTTCATACTTTAACACCTATTATAATAAAAAATAGACCTCTAACACCTGCATCCTACCATTATGGCTGAAAGACCTGGGCTCTCACTCAACAGCACAGAGAGAAGCTTGCAGTATGTCAGTCAACAATGGAAAGCAGAATATTGATTAAAAATAAAGTAAAGTAAAATGAAGTGTTTTATTTTATTTTGTGATTTGTTTTAATTGCTCAGTAGGAACTATTTTAGTTATATCATCTGTTTTATATGCCTTATCCCAAAAATTATGAAAAAATTATATATTAAAGTAAAATTTTAAGAACAATTTCTTAATTATTTATTTACCTTACAATTTCTTGAATTGCACTCTACACAATAAAATCTAGACAGCTTTCCTTTTTGTACAAGCTCATCTACTTCTTTGTCGTCATAAAGAAACTCATCAACGTGGCAAGTGTTAATTTTTGTACAATCTGCTTGATCCCCTACTGTTGGAGGCACAATATTTTCTGTTTGCATCTCTGCTTCGAATGGCACAATTTCTCTCAGAACTTTACTTATTTTTACTAATTTCTTTTCAAACTTCTGTAGTTTTTTCTTTTTTTCCAAATCTGTAAATACACACATACATACACTCACGCCTTGTTCCCGTCAGGGTAGGCAAATCTGTAAATGTATTTAATTATGTGTCAAATAATATTGTTGTCAATTTTATAAAAAAAAATAATGGCAGTTCACAATATACTATCTACAGATAGAGATAAATTACTACCTTCTACTGTCAGTAATTAGCTGTCAATAATCTGAAGCTGTCCCAATATACCCGATGAGTCATTCTTATCGCCTTACATTGGGACACTGAATTGCAATTTCCATACAAACTTCTATGGCTGGTAAGCTATACGTTCTCCCTTTGATAGAAATTTAACAGCGTGTACGGATAAGTTGAGTTACCGTTGATAAGTTTATTGGGACAGAAAAGTCAATGATAGTTTTTATCTCAAGTAGGACACAACCGGAGATAGACTGTATATTGGGAACGGCCGAAAGAGTGTTGTGACTTGTTATATTCTCGTTTAAAACATTACTAAAAACCTCTCAATAAACTAGCCTTTTTTGTATGCATGGGACGTTATCCATTTTTCTATTTCACTGAGGTTATTCTCCTCCAGTTCTCCAAAAATGTCCAAAATTTGGCTTTTCACGTTCAGAAGTTCTTCGTCATTCATTTTTTCTCCTTTTACGTACGAACTAGAAAAATTAAATAAATTATTGTGGTTTGAGCTATTAAATTCACTACATCAAGGAGAATTTAAACACTTCTATGTTCAATAAACATTTGTCATTTACACGTGCAAGTATTTATTTACATTATATACCTAGTATATACATCAAATTTACTCTTTTTTTGTTTCTTCATCCAATATAAGAACCGGCAAAGGCTTCAAGCCCATACAGCCATCTCATCAGCGTTTTCAATGCTTTTTTATTCTCAATAAATCACAAAAAAAGCCCCTGTGAGGTTTATGGGCACAAAAATCTTGATGTAGGTTAGATCTCCATTTTATCTTCCCACATTATATTTAGATCCTCTTTCATCTTTGCATTTTTTTTGGAATTTTATGACCTGCTAAATAAGTAATTGGTAATTATCCAATTACAAAGCATAATGCGAGTCAGTGCCGCAAAATGCCGAATTGTGCTGATGCTTAATAATTAGAACATGAATTAGTTTTAAAATGCACCAGCAGAGTGCGTATGTACTAAGTTCAATGTTGAAAAAAATATTCATAGAGTTAGCAATCTAATAAGAAAATAAGATTGTTCTTCATTTTGATAAATATGTTCATTTCCACGAAAACATTTATGATGTCTGCTTCATTAAATGATTCGATCAAGCAATTGCAATATTGACACAAGTCTATTTCTGTTCAATAAATTTGTGTATACTTTAGATTCTAAAATAAAATTGTATTCACATTATAAATGTGGTATATAAAATTAAATACAGTCCGTTAACAGTTATTTTACCTCTGACAGAAGTCATTATATGTTTTCTTTATGTTGGTGTTCCTGTCGAGTCGTTCTGTGAAGTTCCTAGCGTTTTTCTTTCATATTTGTGATATTTCATCTGTTAGCATGCCGAAAAGAATTTAAAGTAGCGGAAGAAATATTATAATATCGGTGCGTGATTTCTGTGAAAGAGAAAAAGATAATAATGCTCCTTTAATTCCATTTGGAAATGTTCGTCAACGAGCTGCCGCCATGACGGGTATGTAAATTAGGGTTACCCGTCTTTAGTATTTTTCCCAATTTTAGTGGAAACTTGATGTCCTAGCGTTACCGCCATCAGTACATAATTTCTGTCGCGTCAACTTTGATTTTCTCCCACCATAAATGTTAGACTGCTTGTTGTTGTTCTTGCAAGTACAGTAACTATCTTGTGATGTTTTTTGTATGTTTTATTTTTATAGTAATATAATCAATCATTTGCTTCAATTTGATATACAAGTTCTATGTCCTTTATATTTGTCTTTTTAATATATTATATGATTTCATAATTTAATAGAGTAATCATTGTCAATTAGTATAAGTCGCCTTGAGTGGTTTTAATTTGAATGAATAAATAATATAAATGCCAAGCGGACCTCTATTTTTTTTAGTTAGAACTACAATTTTCGTTTGGTAGCATTTGATACGATTGGGTAAAAAAGTAAATAGGAACATTATTGGTAAGAAATAGCTCTCTACATATATGCACAGCTATTTTTAATTTAAAATAAAATAGGCTTTATAAAATAACTTTTTTCCTGTTTCAGGAATATCTGAAAAAACCGTAAGCACCATAACTAAAGAAGGCTAAGTTGCTGCATCCACTTCTCAAAAAATTTCTACGCCCAGAAAAAAACGCATCCAAGAAAAAAATAATCATTTGGATGATTTTGATCTGTGTGCAGTTCGAAATAAAATACTTGAAATGTATAAACCTAACAATAATATTGAAATGTATATGTAAACCGTCAGAAAGGAGGTACCGACTTTGGGGAAACTCTTAGCAGAGTTAAAAATTGATATAAATTTTTGTGGAGGTCGTACTACATCATGGAAAATTATACGTGCCTACGAAAAAATGCTGTGCGAAACTCTATTTCACTATTTCTTGTGAGAAAGTGAAATATCGTGAAAAACGTTTGATAGCTATGAATGACAGGTAGCCTAAAACGCAAATAGATTACTTTATTTCCGATTAAGATAATTATCCGGATGAATATATTGTGGTTATTACTGTGTAACTAACTAATACAATAACAAATGACAGCTTACAATTAATACACCAAACGTGCTTTTTTAGGAGAAAAAGTAGCAATTCATAAATGGGTTGGTAATTCTTTGGTACTAGTAAAATACTTTTGATAAGCTTACACATATTTTTTGAGTTATTTTCATATTGTAATTATTATCATTTCGTATCTTACTGAACAGTTTATTTAAATGGAATAACGAACTTCGCTCCTGACGGAAATCTCCCGATCACTTAATTGTTTTTTATTTTAAAATAATATTATTAGATAGGCATTCTTAAAGATATATAAAGGTATAGTCTTACATTAAATAACAAAGCGAGCGAAAATGAATATGATAAGATAGGTATAAATAATATTATAAGATAGGTATATTTTTATCATAATCCGAATAATAAAACTATTAAAATAACTTTTCGTATTATTTCTACTCTTCTACCCGATACTTTTCATTCACTGCAAAAAAACCATTAATTTCAGTCGTTCATGCGTACGATGATCCCCATCTGTACGAATTATCTCTTGGTACGAGCTGGTTCTCTGTACGCCACATTTGTTAGGAAGTTAGGAAAAATAGACTATAATAATAAATAGAAGTTAGGATAAATATATCACACTGATGTAATTATTATTGAAAATTAACATTTACATAACAAAAATTATAATTTGGTAAGCAAATTTCTGTAATGACTTCAAAATATATAAATTTAAATGCATTCAACCGTCCTGATAACAAAAGATCTTATGACAAACTTTACGTTCAAATCATTATATTGTAAGGAAAAAAATATCAATACCGTAAAATTTAACTTGTCGTTTGAGGGATAGTCATAGTCATAGAAGTTAAATATGGCAATATAACGCTCAGGTTAGCTAACCTAACGGCTACAGGTAAAATAACTGTGAACGCACTGTAGTCAATGTTTGTACCTTCATTAGTTTTAGTTATAGTTTTTTAGAGCATTGGTAACAAGACCATCAGCTCAAACCAAAATACTACAATCGAAGAATATTTAAATCATTTCTCGGTTAATTTGTACCTTTATCCGTACTTACTTTTTTTTAACACAGTTTGAATTAAGTTTTATTATTTCTAATAAAACTATGACGAAACGAAAGCTTTCAAAATTTTTTCACCTATAAACAATATTACTACCGATAGTAAATAAAAATTGGATCAATGCCAACTTACTCCTAAATGAAACTTTACTCCTAAAACTAAAGCATTATGGAGTTAAAATAGAGCCCTAAACCTCTTAAAATCATATTTAAGCGAAAGAGTTCAGATAGTCGATGTAAATGGCAAACGGTCTTCGGGTTAACCTGTAGGATTAGGTGTTCCGCAGGGTTCTATTTTCGGTCCTTTATTGTTTCTTATATAAATTAACGATCTACCATTTGTGGTATATGATAGCCATGAGATTGTATTGTTTGCTGATGATACTTCACTTATTTTTAAAGTGAAGCGACGTGCATATATTGATGATGAGGTAAACAATGCAGTCTCAAAGATAGTGCGTTGGTTTGAGACAAATAATCTGCACTAAAACAGTAAAATAACAAAGTGTTTACGGATCATTACACCAAACACAGCGGAGGTACAAACCAACGTACTTATAAATGACCAGAGATTGGAACTTGTGGACACTACGGTCTTCTTGGGTATCACGTTAGATAAAAACCTTCAGTGGGGTCCACATATTGCCCAACTAGCAGATGGACTCAGCTCTGCGGCATATGCCGTTAGAAAGATATGATATCTAGCCGAATGTTGCGACCTTAGTGTATGTTGCTAGATTAGTGTACTTCAGTTATTTTTACAGCATCATGAAGTACGGTATTTTACTGTGGGGTCATGCTGCTGACATTGATAGTGTTTGCTCTGCAAAAGAGAGCTGTTCGTGCTATATTCAGCTTGGTTATAGACAGTCTCTCAAAGAAAAATTTTAAGAACTAAGTATTATGACTGTTCATTGTCAGTACATTTATGAAAATTAAATGTACGTTCACAAAAATCGTCACCTTTTTGCTCTTAATAGTGATTTTCATTATTATAACACTAGAAATAAGGGTTTCCTCGTAACTAATTCTAGTAGGCTTCATAAGATACATAATAGATTTAAGGGTAAATGTATCCACTTTTATAATAAAGTCCCAGCCCCTATTCAGGCATTATCTACAAATAAATTATAATGTTTTATTAAAAAATGGCTCTGTCGTAAGTCCTATTACTCCACAGCTGAATATCTAAGTGAACGGACAGCCTGGGACTAGATTATGATTATTTAATAGCAATAGCAATGACAGTACAATATTGTATATTTTTATTAAAAAGAATTCTGGGAGACTTTTTTGCGCCGCTTCTTTTCTCTCAGAGCACTTTTTTTTTCCGAATTTCGAGAAAATAAATGCCTTTTATGCTTTATAAAAACAACACACGTTAATTTTCTGCCACTGAGTCGGTATCTATTCTACGAATCACGCGAAAGCAGTACTTTTGAGAGTGCTTGACTGTGCGAAGCGTTGCTGTAGTTGGAACACTTAATGTTGAGCATTATGCCGCATAATGCGCTCTAGTGCTGTAATTGGATAACAGTCCCAGACTACTTATTATAAGATAATGAGGAGTTAAAATTTGGTGGACTTGTTTTTTAACCTTGTTTCTTTTGTGAATATTATTTTGACTGTTATTAATTAACTTTATAAAAAGAACTTCTAAATCTATAATATTTGTGAACTTTTGTGATAATTAAGCTTAAAATAATAAAAAAAATGTGGATTACACAACTTCTGCACTTATGATATTTTGATTTAATTTTAAATAATAAACAAATTACACCAAATAAAGACAAATTTAATAAGAACACAATCAAAATAGCACAACAAAGGTTATTCTTCATCTGTCTCATCACAATACACTACATCCCTGACACTGATTGAACTATTTAGATTGTTATAGAAAGTGTGCTGAACTGGCGGTCTGAACTGCAACAATTCAAGATCTTTATTCTTTTTTTCAGCAATAGTTGATTTTTCTAATGCATCTAGGTGTGCTACTCACTGGGTGCCGTTTTTTTATACTCACTTCATGTAAGAGGACTTCTTCATTATTAGAATACTTGTAGAAAAATTAAAATTGATGAAGTTTATGGAATTTCAACCACTGAATTTTCAACCATTCTATCTTGTTAATATTAAGCAAAATTATTCCGTTTGTTATATTTTTTTCCAATGATTTAGAGGAAAAAAAATCCATTCCTGTCATTCTTATTATTTTAAATGGTTGTTTTTGCAAGCCGTTTTAATTACTTTGAGTTCTCTGGAATGTATATTTCTTTGAATAATTTTCTATTCTTCTCTATTAGGCCAAAACCTTGGTCGTATGGTAAGTATGAATGCCCACTGAATTTATGATCTATTTCTTCAATAGTAAAGCCCGGATGAGATACCACATACTGACTGTACAACAATTACTTTGTTTCTATTCTGTCATCCGCATTGGTCAGAATACATGATTACTTTTTAGTAGTCACGAAATTTTTAAAAAAGTACAGCAAGCAAGATCGAATTTCTTGGGATCCTCTTGAGGCATCTGACTCGTCCCAAACAAACATGTAGGCATCATCTGTCCCCATGTTGTGAACCCCAAAGCAAAAAGGCCAAAGCTGTCTTTTGTAATACATGACTCCAGTGCTCAACATGGGAGTAGGTAGGGTTTTCATTAAGTCAAAGGTGATTACAGTGATGTCAGTTGATGATTTTGCCAAAGCCGTATTGTCTTTTAATCCCTGTCTGGCACTGTCTTCCTCTGGTGTGATTCGTGTTACCATTGCAACTCTTGTTTTAGCTGTTCACTCTCAGAAGATTTAATTTTGTTGTTGAAGAGATCACATTTTTTGCAAGAATCACTAATGGGTGCATGGAATCTTAAACTGTCATTAAAAATTTTGCTGAACATAAATGATGAAATTGGTTCAAGTGTAACATCTTTATAAAGAGAATACATTCGTCCAAGGCTCAGGTCTGGTGAAAGAAATCTCCTATGCTTACTTTTATGTCTGGTATAATAAGACTCATAGACTGGAAACTGGCAAATGAATTGTTATACCTCCTGCGATCTTAGTCTTAGTCTAGTGTTTTGTTTACAGAACTTAGTCGACCTCTCTGATATTGATCAGAGTTTGGGGTATTTTGGTTATAATTACAATACCTACTTATTCTCAGTGATTTTTTGCATATAACCTCTTACTTTTACCAAACTGACAATTGACTGTCACTTGTGACAGTGACAGTTTTAACATAAGCCACAGACTAACATAGCGTTACCTGGTTCAAAAGTGGTGTATACAGCTTAAGCTACTCTTGGACACCTTGTGGGTTACATCACTTTTGCGCTGATAGCCTCAATTACGAGGCGATTTACTTGGTTAATCTATATATTTGTTACAATATGATATGGTATTATTGTTGTCAACACACAGGTTTTAAATAATTTCTAATAAGAATATGTGAATAGCACCAGTGGGAGGCTCCTTTGCACAGGATGCCGGCTAGATTATGGGTACCACAACGGCGCCTATTTCTGCCGTGAAGCAGTAATATGTAAGCATTACTGTGTTTCGGTCTGAAGGGCGCCGTAGCTAGTGAAATTACTGGGCAAATGAGACTTAACATTTTATGTCTCAAGGTGACGAGCGCAGTTGTAGTGCCGCTCAGAAGTTTTGGGGTTTTTCAAGAATCCTAAGCAGCACTGCATTGTAATGGGCAGGGCGTATCAATTACCATCAGTTGAACGGTTTGAAAAAATTGTTTTATAATGATTAGGCGTGTTTTCATTCAGCCATAATATACGAATTCATTGGATGTAGAAGCAAATAATTATATTGTTACACAGTGCAATTGTTAGGTATAAAGGTACACATTACTTGCAATATTAATAATAACAGAATTAAAAAGGAATGAAATAGTAGTAGTTTGTATTTGCGTGTGCGTTGTCGATTTGTTTTTCTCTATTATTTCTTTTTACCGACGACTAAGCTCTCAAGATGGACACCTACTATTTTTCTAACCCTCTTTGGGTTAGAAAAATAGTAGGCTACTACGGCCTGAATATGGATGTTGCCCTCGCTTCTTACGATAACCCCAGCAAGGACTTGGACTCGATTTCTTGTAATTATGATGACCTCGGCTTTCAACCTAATCCTTTGCAGCCCTTAGATTCAATGCCTGGACGATGTGCATATATGACCTGCAAATTAATGCGTAAGATAAGAAAAATGTATTTGCAATTCGATAAAAAGCAGTGAATTTTGGAAAATAATAAATATTATTTTAACCCATTCTTTTATAAGCCAATTTTCTAACTATTTTCTTATTTATAGTTCATATTGTAATCCCCATATACTTCCCTATGTGTGCACTCGTAGCCGAAGTTGGTATAATAGACAACGAAACAGCCGACACGCTTGTAAATGAAGCTGTAGGATGTGGTGACAAATTCTCCTTTTAGATACATAGGTATAAAATTAGGTAATAAAAATAATTGGCAATTGTCACATGTCAATTGTTATCTTGACTGGCTGAGTAACAGTACTTACTGTTACAGCCAGCTAACACGCGTGAGTCGAGTGTTATTACAGTTTATAATTACATTTTCTCACAGTGCCTATTAATAACTTGTGTATAGCAGTTTTTATTATCTTATTGGTGGTGGAGTATTTTTACTAGTAAGTATTTATTAACAATTTAACATAGATATCTAATTGCGTGCTTACTAACTTAGACTTACTACCAACTTATCCATTATGGATATAACCCCCCCCAGAACCTCCGGATCCTCCGGATATTCCATTACCTGGATCGAAACGTCATTTACAGGACAGCGCAACACATAACGCAAATGCAGTCTCTAAAAAGACAATTATTGATACCGATATGGCTTCTGCATCCATACAGAATATATATAATCACCCAACTTTAGTTGTGGGGATTAAAGAATACACCTCATTAGATAAAGGTCTTTTATTTAGGTTTATTATTCATGTTTCCCGCACTGAAGAAGATCCCTCTTCAGGTTTAACAATAAGACCTATAAAATTTGGTCAACTTTTACACAGACATAAAGTTGCCAATATATGCCCGGATGGTATTCAAAAAGTTGGTAGGAATAAAATAGCTGTAATCTTCAAATCAGCTTCAGATGCCAACAAATTTTTAGATAACCCACTTTTAACTGCAAACAAATATGAAGCAAATATACCTAATTATAATATCACAAAGATGGGTATTGTCCGCCAGGTTCCGGTGGACTTATCCATGAATGAGTTTGTCGAGTCAGTTGATCTTCCCACAGGTTGTGGAAAGATTTTAAAAGCTCGCAGACTCAATAGAAAAGTTATTGAGGATAATAAAGTTTCTTGGATCCCAACCCAAACTATAGTTATTACTTTCCAAGGACAATCACTCCCTACCAGAATATTCCTATTTCATAACTCCCTTCCAGTAGAAACTTACCTTTTTCCCACCATTCAATGTCAGAACTGCAGCAGATTTGGACACATTAAAACTACATGTAGATCCAACTCAAGGTGTTATAAATGTGCCCAATCCCACTCTGGTGACTCATGTAATATACTAGAAAAAGATGCAAATTGTATTAATTGTTCTGGACAACATTTTTCCACCAATAAAGGTTGTCCTGAACATGGTAGGCAAAGAACAATTAAAATAATAATGTCGCAAGAGAACATCTCTTATGTAGAGGCAGCAAAGCGTTGCCCATAATCTACAAGGCCATTCACAGAAATTCTAAGTAATCCTTCCTCATCCCATAATGCCCCTACAACCCACACGAGCCAGACTAGTATTCCTTCTGCTCCAACTACCTCATTTAGGAAAACTGTTACTTCTCTTTCACACTCTAGAGCCCCATTAAGCAAGTCCTATGATAAAGCTGCTCATCAGGCCATTATTGCTGAGGTACCTTCAGTGTTCCCCAATGGCTCAGCATTAATGCATCAGTCTATTCCCTCCTCTACAGTACAGAATGAAAACCTCCTGGAGGTTCTCCTTTCACTCATTCTAAGTCTCATATCAAGTAACACTCTTAACATACCGTCCAACGTTGCCCATAAACTATCTCACATCTTATCCCTTTGTAACAATCATGGCCCCAGTGACCATCCTTCAATGGAACACCAGAAGCCTACGGCCTAGGAAACCAAGCCTTATTCATGTTATAAATAAATACCTTCCCTCTGCCATCGCCATATCTGAGACATGGCTGGCCCCTGGATCACACTTCAGGGTCCCGGGCTATGCATGCCTCAGGGATGATGAGCAGATGGTGTTGGTGCAGGCTGTGCCTTATTTATAAGACGCACCCTTCCCTTTTCCCCAATAATCCTTCTAAACCAACATCCTGGTATAAATATTGTTGCTGCAAAAGTTTTGAACATCTCCATGGTCTCTATATACATCCCTCAACCTCATTCAACTATGATTGCAGACATCCTCCATTTAATCTCGTCTATTCCCTCTCCTATGATTCTAATGGGAGATTTTAATGCACATCACATGTCTTGGGGCTCTAGCACTACTGATTATTTTTCTCTTTCCCTTCTTGATATTTTTGATGAATGTAATCTCTGCATAATAAATGATGGCTCTCCAACCCGCAGGGTTGCTCCTTCTCAAAATCCAAAAAGTGCAGTTGACCTGACCCTATGTTCTCCTTGTCTTGCTTCTCTTATTTCTTGGAACATCCTTCAAAATTCCAATGGCAGTGATCACTATCCTATTATCATTTCATTACCTGATAAAGTAATCCCTGCTCAAAATTTTTCCCCTTCTCTCAAATACAGATTAACAAATGCTAATTGGCAGCAATTTTCCACTTGCCTTGATGAAAAAATTTTAAGCTTTCCCAATCCTAGCCATTCAAATGCTGTTGAAAATTATAATAAATTAGCAGAGGCCATGATATTTAGTGCTGACCAAAATTTTCCCATAAAAAAACCATCCAATAGTAAAATTTCAACTCCTTGGTGGGATTCAGATTGCACCAAGGCTGCTAAGGATAGAGAATTAGCCGAAAAAACATATAATAGGACCATGACTTTGACCAACTTCATTAATTATAAAAAAGCTGCTGCCAAGGCCACTAATTTATTTGCCAAAAAGAAAAAACAAGGTTGGATCAATTTTTGCCAGAGCTTATCTCCCTGTACTCCATCTACAATTGTATGGAAACAAGTTAAAAAATTTAGGGGTTCTTACAATCCTTCGGAGCATGACTCAAGTGTAGATCCATCTGCATGGCTTGAATCCTTTGCAGATAGGTTGTCACCCCTTTCAGTTCCTAATGAAGACTATCTCCCTTCACCTCCAATCCCTCTCTCATCAACTCATAGTTTAGACTCCCCTTTCTCTTTTTCAGAACTCGTTCTGGCATTGGATGGCTTAGTTGACACTTCTCCCGGGGCCGATGGCATCCCCTATTCTTTCCTTAAACAATCTTCAATCAGATCCCAAGAATATTATCTCAAAATTATCAATAACCTATTTGATGTCGGTGCCATACCTCCATCTTGGAAAAATCAAGTTATCATTCCTATACTCAAACCAGGTCAGAGTCCATCTAAAGCCACCAGTTATAGACCTATTGCCCTATCATCTGCTCTTGCAAAAATATGTGAACATATGATCAAACATCGACTTGAGTGGTTTGTTGAATACAATAACCTCATTTCCGATTCCCAGTTTGGATTCAGAAAGGGGAACAGCTCATTAGATAGCTTGGGTATCCTTACCACTGATATAAGATTAGCCCTTTTCCAAAAAGAACCTCTTTTGGCAGTTTTTCTAGATATATAATCCTTTGCTCGGGAGCAAACTCATTCAGCTGAGTATTCCAGCGAAGTTAACTCGATTCATAAGCAATATGCTAATGGAGCGAACAATTACCATTAAAGGCCCATCCTCATACCTACCTCCTAAAACAGTTTGGAAAGGTTTACTCAAGGTTCTGTTCTCAGTCCTTTACTATACAACCTGTATACCTCTGATATTTCTAGCACAATTACCCCCTTTTGCCAAATCTTGCAATATGCAGATGATATTGTTCTATATACTTCTGATAAGTCTATACAGGCTTCCTCTAATCGTTTGAGTCATGCTCTAGAATATCTCTCATCATACCTCTTGCAACATGGACTAACACTATCACCTTCCAAAAGTAGGGTAGTTTTATTCACCAACAAAAGACGTCTCCCTGTAATCAAAGTCAAAATTTACAATATTGAAGTTCCTTGTGTCGATAATGTTAAGTTCTTGGGTGTATGGTTGGATCAAAAATTGACAGGTGTAAAGCACTTTAACTACATCTCCCAAAAGTGTGAAAAAAATATTAATATCCTTCGCTCATTATCTGGCGTTTGGTGGGGGGCTCACCCCTTCACCCAAAGATTGCTATACAATGCCATAATTCGTAGCCACATGGATTATGGCACGTTACTTTTGATTCCAGGCAATAAGGCTGGTTTAGATAAGTTAGACAAATTACAGGCAAAATGTTTGCGCATTATATTAGGAGCTATGAAATCTAGTCCTATTAATGCTATGCAGATCGAGTGTGTAGAACCTCCCCTCTCGCTTCGTTGACAGTTCCTCGCTAATAAACTGTTTTTTAAATTTGCGGAATTCCGGGATCACCCTTTGCTGCATAAATTAGATCAATTAGTTGGCCTATACAACAAAAACCAAATTTCTCAAGATAAGAGATCATGTCTTGCCCATAGTTACCTATTGTACTCTCAACTCCCTAACCCCTTTTTTCAACTTTCGAAATTACCGCTATTCTCAATGCCTTTCAATGCACTCACCTTCCAACCCTTAATAATTTTAGATCTGGACATTAATAAGTTCATCATAGAAGCTAACAAAACATTTTCTCATGTTATGCATTCAGATTTCCAAAATTGGCATAAGATTTTCACTGATGCTTCTAAAATACACATGAGCCCAGTTGGTGTTGCAGTATGGATCCCTTCCACAAGAATTGTATTAAGTTCTATAACTTAGGGCAGCTATCTGCCCAACTGTCACTTCGGTATTCACAGGGGAACCAATTGCTATACTTGAAGCTATTTTATTTATTAAGTCCCATGGCCTAAACAATTTTATTATATCATCAGACTCCAAAAGCTGCCTTCAATCCATCCTCTCAAATCCATTTCGCTCAAAAAGTAGGTTTCCAATTATACTTAAGATAAGAGAAAACTTGAAAGAGTGCTATGATCTCAACATCAACATAGTTCTAGCATGGATACCAGGCCATGCAGGTATAATCGGCAATGAAAATGCTGATGCTTGTGCCAGGTCAGCTGCTCATACAGGTTCCCAACAACATTCTCAAATCTTCTCTCATGACTTGTGCTCCACTTTGAAAATAAATATGTTTGAGAGGTGGTCAAACATCTGCCAGGTTTCCAAAACTGCTAAAGGCGTCTTTTATGGTGATATACAACCTGTAATCCCTTTAAAACCGTGGTTCTCGAAATTTAGATTCCCCAATAAATCAATAATATCAACAGTTTGCCGGTTACGCTTAAACCACTCTTGCACTCCAGTATTCCTAGCCAAATTAAGAATTAGAGACCATTATCTATGTGAATGTGGACTTGATGAGGGAAATGTAGACCATTTATTCTTTAATTGCCCTTTAATGAAGTCTTCCTTGTACAACTTTATACCTCCTGAAATCCCCCGCCCCACCTCCATGAAATGCCTCCTCACCTTTGTTTTCACTCCTTTTGTAAATACTTTATGTAAATATATTAAACAGAATAATATAATAATATTAAGTTATAACTAATACAATAAATGTTTTATATAAGTAATATTATCAGTGTTTGTCCATTATAATCTAACAGCATGTATATTTGTTTCAGGTATAATAAGAAAATAAATCTGTTTTGATTCTGAGCACCGGTCATTACTATAATCACTTATAAATTCGTTTACACCGATCAAATGACACACTCTAAGCTTGTTGGTCTACTGAAACGTGACATTGGCGAGTTGTGGTGCCCCTTCCACAGAAGCCACTAGAAAGAATAGAATAGAATAGAACAGTAAGTACAGTGCAGTGCCAAAAAAAAATGATAAGTAGCAAGAGCCAAGAACTTTGAGTTTGACAATTGATTTAGCCTTGTGGTTGTGGAATGTGGACATTTTGCTTGCTCAGTTGACAGTTCAGTTTCTCGGTTCTCCCATTTGTATTTTCGCATTATTCGGTATTCTTGTCTACTAATATTTAAAGTTCCCTGTGCATGTAATTATTTGCACAGTAAAAATATTTTTGTTTGTGTTCAAAGTTAACAATAACTAAAAATGTGGCACGAAGCACGACGTCAGGAAAAAATGATCCGGGGAATGATTGTTGATTACCGTCGCAGAGCTGAGCGTCGCAAGGACTTTTATGAAAAAATTGTTAGTCTGCTATTGTCTTTATATTGATATCGGTTTAGTGTAAAAATACTTAATTTATACTTTTTAAAATACAAAATTGTTTTTAGAAGGCGGATCCTACCCAGTTCCTTCAAATTCATGGAAGACCATGTAAAGTTATTTTAGACCCAGCAGTGGCAGCTGCCGGAGAAGGGCCAGCCATTATGTCAGTAATTTGTTTTTTTATATTTTCATATATACATTCATTGTTATTAATAGTGTTTTTTACAAATTTTTTTAAATTTAAATATTTTTAGTCAAAATAGGATTTAAAATCACTTAAATGTCAAAAACTATCACCCATTCAAAATAGTGTGCCTCAGACCTGAGAAGAATGGGAGCAAGAACCTCAGTAGGATTTTTTTGTAAAAATATGGTAACACTGTAAAATAGCCTCAGTTCGTTTCATTCCCAGTTTGTGGTATCACTAAGAAAATCATTTATGTTGTAATAACCTTTACCACACTAACATTTTATAAGAATTCTTTTAAATTTCATAACACATTTGTTTTGTATATTTCTGGGATCTTGTTGTAAAAGCATTACCCAATAAAAGACTTTCTAACTTGACTTAACTGAGTAGTAGGCATAATAAGGTTTTTGTTCCTTGTTGTGACATTAGTTTTGTGGCAGTTTCTAGCAAATTCCTTAATGAGTTTGGATAATTTAATGTTAATACATGAGTAGCTATTTCAATTTTCATCTTTACAGGATGCCTTGGCAAGGAGATCCAAACAACATGATAGACAGATTTGATGTAAGGGCCCATCTTGATTACATTGCTGAAACAAAGGCTCCTAATATCCCACCAGAAAATCTATGTCCTGAAGAGCGGCAGTGTAATTACGAGAGATACAGAATTCTAGCTCAAAATGTTTTCTTAGGAATAAGTAAGTTTTTAGTTTGAATCTCAACAGTTATTGGTTGGTAAAATGTAAAGGCTAGTTTTAATTATATAAATGTTTATAGGTGAAGACAAGTTCCTTGAGCAACTGGCTATAGAAGAACAATTTGGAGTCACATTAGAAGAGAAAGAGATGCAGAAAGGAAAATTGAATGAGAAGAAAGGGACAGGGGTAGCGATTGGTTACAATTATAATGATCCAGGCGCCCAACCATCTTGTTCCAATGGTAGCTTAACCACTATAATATGTAGAGACACTGCGCTTTGAAGGACTCCAAAATTTTCTTATTTATATTGGTAAAGGTATATTTTATGGCACTGAGTAATAATTACAGGCCCTGATGCTATGAAACTGGAAGAGGATTCTGATGATGAGTCAGAATTTGAAATTATTGATGTGGACTTGAGTATTGACGTGAACAAAATGGAAGCTTCTCAAGTGAGTATATTTGATTTGTATATCCAACTATACATTCACAATGTCCCAACAAAGGTAATTAGGTCACACTTTGTTTCTGGATTCTATGTTATGATAGTATATTTATGATGGAAATGGATATTATTTTAATTAAAAAAAAAAAAATTGTATTAGGCGTTACTTTGCGGAAATCCATAATTATACAAATGATTTTTTTGTTGTCAAATGAGTTTTCTTTAGTGTTAATTCCGCCTATATTTGCTTTTAAAACAATTCGACACGTGTTTCGCCTCTACACAAGGCATCTTCAGGACGTGTTGTATCGCCAAAATCTGGCATGAACTCGTGAACTGAGGATGCCTCGTGTAGAGGCGAAACACGTGTCGAATTGTTTTAAACACAAATATTGGCGGAATTAACACTAAAGAAAACTTAAATCATTTGTATAATTATTTTTATTGTTATTCAATGCATATTCCTCCACTATTTAAACACTTGCATTCTTGGGATCCACAGTATAAAGAAGTTGATTCAATTTTTATGAGGGTCATCTTGAATGGAATCTTGGAACTTATCTATACTTTTTGAAAATAAAAAAGTACTAAACACTAAGTGCAAAGTCCGAACTTAAACATATTGTTGATGTGTCATAAGTTCTATATTTGAAGCTATTAAAAACTCATTATTTACCACAGAGAAATAAATGTGAGGACATTGTCATGATGAAGGACAACTTATCTAGTGTGAACTTGCTGACATGTAATTTTTATCAGTTTTGACCCATTTTTTACATGGCCACTTTCTTATTGGCTTTAGCCACTGATAAATCTATATAAAATCATGTTGCTAATATTTAATCCTTATTTTTCTTGAAATAATTATTAAGCAACTTGAAAACTTTAAATTACTAGAATTTTTAAATAAATAAATTATTATTTAATTTATTATATAACACCAATAATAATAGCCACATCCACAGAAGTATAATTAAAATGAATTATTTAGTTAAAATCCCTAAAATACAAAACTGAAATTTTCAAACAAAATAATCAAGCTGTTAACCTAAAGAATTCTCTTCCCTCTGAAATCAGAAAGGCTCAAACTCTCCAATCTTTCAAAACAATGCTCCATAACTATTATTTATTACTGTGACAATTTCAATACTAGTTCTTTTCTTGGAATTATTTACTGTATGTTTAAATTATATGCATATCGATAACACCATCTTCTGTTATCTTTTCAACTATAACTGATTCATTATAGGTTGCCTGGTAGAAATCGCTCTTAAGCGATAAGGCCGCCTATTGCTTTTTGTAGTCTCGATTTTTGTTATGTTTCATTATTTTGTGGTATGCAATAAAGATATATTTCATTTCATTTCATTCATTTCATTCATCAAAATTGAACTAGTAGAAGAATACAGACTGATTAGATAACATACTTTGACCCCTGGAGGATCAACAACGTAGCACACAAGTGGCAAATCCGGTTTATGTCTCTTAACAATTATTAGCAAAGGAATGAAAATTCATTTAAATATTTTAATTGTACTCTTAGAAAGTTCAACTAATAAATACAATGAAATCACTGCAAAATACACACACTTGGAATCACAGACACTGGAGTTCTGACACATATCCCGGAAACTTGCAGTAAACTGAATCAGCTGAAACACTTAAAATGCTAAAAACAACAAAGTTGTTAATAGGGCATTGCCCTTAATTCTAGTTTATCGATTTTTTTACACTTACTTACCAACTAGCTATCTAAACAAGGCAATAAAATACAATTATTTTTGTTTTATTCCAATGTTTTAATAATTTAAGCAATTTATAAATTTATGAATAGATAAGCTTTGTAAAAAAGGTGTTCTTTTTGTATCGTTGAACTTAAGAAACCACTGTTTTCTGAGTAAATTGCTAAGCAGCAAACGGTATGGTTTTTGATAGGTTGCTTTCAAATTACGGAACATATGAAACAATTAATAATTTGTTATTATTTACTTCTTTCTCATTCACAGTACATACATATACTCAGCAAGATTACAAATTAAACTTAAACAGCTTTTTGTTTATCGATTACAATTCCCTTTTAATGGAAGCTACTTATCAATAGGTAGAAGATGTCTTACACTGAAAAGCGCCACTTGCGGCTACAGGGCACAAGGATTACAGCGTGTGGCAAATTAGCCACGTCACTTTTTGTGTACATTGTTCATGTATAATGTACTTGGGGAAGTTATTAGAGCAACAAAGAAGTGCTTTTAAATCTAATTAACAATTGCTTTATTCGCATAGATCGAAAAATTACATGTTTGAATGTCAAAATTATAACTTTAACTATTTAACAGCACTTTGGAAAAGGCATTAATGATAAGATGTGGCAGGAAATTTATTGCAACTCTTTTGAATCTATATTTACAGTTACACCATTTTACAAAATATTATAGTTACAATCAATGTAAAGTGATGCAACAAAAATACTCTGACTTCACCACTTACTCAAGTAAGTAAAAGATAAGAATGTAAATTGATTATGTAAAACCGCAACATTTATTGAGTACAGCAGATGCATCTATCCACACACACTGTACATAGATAAATTTGAAATATGCATGATGACAGATTTTGGACTTTTCATCTATTGCATGTCCTATTAGTTTCAAACTTCAGTCCTCAGGCTTGATAAATAATAAAATTGTCTTTATTCTGATTGATTGAAGTTAACAATAATGGTCTAAATTTAGTCCACAGTTAGATGTGCCGAGCATGGACCTCCTCCAACTTCTTCCACTGTACTCTTGTCGCTTGTGTCTAGTAAGGTCCAGCAGAACATTAGTTTTGCTCCACTCATATGCTCAAGTTAAATTTATTTTGAGTAGAATTATTATTAACATGAGATCTGTTGTCATATTAAATTAAAATGTTGAGTTATTATTAATACTGTATTGTGTGGAGTACAGGCTCATGCGCTGAATGCAGTGGGGCCACAGTTTGGTATGGCGGGGTGTGATCTGTTCTCTTTCCTGACGGGAGATGCGGATGATGCTGAGCATCAGAAACAAATGTTAAGAGAGGAGAAGGAAAAGGCCTTGTTCTCTGGAAGAAAGAGCAGAAGAGAACGACGCGCCCATCGGTGAGACTTGTTTTTGCACTAATTAGATTTCTACAGTTGCTAGTAGGAAAATGCTTATACAGCTATATAAACGCCAAATAGGTTTTTTTTTATGAAAATAAGGGACGAGGCGAGCAGGACGTACAGCTGATGGTAATGGATACGCCCTGCCCATTACAATGCAGTGCTGCTCAGGATTCTTGAAAAACCCCAAAAATTCTGAGTGGCACTACAACTGCGCTCGTCACCTTGAGACAAGATGTTAGGTCTCATTTGCCCAGTAATTTCACTAACTACGGCGCCCTTCAGACTGAAACACAGTAATGCTAACACATTACTGCTTCACGGTAGAAATAGGCGCCGTTGTGGTACCCATAATCTAGCCGGCATCCTGTGCAAAGGAGCCTCCCACTGGTAGGTAGAGAGACCTACTATTAATTTGATGCACACGTTGGTACATGTCTGCCCTTCAACATCAGAGCACCGAGTGGGAGGGGTGAGGGGTTTTTGCATATTTTGAAGGAAGATGTGTCAAAATTTTACACTGTATTTTTTTCTAATAGAGCAGTGTAACTGACGAGTCCTCTGCATCCCTTATTTACCGTCAATTTCAAAAGATATTAATGAATAGTAGTTTCATCACACGGAACTAATTTGCAAATAAAGTAAGAAGAAAAAAATTGTTCATCAAATAATCGTAGGTAAAAATTGGAACACCACTTCGACCATTAATGACATTAATGTTTTCATTTAATGAGTTGTAACAAAATCAAGGTCGCCCGTAACATGATGTAAAAATTTTGAATGGAAAACAAGCGAGACGGCCTTAAGGATGTCCTTTTCTCGAAGCAGTTCAGGGCGTTTTCGACCCGTTATAACAAGGGTTTTACTGTCTCTGTAGTTAATTACTGATACAATGAACAAAGGAATGTTAATGACAGATTGAGTTTAAGCGTAAAACAATAGTATAATTAATTCACTTTTTTTATGGAAAAGGAGGACAAACGAGCGTTCGGGTAACCTGTCGTTAACTGATCACCGCCTTCCACATTCTCTTGCAACACCAGAGGAAGCACAGGAGCGTTGCCGGCCTTTAAGGAAGGTGTACACTCTATTTTGATGGCATCCATGTCGTATCGTCCTGGAAATACCGCACAAGGAAGCTCATTCCACAGCTTTGTAGTACGTGGAAGAATGCTCCTTGAAAGCAGCACTGTGGAGGACCGCCACACATCCAGATTGTGGGGATGACATCCTAATTTGCGGCGTGTCATGCGAAGGTGGAATTGGCGGCAGAAATCAGGTGAAACAGCTCTTTGGAACACTCCTCGTGATAAAAGACACGCGATAGAAGACACAAATGAAGCGACGTCTCTACGCAACGCCAAATGATCAAATGGATCGGGCTGATACTGGCGTGCGCTCGACCAGAGATGACAGCAATACTCCATGTGTGCCCGGACCTGCGATTTGTAGATCGCTAGAATGTGGGCCAGCTTGAAGTATTGCCGTGCTCTATTTATGACGCCCAGCTTTCATTTTCGTAGCCAATTAGGCTTTACAACAACAACATTAATGTTTCTGATACAATTTCAGTGATAAAAGACTACCGACACTGCCAACCAGTCCGCCCAGTTATGCGGCCAAGCCGGAAGCTCGCGACTGCTCGGACCATTCGCCGACACATTCACACTCGAAGTCTCCATCACCGGAACCAGAAAACATTGAGTTTATTACGTCTTTCGGACCTGAGGATGAAGAGAAACGGGGTAAGTCTATATCTGGCTTTGATATACCAGAACCATGTAAAAACCTGATCTGGTAGCGTCAATTATTTCCGAATTTCATCGTCGTTTCAAACATTAATGATTGTGAACATTAATTGAATTTTTTAAATCGAAATATATAAGTACATAGTAATAGTGGTGTGTAATGTGCGTGCGTAATTTCATAAAAACTTTTGCAGCTAAATATGTACGTTCTAGGAATGATGACTTCTAGAATCTCGACTCGATCCTTTCGTAGGTTGTACTGAGATTATAATTATAATGATCACTTCCAAGTAATGTTAATTATTAATGTAGATTTACTTTGTTTCAGTTGCAGAATCAAAACCTTCGTATTCAGAAAAGTTGAAAAGAAATTTGAGGAAGTCATACGCTGAAATTGCTCAGAAACCATATCCTAGGTAACAATTTCAAAAGGATCAAAATCCGGGCGTATTAAATCATATCGTAATCAATTTACAATTTGGCTTGGCAAAATTTTTGGACACCACGAAACTGTAACTATCAAATAATTATTCTTTCAAAATACTATCCTTGAGAAAATTGTGGTTTTCAGGCCAAGATCGCAGGACAGCAGGGAAGCACCACAAATAGGACCTAGGCGTCGCGAGTCGAGGTCAAGGTCACGTTCTAAGTCCATATCGAGGTCGCGCTCTTCGAGATCCAAGTCGTATTCGCGTTCGCGGTCGAGGTCGTCGCGTTCACGATCAAGGTCGCCATATCGCTCACGGTCCAGGTCGAGGTCCCGGAACTATAGGAGAAGATCGCGCAGCAGTTCCAAGTGAGTAAACTATCTTATTTGATCGATTTATTAGGAGACAGGCTACATTGTACCATGACCGGTCTATGGACGTATTAGGTCTGGTTGGAAACACAAAACACACAACTATGACCGAATAGAATGTATCAAAACTTTATAATGCAATAGCTATTTAAGATACCCCCTAATAAGAGTCATTTTAAATCGTACTCAGTTCGTAGCTGCGTGGGATTCTTAACACAGTGATAAATTAGTACCGTACCATCTATTTGTACTACATATTGGGTACATCTCCAAAGGAAACGAGAGCAACTCAACTGTAAGTATCGAGGGCTACAATGGTTGCTCGGAAGAAATTCAGTCCTAAGTCTAGACAACATGCTCCTTATATACAAGGTAGTTCTAAAGCCAATCTGGACTTACGGTATCCAGCTCTAGGGATCAGCATGCAACTCCAACATTGCAATAATACCGAGAGCCCAAAATGGCATCCTTAGAAATCTATCAAATGCCCCCATGGTTCCTAAAAAACAATGAACTTCATGAAGAACTTAAATTTAAAACAATAAAAGAAGAAATTAAACAATATTCTTCAAATTACAAAGATCGCCTAGCAATTCACCCAAACCCATTGGCAGTGGAGTTACTAACTTTAAAGCATCCAAAGAGACTCAAGCGAAATAGCATAGTCGAATTGGACTTAAATTAAATGGAAGAAAGGTCGATGGACCCCTCTTCCGACAAAATCCTAGACGTCCAACACATATGCTCATAGTTTGGGGACTGATTGCAGATATAATAGAGGAAAAAAAAATTGGGTACCTGTTCCTATATTGCGCAGTATATATTGTATTGTATATGCAGCTATATTGTAAGTATTAGCGCAGTATTAGGTACCCACTTTCCTGGCCTAATTAGGTATCCAGGTGTAACATTTATGTTTGTTTTTTATGATTCTCCATGTTTGAGAGGATTTTTATTCCGATTACAAAAACAAAAAAGGAAAATATGTAAGTACATATTATGATTAGCATAAAAGTGACCTGCGCGTCGCGACGAGCGATTGAAAACCTACAAAATGAAAGCGACTGAAAACTCGACGTAGATCGTCGGGGATATTGCGCGTCCGTAGGTATGTCTTCGTACTTAAAGCGAAGAGTGACTCATTACTGTTTTCACCAGCGAACCTCACGATACTTACGTTTATATATAATTAAGTAATATTAATCTAAGTTTTTTACGTTTCTCCATGTTTGAGAGAACTCTTACTACGATTACAAAAACAGAAATGGAAAATATATACATAATATGATTACCATAAAAGTGGTCCGCGCGGTGCGACAGTGTAGACCTACAAATTATCTAAATCTATCTCTCTTCTCTGTCAATTTTTTTGTCATAGATAAAATAATTAATTTTGGCCATTCGCCTCAAAAGATGAAGTTTAGTTGAATCTACTTTAGTGTATGTGTGTGTCATATTATGTTTTTTTTTTCTGAAAATAAGGAACGAGACGCAGTGCCGTTCAGGATTCTTGAAAAACCCAAAAATTCTGAGCGGCACTACAATTGCGCTCGTCACCTTCAGACATAAGATGTTAAGCCTCATTTGCCCAGTAATTACACTAGCTACGGCGCCCTTCAAACCGAAACACAGTAATGCGTACACATTACTGCTTCACGGCAGAAATAGGCGCCGTTGTGTTACCCATAATCTAGCCGGCTTCCTTTACAAACTTCCTTTACTCCCACTGGTCGACTGACCGACTATACCTCATACTGCGCTCCCGTAGATGGGTCGTCTCACCTATAGCGCAGAGTGACTGATACGCGCCTGCGAATCACACCACAGACGGTGTTGGGCGGTAGTGGGTGTTAATTAAATGGAAATAATATTTTTTTTCCTCACACGAAGGTTATGATACGTTCACAAGAAAATTTGAACTCTGGTATATTAAAAATATAATATATTGCTTAGTAAAATAGTGGCAGAATTAGAAAAGGAGAATTTGAATTCAAAATTTAATTAAATATAAATAATATTCTAATGAATATCTTGTGGTTTTCGCAGTGCTGGTGGATATTCAAGACGTAACAGATCCAGGTCTCAGTCATACGAAAGGTAAGATGGTAAATAATTATATCTTACACTGTTCAGTGAGGTGAGAAAATCTACTTATACGATTTATTACAGCAACATTTTCTCCCCGTTTTGTTTTTATTAACGTTAATTAACCCGTGTGTGCATTTATTTTCGCCATTGTATCGTCACACTGTATATCTATTACCATAATGTGCTTAATGAAGGTATTTTTAAAACGCTCTTCAAACATTTTAAATCAAATTACACTTTATTCATTTAGGTCACGGAAAAGACACTTACGAATGTCAATTTTTTTTTCTCTTATTGAATCTACTGCTACTTCGTAAAGGAAAAAAGAAGAAAGTAACCGAAGTACCTAAAAGCGCCTTCTTTCTTTTTTATCTTGAATGCTATAAATCTATTTGGGTAAGAATATATTTTATTAAATTGTTATAACATTCGTGAGACATTATTAAGTTACATTCGAATGGTCCGAAACTAGTCGGTACCCACACCGATAAATCGTGATTAAAGCCGTGTTAAATAAATAATAGATTTTGTTGTGGATTTGTGGTGGTACAATATCAGATATTAAGTCTACGCAATTGCCTGATTGAAATATGAACTATATAACAAGATAGTTGTGATGTATGTTTGTCAGTAAGCCCAAGAGCAGTGAGAAGGCAGTGCCGCGGTACTACGGTCGGCGCAAGGAAGACAAATCGTCCAGTGACGTGTCACTGGATTCTGACGAGAGCGACTCTGAGAAGTTTGTGTGAGTTTATTGATAGCACCTTCATCTAATCTTTTTCCTTGTAGCATCTTGAATCATGAAGGTAGACTGTAAGTTTTTTAATACGTCCCAACGTATAAAATAAAAATAATAATAGACTTTTATTCAGACAAACTCTAATCCTAATACATGACTCTTATCTAAATAGTGATTTTTATTATTATAACACTAGAAAAATATGGGATTGCTTGTAACTAATTCTAGTAGGCTTCATAAGATACATAATAGCTTTAAGGGTAAATGTACTCACTTTTATAATTAAGTCCCAGGCACTCTTCAGGCATTATCTATAAATAAATTTAAATGTTTTATAAAAAAATGTCTCTGCCGTAAATCCTATTACTCCACAGCTGAATATCTAAATGATCGGACAGCCTGGGACTATTTTTAGATTGTGATTATTTTATAGCGATAGAAATGACTGTACAATATTTTTATTGAAGAGAGCGCAAAAAAAGAATGCTGGGAGAGTTTCTTGCTCCGCTTCTTCTCTCTCAGCGCGCCATTTGTTTCCGAAGCGGTAGTATCTAGTATATTAGAAATGACATCAAAAAGAATTCTAAAGGAATCAATTTTGAGAAAAGTAAATGCCATTTATGCCTTTTAATACTTAATTATCTGTGTGCCTCTGGGCCTTTGCCCATATAAAGAAGAGTGAAGAAGGCCTTTGCCTCCCCTGTTCTTCTCCACTCTTCTTTATTTGCAGATAGTCTAATCCAGGTTGTTCCAGCCATTTTCACTATTTCATCTTCCCATCTTCTAATTTGCGTACATCTATTTCTCTTGCAACCTCTTGGGTACCATGTAGTGATAGTTTTGCTCCATCTATCAGGTCCTCTCATCAGGTGTCCAGCCCATTTCCATTTTAGACTCTTTATTGCATAAGCAACATCGGCTAATCTTGTTTTGTTTCTCAAATTTTTAATACTTATCTGGTCTTTTTTTTTGTTGATCATGCTTCTTTCCATGGCTCGCTGGCTTACCTTACCGTTACGTTCCTACGTATAATATTACCTAATTAAGAAATTGTTGTTTGACGGAACTTTTGTTCAACGGAGGTTATCCCCGTCCGCTCTCGGGTGTTATGCAGCCAAGATTTTCTTTTAACTTCTACTAGTTCATAGTTATCTACTTAGTCCTGCGTACGGGTCACCCGATGTTCAGTGATCACCACCGCCCACATTATCCTGCAATACCGGAAGAATCACAGGAAGGTTTACGCGCTTTTTTTAATGTACCTCTGTCGTATCGCCCGGAAACACCGCACAAGGAAGCTCATTCCACAGCTTTGTAGTACGTGGAAGAAAGCTCCTTTGAAACGCGCTTTTTTGAAGATCTGTGTTCCTACCGACTAATTTGAAAGTGTTTGCCCTTTTTAGACGTCAGTGCGTAAAAAGGGCGATGTGTGTAACATAATGCGATACAACGCCGTTCACAAGCTCCTTAGCCCGAGGTGTATAAATGGCATCATCTCATCACCCGGCTTCCAATCAATCCCTTCAATTATAACCGGCAAAATATGCTGCGGTCAGGGGAATTAGACGTAACACTAACTATTTTCTCAAGAAATTTTCTATGGATCACAGAACTTTTGAATGGATTTTCTTCTTTTGATTTTGCATGTTAAATTGTGCTAAAACCGAAACACAGCACATGTCTAACAATCTTGTCAGAACATAATTAGATGCGCAATGGCAGGGACATCTACCTGTTCCAATTTTAAATTTAAAACATCCTGGTACTTACACGAAGTGGGAGGAGTTCTATAAAAAACCCACATGGTGGCTATGTATTCTAAAGAGGCTTAATACAGCTCTGGGAAGCTCTGTCTTACTAAGACCCGTATGATCTATCGTCTATCGCATAGGTTCTCAACGTGGGCGATAACGCCCCCTTGTGGGCGTTTGAGACTTTTGGGGGGGCAGTAGAAGACCCAGAGAAAATTAGGGGGCATTGAGATGGGGCGTGGGTAGATTAAAAAATAAAGTCTAAAAAGGCAAAAAAATACACGAAAATACTCTAGAAAAAAACATATTCTCAAAGTGGGCGGTGAGCAAAATAAGGTTGAGAAACTATGGTCTATCGTATAGTTTTAAGTATATAGCTCATTGCTGAGAATCATATTTTATCTTTCTCAGTGAGCTGCCATATGTCAGGCGAAATTAGTTAAAAAAATCAGACAGAATTGGTCTTTCAAATAACACCATTTTCGAACAAAATATGCAACAGGATTTTCTTACATACTGCAGGCAGAGACTACTGTATGCCACTTGATTCTATCCTTACAAATCTCACGCGCTTCCTCTATATTTATAACTCTTTTCATACATGCTCGCCGGTTATCTTCGGATATATTTTCATTCCCCAATTTGGGAACGGAACTAAAAACGGGGGTCGACGGTTTTTTTATAAAAATTCATTATAATTAATAAAATCTTTATTCACTATAAAACTTTAAAAGTTATTTAGTGCAAGTCAGGATGCAGTAAAAAAGTTACAATAGCACTCAAATGAGTGTAACAATATTAATTAACAATAAATTTAGAAACATTAATCCCAACTATCTTTAAATAATCTTTCACATTATAATAAGGCCTTAGATGTAAATTTATTTTTTTACATTATACAATTTGTTTTAATTGGTAATATTTTAATATCATTTGGGGGTTTATTATAAAATATAAAAAACAAATGTGAAACTGGATTTTCATCTGTACTATTACAGAATCTACACACTCGTAGACTCCCTGAAGTAAGTTAGTGTTTATTCAGCCTGCAGTGCCTCGTTATAGTCCTGATCAAGATCCATAAGTTTTCCCTACTACTGCCTCATGAGCAGTCAAGGTCACCCCCACCCAAGGGCTTTGCAGTGGGTTAAACCTTAAAGTGTTAGTGCTTGTTAAATACATCCTTGATTGATTTAGCAAACCTCCGTGAGACATCAACGAATTATGAATTATATTGATTTCAATATTTTGCTTTTTTCAGATCTGCGGTCAGCAATAAATCAAAATCAAACCAGAATCATTTACGATTTACTGGATCCAGCTCCAAAGTCAGTAAGAATCATTTTGTTTTACACAATATGCGCGCTTGTTTTAGATATTATGTCTATTATTATACCTAGCTTCACGCCGCCCCGACCACTGATTTCTACTTATTACTACCATAATATTTTACGAGTCCTTCAATTGATTTTTTGTAGTACAGATACCCTTAGTATTAAGATTTATTCAGGTAAATTTATCATTTAACATGTTTTATTTATAGAATGTGTATAATATCTGGACGTATTTTATTGTTAATAAGTTATAAATTATTAACCAACTCATTGAAATGAATATGCAAGAAGTCACAACAATGCAAGAAGTACCTCTGAAATAAAGGACATGGTGTTTAACAAAAAGTTTTTTCTCTGTGAAATGTATTTCAGGAATACAAAGGGGGCTTTCCTTACTAGACAAGCATAAAATACAAAATCTTTTAATAAAAATATTTCAATTGTTTCAGCTGTTTTTTTTAGCTTAATTTAATCTATAACATTCTGATTATTGTCCTTTTATGCGTTGAACTGCTTCCTAAATCATAAACCATTTATTTTTATAATAGATTCATAATAATAATATAATAATCTTTTTATTTTCTCTTTAAAGTATTTTTTTAATTTATAGTGTAAGCCTTTGAGTTCTTGCCGTTTT
This sequence comes from Leptidea sinapis, assembly GCF_905404315.1. Taxonomy (NCBI): domain Eukaryota; kingdom Metazoa; phylum Arthropoda; class Insecta; order Lepidoptera; family Pieridae; genus Leptidea; species Leptidea sinapis. The sequence goes on along the minus strand of NC_066278.1, from coordinate 1,016,313 downwards.
ACGAACTCAAAGTAGATTTAAGAATGAGAATCATCTTAAATGAAACTTGACTGAAGCAACACTAAAAAAACGGTCTTAAATCTGTAATTCGGTATTACAGAATATTTACAATGAAATTGGGTACTTATTAATAAGATTGTGTACCCGATTTTTATCTTCTCAAAACGAAATACAAAGAGAATATGCAAGAAACGGCTAGAATTCTTTTTAAAACTCTTTTTCTTAATATTTATAACAAGTTATTCTGTAAATAATCGTAATTGATATCTAATACGTAATAATAACCCAAATATTTTGGAAAATCCTTTAAATTGGCGCTTCATTTTTCAGAGCACCAAGTTACAAAAAGAGCTGAGACTTTTATCGTCTTTCATTCATTGCGTTCACGAAAATATACTTGAATGATGAAAATGTTTGTGTATCAAAAATTATTAATACACATTAGTTATATATGTTAAAATGTTTTCTTCAGGGACTGTCGCGTGAACCGATATCTATGAAGGAACGTCTTAGGAGAAAAATGCAGGCACAACTATCAAAACAATGTAAGTATCATACTTGTACACACTCATACATAATAATATGACAAACACATACACTAAAGTAGATTCAACGAAACTAGAATGGCCTTAATTAATATAATATTTTTTTATTATGACTAAAAAAATTGATAGAGAAGAGAGATAGATTTAGATAATTTATAGGTCTAGCTGTTGCTAACTGTTACATCTGTGAACACGTCGAAAAAATTGCGTCGAACTGTTAGCCTGTATTTTCAGCAACGCACGTATACTAAAAAATATAAAAAAGCGTTATTAATAAACTCGAAGTTTTTTCCAAATTTAAAACTTTTTCGGTGTTAATACAAAAAATCAATTTAAACATGGCTAATACACGCGTTTAGTCTTACACAATTTTGTTAACTGTGTAAGATCACTATAACAACGTCTAAAATGGAGTTTTAACCTTTTAATTACAAAACAGTGTATAGTTTAGTGTGTTTAAACGTCGTTAATCCCAACATAAACTGAAGTGTACCGGAACACATAAAGGGAACGCAATTTTTGTCATCTAACTGTCTTCATATAATCTAAATCTTCCAGAATATGATCTATCCGGTAGATACACCTTAGATAAGCTTTCACACGTTTTTAACCGACTTCAAAAAGGAGAAGGTTATCAATTCGATCGGTATTTTTTGTTATGTATGTACACCGATTACTCTGAGATTCATGATCCGATTTACGTAATTCTGCTTTTGTTTGATGCGAAAAAATGCCATTTGGTCCCATAAAAATTTTACATAGTTTGGCCCAGTAGTTTTCATTTCATGAACATTTATATGAAAATTTTCGTCTACCTGGATGACATAATTGTTTTCTGTGTACGGCTTTTTTTGGAGTTTTCATTCAGGTCGATTATATATGATTATTAAGTGGCACTAAAACGTTAAAAATAAAAATAACTACGTTAAAAAAAACCAACATCAAAAACTGATAAGTATCAATTTACTAAAAATTTAATTTAATACACGTCTTATGCAAACCTTTACCAATAATATCAATAAAATACTATTATTTTTATGTGCTACATATTGTGCTATTCCAGTATTTAATTATTCCTGGGTTTCGTCAGATCTGTTGGCTAGTCGGTAAAGATATCGAACCAATTTTTGTTTACTTTCCTCTTCAGTATTTTTAAGTCTCATATGATATCTTTTACTTCATGTAATTGTTCCGATGTTGGCATTTCACAGTCAAGTATTGCCGTAGTTTGTAGTAAGAGAACACCAGTTAATAATAGTAAGGCTTCGGGAACATCGGGAACTGCCCTTTGGCACTAGATCTTTCATATACACCAAAGTAGAAAGTGCCGTTCGGCACACTACGGCCTGACCAAGTTCTGACTCTCATTTTGTTTATGAGATAGTTTATTTTGCATGGTCTTATAGCTTCTTTCAATAGTTTTCTTATACATTCTCTCATATCATCCTAATTATAAGCAATCTATTAATACACGTAAAATATCTACTGCGCGCGCGCCAAAATGGCGCTGACCTATGGCATATGGCGCGGGTGCACTTCCCGATTATGGAAGGTTAATAAGAGTGTGTTCTTTTCAGTGAAAGCTGACAAGCGCGCGGAAGCAGAGCGTCAAGAGAGAGAGAGCCGCAGGCAGGCGCGCAGAGACGAGGAGATGAGGGAACTGGCGATCAAGCTGAGAAGGAAGTCAGTAACGACTCAATACACATCCATACACTATATCATAGATACTTTATATCACTAAGCAGTATTTTTTTACACTAAACTATTATAAATAGAATGGCCAAGATAATTAAAAAGATGTTTAATAAAATAAAATGAATTACAGACAGCGAGAGATGAGACACCAACAGAGACTATCAAGTGATGAAGACTCTGATAAAAGTCGCAGCGGATCTTCTGAAAGGTATCATGTCATTTTATAAAGGATTGACTCAAAGGAGCTTAGTCCGCTAAATCTATGTTACGCACATGAAACTTTATGTGACTTGCAACATGGAATATTTTCTTTTCTTTAATTTATTAACAGTGTCTTTTAACAGTAAAAATATGTTGCTACAATATGCTAAAAATGTAGTAAACACTGTAAACAGTTACCTACACAAGCTTAAGCCCTCAAATAAAGAATCCTTAAGGTAGATATACCAATGGAAGGATGTCAGCTAGGTTACCATAGAGTATTGTGCAAGCATTATTGCTTCGGTGTGAAAGCGGCCGAGCTAGTGAAATTGCTGGGCTAATGAGACATATCATAAAAATAACACATTGCGGAAATGGAAGAGCGGAGCCACGTGGTTACAGGTATCATTTGCCGAAAAGGTGACTCCGGCCATTAATTGCTGTAAACTTATGCTTTATTATATCATCTTATCTCCCAATGTGATTACTGCTATTAGGATGCCCCTCAGAATGTTTGGTTTTCCAAGAATCTCTTCTTTTTGCTTGTCTCATTACATTTTCTGATTAAAAGAAAAGTTTTGTTTTCATAATTATTTTGGTATTCCTCTCAGTGAACCCATTCTTTTCATATATATAATCTCTTAAATAATGTACGCCGATTGGGTATAACATCATTATCATCGAAACCAAGCGTATTTGCACACGAGTCCACAAACTTTTCTTATTTAATTTTAATTATAACTCTTCATTATATTTTAATCAAATTCTTACATGGATACAAAGTGTATTCAATACTCTAAAAAAACAATATTATAAAGACGTATTATATAAAAAGAGTTCAACCAGTGTAGGCTTATGACAATTTTGCAGGGGTAAGCACGACAGATTGAGGAAACTGCATGCGCTAAAGGGGGGCCGTTCCCAAAAAAAATTAGCTTTTGTGTCTGACCCTTTACCCAGTTATTAATCGGCGGATTCTTGAGATAATGGTTGAAACTATTTGCTATTAGACCGCTTACAGGAACGAATATCACGACAATTATTTATTATCGAATGAAACATCCCACATCGTCGGATGCTCATATTCTTCGTCTAGTTACTAAGGCAAATAGTCTCTCGATTTTCACGTTACTTAACTTATTATTATTTTCTTATTAATCATTTGTAAAACGCCAGAAACGCCTCACCTAGACCGGAGAAACGTTGCGAAGAGCGAAGCAGATCCAGAAGTCGTACGCCGGAACGTCGAATAGTGCAAGTTTGGGAAACGGATGAGTCGTCCCCGTACAGGCAGAAGTACCAGGAGATCGACCCCGCAATGCATAAGAGACGGTTTCAGGACAACGATGATCATTCTAAAGACGATCAAAAGTATAGGAGGGAACAGAACAGACCCGAGTGGCGAGATCGCCGCGGTAACTTGGATGGTCCTTCGAGACGGACGGACGAGGACACAGAGGACAGCAGAAAGATTAAATTAGTCGATTATTAGATTATCTAGTTTTATTTATAGAGTTCTAAGGAAGAACAAGGCGGAAATCCGACTCAAAAAATTTAAGGCAATTAATAAGTAGTCAATTTGGTTGTAGGAAGCCAACCAGGAATCAATCAAGAAGTTGTTAATCACAATTAACATATATCAATTAATGATAAATTATATTTATTTCAGTAAATAGATCTTCACAAACACTTTTACATGTGATAGATGTAATTTGTATAAATTACATAAATTAAACGCGTTACGTCCACATATATTTTATTTGGCTCAGTTCCATTGTCTGACTGTTTTCGTCTTGTTCTTTATTATGTTATTATATATATATTCATTTAAATACACTTTCTTGTAATTAAATAACGACGGCGATCACTACTTTATAAGAAAGTATTTGTATATAAGCAGACAAATATAATAGACACATTTTAGCATGTCGCAGCGATTTTAGGTGATCCGCGCGCAATGATTTTGTATTTAGATCGCTAAAATAACTTCTGTGTAATTGTTACTTGAATTGTGGAGGTTTTTTTATGACATAATATATAGAATAAACTTTATGTGGAGTGTTTGTCCATTGCAGTCATATCATCCGAAAAACAGCAGTGTACTAATTATTGTACTGTTTCGTTCCGGTTTGTAGAGTGACATTTATGTTGCTCTTGTATGTCTTGAGGCAAGATTTTATGTCTCAACTTACTATTTTGCCTCATGTCTTACATTGCGTTACGACTCAGGGCTTGTTAACACTTTCAAACTGATTCCATTTAATAAGGACTATCACTCTTACAAAAAACGTAGTAGTAATAGTCTGTTCGCCAAAAGTCTAAAAGACTGATGTGGATTGTAGCGCACACTGTGTTTTGTAGTACGAGGCACGCAGCTGTTGTCAAGCATAGCCCGCACCAGTACTAGCAATTGATTTTTATCAACTTTGGGTGGACAGAGTTTAGTTATTATCTAGAACATTACTTGCTTATGTATTGATTAATATTGTAAAGCATAGAAAAGCATTCACGGTGCCAATTATTATTATAGGGACGTCGTCTTGTCCTTTACTAATATACCTACTATGAATATTAACCCCCATATTCATTATGGTCCGCTAACTTAAAACAGCCGCTTAGGAGTGTTTTTTCTCATTCTGACTTAGGTAAATAGAAGAAGACAGAGTGAGAATTAGCAATGCTTTAAGTTAGCAGACTATTATGAATAAGGGGGTTAGAGTTTAGACGCAATGAGTGATTTTGAATCCTATTTTGAATAAAAATATTTTAATAAAAAGTATAACATTATATGTTTTTGTACATTTTGTATATTCAATGTATATACATAGATCTTTTGTTTTGTTTGACTTTCATGAACTTAACCTATTGAAATGATTATTCTATCACTTATTTGGATATTATGAAAATCATCGAAACATTTAGGTACGTGCTTATAGATACTTGACAAATAATAAATCCCAAACTTATACTATAAAACAATTCAGTAATATCTAATTGTTAACGGGACATTTAATACGTATGTATAAGTTCTACTAAGTATCTACTTACAGATTTTTTAAATACATGGATGATTGAAGGACAATGTGTATTATCTAAGTTAGTAAGTTTAGATATAAGAAGTTTCATAATCACAAACGTAGAATGCATAAAAAAAATTTCCTCCATATTGTGAACCGAATGTCAGTCGCGGCCAGTAAGAATAACTCGGGCTCGATAAAAAGCTCGAGCAGAAGCAATTTATAAATTAGATTCCTATCGTAATAATGTAAATTTCAGTTTAAGTTTGCAAATCACCTTGAAGCTCTGACTCAAATTCGTGAGTGAAGTTTTAACAGTGCTAACATCAAAATCTGCTATTTTACAAGAGGGAAATAAAATTCTCACTACTTTAATCTAGATAGATCTTTCTTGTTACCTAACACTTAAATAGTAACCCGTGGACACTGTCGTTGGTTATGCACTCAGTACTATTTATGTTATTTCTTCCTCTAATGTAATCATCTAGTGTTTAATTGTTTTGTGTCCCAAATAAAATAAAATAAAAATAGATGTCGTGTGCGTCATATTAACGCAGAAATGTTTGAAGAGCGAAAGGTATTTTTTTCGTCGGTCTTTGGGTCAGTGAACATATTTTCGCCTGCCCCGGAAATGAACTACATCGATAACAGCATTCAACTCATTTGTTGGAACATTTTTTGTGTAGGATACCGGCACAGAGGTGCTTTTTTCTGAGGAGAATCAGTAATGTGCCAGCAATATATTGTTTCGGTCTGAAGTGTGCCGAATCTGGTGAATGTACTGGGCTAGTAATATTAAAGAGACGAGCGCGATTGTGGTTCCGGTCAGAGTTTTAGATGTTCCAAGAATCCAGATTGGCATTGCGTTGCAATGGGCATGGCGTATCAATTATCATCTGTTGAACATGTTGCTAATTTCATCACTTATATATTTACTTTATTGGCGTATATTTTTTTCTAAATTCGCTGTTAATGGTGTACCTTATTTGTTGACGCGGTACGCGTCTTTCTTATTTCATTAAGATCAAAGTTACGCTGTTAGGACTTCAAAATTTCACTGTAGGCGGAATAGTCACATATCATTAAGTGTTAGCCCCATTGTCTTCGGTAGCTAACAAAAAAAAAATAAACTCAAAACATATACACAGTCGTATTATTGGGGTAGTTCATTGTTTTGTTTTTTATGTACCTATTACACGAATTTAAATATAAGGATCGATCGAGCGTCGATCACACTATCAGTTCAAGTTAAAAAATAAATTGTAAAGTAGATGTTAAGAGAAGAAATAAAAAAATATAAAAAAAAAATGTTTTATTTCTTAAAAGTATTTCTCCTGTTCCTGTAATGATTTTGTTCTACTTAAATAACACCATCGATGTTTGCTTATAATGAGCTAGTTACCTAGTAGTCAAACCTTAATAAATTTCTTTGTATAGTAAAATAATATAAAGATAATATGTCTGTTAAATACAGGTGCTACGAAATATTTTTCTGTATTGTACAACCCTGGCTTCATCTGGCAGTCTTATAATATTAGGTTACTTAAATAACTATGGATTATATGAATAAATACATACAAAATAAAACATTAGGAAGGGTAGAGATGAGATACAATTTTGTTTTTTGTTCATAAGAAAACTTAAGCAGAGTAAGAATGCCAAGTATGAGATACAATTTTGTTGTGCCCATAATAACAACATTATTGAGAGTATGAATGCTTAGTATGATGACATGATTAACGATAATCGAGGACGTGATATTTGGCGATCAGATATGAAAAAAAAAATTATCTACACCCATGCTTTAAATGCTTATTGCCAACATTATAACACCCAATGTCCTATTAACCATTACATCATCCAAACGATTATTGTAATGAAATTCAGTACAACATTATACCATCCGTTTTCATAATAATTATTTGGATGATATTATGGTTACTACGACTGGCTTTTTAAATGTTAGCAGTAAGCTGTTTCACAATCTATTCGAGGATTCATATTATGGGTGTAGATAATGTCTTGTATGCAACTGTTAAAACACTCATGTGGTACTATTATCACACTCTGCTTCGCCCCGTGAAAACCCCCATTCGTGTTTTGATACCCCTTATTACACAACAGTTGCTTAATAGTTATTCATGAATGTCTTGAAGAAATAACTATAATTGACTATACTATACTTAACTGAAAGTTAAGTAATTAATTACGTAACGGAAGCGCGGCCGACGCGCGGATTATATTACGCTAACTGCACGGAAGTAGGAAGAGGGATGGTGGACACTCAATGCGGTGATGTAAACACACTTCATTTATTCGTTGGGAAATTTGTTCAAAATTAACTAAGTACCTAATTTTATTACATAATTAGAACTAGAATCGAGTACCGAATGCTCTTTATTGTCGTTTATGTCGCACCAGTCATTTTTGGGGTTCCGTAGCCAAATCATGTCTGTCTGTCTGTCCGGGTATGCCACTTTTTTCCGAAACTATAAGAACTGTAGGTACTGTTGAGACATGTTAAGTAGATGTATTCTGTGAACTGCATTAACATTTTCATACAAAAATAGAAAAACAAAATAATAAATTTTGGGGTTCCCCATACTTAGAACTGAAACTCAAAATTTTTTATTCATCAAACCCGTACGTGTGGGTATGGGGATAAACTTCAAAAATAATATTTAGGTTTCTTATATCATTTTTTTTCTAAACTGAATAGCTTGCGCGAGAGACACTTCCAAAGGGGTAAAATGTGTCCCCCCCCATAACTTCTTAAATAAGAAAATGATAAAACTAAATAAATATATGATTTACGTTACCATGCAAACTTCCCCCAAAAATTGATTTGAACGAGATCTAGTAAGTAGTTTTTTTTAATACGTATAAATGATGAGAGCTCATTTTCACTGTATGATTTTGAGCAAAGTTTTTTTGCCTTTTCCATTTAAATAATTTAATATCATTTCCCTTTCTATATAACCTTTAAAGTATGTTACTGCTACGGAACCCTTCATGGGCGAGTCCGAGTCGGACTTGGCCGCTTTTTATTATTAAAATTTGGGTTTTGAAATACACTTACATCCTAGGACTTATTATGCCCCCTTCTTGCGATAGCGCGCCCGCACTCAGCTCCCTATACGGTATACCTTAAAATAAGATGTGGAAATCGAGGCTGTTATTAGCTAGGGAACGTGTGCCCTTACTATGCCGAACTTTATCTCATCCTAAAGACCTTATTACATACTTTTAAGAGGCGTAGGATTCTCAGAGGGTTTAGGCAGGGCACATCCTCTTCCTTAAAGTTACTTAAAGACACCACAATCTTATCCTAGCTAGTGCGTCGCATTCCAGTAGGATGTGCTTGAGGTCTTCTATGGCTTCACAGCAGAATCGGCACAGGCTTGAATCTCTAAGACCCATTCTGGCTACGTGCCCTTTTAGCCTTCAATAGCGGGATAGGAACCTCGTGAGGGCTCTTAGTTGCCTCTTGTCCAAATTTATGTTTTTGCGTTGATTCCTTTGTGCCCCGGCATCCAGGCCAGGGTAACACTAAACTTGATTGTGTAGGACGTCATTGCCTTGAGAGCTCGTCAGTCATAGGTACCTATTGTATAATTTATCATTAATTTCCGAGAGGAAGTGTATTTAATCAGTGATCAGCAAATAATTTGGCCAAAACCTAACTATCTAGTTTATATTTTGTAAATATCTCATCTTTAATAATAAGCATCTTTACCCTCTTGTAACATAGACATGTTGTAAGATGATAATTTCTATATCATCGAGCTTAAAAACGGAACAAAACTACGTTCTATCTTCATAACTGTCTATAATGGATTATAACAATATTTGAACGTGGATTTCTTCTTGAGACGCCTTCTGGACAGGCCTCTGTGTTGGAAGTTACATACACGCGTACATATGAGCGCCCGCCGCCGATGCAGTTTTTATGTGGTCGGTTCATCACATAAACAGTCCGTCTAGTGGCTGATTCTATTCCTTGGACAAAGGGATGTTCCATGGGCTGTCTTCTCTTCTATCCAAAGAAACACAGAATGCGGGAATACGAAGATACTCCAAGCGTTCTTTTCCTGCGCTTCATCTCCATAATATGGATGGATTATTATGTCTTGATTTTGTAGTTACGATTTGTTGCGCGAGATGTACCCGCACTTACTCCTTTTCTTTTATGTTCACATTAACATTACGAGCGTGTGTACCCGCCTTTGTTTCAACAATTTCACTATCTTTTCTTCTTTTCTTTTCTTCTTCTTTAGCTAATCGCTAAGCGTGTCCACATCAATATCTTCATTGTCATCATTTGCTGCTGCATCGGGGTCCTTACCAGTGCCGACGGAGTTCAAACCAGCTCGGCCCTCTTTTGTATGTCGCCATTTCATTCTCCGGTTTTGAAACCAAACTTTCACCTGGAAGGAGAGATAGTTTTTTTATTACAACGCTTAAGATAATGATGAAGGAGAGACAGTAATTTTCATACAACGCTTCAGACAAATAACAAGGAGAGATTGTTATTTTGATACAACGTGTAAGACAACTAACAAGGAGAGATTGTTATTTTAATACAGCGCTTAAGACAACTAACAATGGTAATTATTTTGATACAACGCATACCTAATACAACTAACAAGGAGAGATTGTTATATTGATACAACGCTTAAGACAACTAACAAGGAGAGATTGATATTTTAATACAGCGCTTAAGACAACAAGGAGAGATTATTATTTTGATACAACGCTTAAGACAACTCCCAAGAAGAGATAGTAATGTTGAGACAACGCTTAAGACAACTAACAAAGGGGAGATTGTTATTTTGATATAGTGCTTAAGACAACTAACTAATAATTACAGAGCTGTAGCACAAACCTCAAAATAATCAAAGGGACAATATCAGGCCACATTTGTATGCAATAGGGGCCAGTCGTCTGTATTCTTTGAAGCGCTGAAGAGTCAGCTGCCCACACATACCTCGCTGTAGCTTCTCAACGCAAGCAAATCATTGGAACAGTGTTGTCACTTAGTGAAGCCTGTGAAGTCCTTAGGAAACTTATGTGCTTCTGGGTGGAGCACCGCGGCGGCTTGATCCAGCCACGAGTTACTACGCATGATGGACCGAAACCGAATGCGGACCCAGGAGTTAAGCATTACATTGCAACGCTTAAGACGTGCTCCTTATGTCAAGTAACAACCAGACAATATTTAAGTAGTTATTTATCTTTAACCAACGCAATTAACACACATTTAAATAATAAATAGGTAGGTACTTTTTAAGGGAATATCGCGTATAATTATAGTCTAAAATTAACATAATTTATTTAGTAATCCACAGTTTCATTGCATATCCAAAACAAAAGGGTCACAGAACCTTGCAACGTTGAGGTTGACTCTGGTCAGTAACCAGCTAAGAAGCGACAATCACGTACCATGTAAGTATGTATATGAACCCCATTTGCAATTGCATTACGGCATTTGCATTTACGGTGGAGGCTCTATCATCTTTTGGGCAGGCATTCGTTCTGAAGATCGTACAGAGTTAGTTTTCGTAGAAAACAGCTCCCTAAATGCACAGCGCTAAATCACGGAACTCTCTAATTCCTCATGTACAACCAGTATTAGCTGTTACAGGAAGTGCTGCTGTGTTTATGGACGACAATGCTCGAGCAAATCGAGCGGACGACGAAGACGCTTACTTAAGTGAACTCGGGATCCGCCGTTTAGATTGGCCAGCACGAAGACTCAATCTCAGTTTCATTGAGCAACTATGAGACTTTCTAAAACTAAGTGTTAGTAGTTTGTACATCCAGCCCCACAGACATATATTTCTGTACATAATAAATATTAAAAAACTCTATGTTCAGATAAACCGACTTCAAAAACCCAAAAGTAAAATAACTTAATAGAGATTTAATTTAATACACCTCTTATGCAAATCTTATACCTTTAATATTAATAAAATACTATTATGTATTTCAATGTGCTACCTATTGATAGGCTTTAAGTCTATAATATATACCTATAGAAAAAGTCACAAATATATAAAAATTCTAATAAGTTATTCATATTAAACTATTCTTTCAATTTGCCTTCTGAACGACGGGGTACACATCAAAGGAATAACAAAATTGTTGTTTTTATTTAATTCCGAGCATTTTCATATTTATTCACCTTTTAAACCTGGACTTCCACAAATAATTCAAGACCAAAATTAGCAAAATTGGTCCAGCCGTTCTCGAGTTTTAGCGAGACTAACGAACAGCAATACATTTTATATATACAGATTACGGAGTAATGGGAGCATATTCTACAAGAACTCATAAAAATCCTCGTCCAAAGTTCGTAAAAAAAACTTCGGCCAGTGGAGGCCGCAATCGATATTATTTATTTAATTTAATCATATGTATTTTTTTTAGAAAATGAAGGAGAAAGTCAATTAAAGTACCTTACCTTCTTTTTTGTCAAAGAGACTAATTTCCTAAAAATCTAAATAAAACAAATTAAGATCGACTTAATTACCAAACAAAAGTGTTTTTACATCAGTAAATAATAATAATTTTATTATGTGCATCAAATCGCATTTTTATCTGTTAATATTAAAAGTACTGGAATAAATCAAAAGTGCCCGTTTTTTTGCAAAGAAGTTTAGTATATTTATATAATTTACTTATTTCGGACTTATTCTCACCTGAGCGTCTGTTAGACCTAATGTGGCAGCTAACTGCCGCCTGTCGGGCTTCGTAATATATTTCTGTATTTGAAAGCGTCTTTCAAGTCCTTTCCGCTGAAGGTTGCTGAAGACTGCTCTAGACCACGACCGTTTCCGTTTGCCACTAGATGTGACGTCACACCGCGTCGTCGACGGCTGCGGGGGTGACGATGATGGTAGGGGGAGACGGTATACTGAAAAAAAAAACCTAGAATATAGCTGATAATGCTGTTATGTTTGAATGTAATCACTGACATATAGTGCCCAATAAGACATTAAATTAATCTTACACGGTTTTAATTTTAATAATGTCCGCATAGCCTAATCTTTTATTATGATTTAATTATCTATACTAACATATAAATAAAATTGGAGTGTCTGTTTGTAATTTTGAAATAACCGTTTTTTACTACATGTATATGAATATATATATACGGCACATACACCAGAATAACATTTTTTACAATTTTTGTCTGTCTGTCTGTTTGTTTCAGCTAATCTCTGAAATGGCTGGACCTATTTTGACGGGACTTTTACTGACAGGTAGCTGATGTAATAAGAAGTAACTTAGGCTACTTTTATTTTAGAAAAAGAAAGTAATGTTGCAATGTCCAAGAAACGGTTTAACTCTAAAAATAACTTATATGGCTAAACAATGTTCGCCGGGTCAGCTGGTATAGAATAATTTAAATAACGTAATTTTGTAATAATAGGGCTCTGTACGCCCTTAATTGTACACGTACGATAACAAAATAATCTGTATGAATACTAATGTACCTAAAATTGTGTGTAATGTCACATAAGTTAATTATACGGTATATTTATTATTAATTGGATATGTGGTAATATGGCAATACGTTATAAACAAATAAATAACTAAGAATGTGTTCAGTGGCACTTTTCTGCAGTCTTACATTATTTTGTTGTATTCTGGGACACTTTAAGCAACTCTTTCACTACATTACACCATTTACACTATACTAACTCTTAAAAGTTTCAGTTCTTTTGAATCTTCTACTTATGTCGGTGTTATCAAGAAGCTGAATAGTATCGAGGTTCACATGATGGTGTAATATTACAATGATGGGATTACAATAGCGCGAGTTTTTGACAAACTCTATGTTGAGGTCCTCGTGAAGATTGTCATTTCTTACGTACCAAGGTGAATTAAATATTATTCCCTGAGGACTTTTTTTGATACAGCCCTATTGCTGTACACCATACGCCCACACGGCATTAACACCTTTTTATATTATAATATTTTATATATATTGTGTATGATTAGAAAAGATTGAATAACAAGCAACAAATACCCAAATGTTTTGAGTTTTCTTTAGTGTTAATCCCGCCAATATTTGTCTTCAAACAATTCGGTACGTGTTTCGCCTCTACAGGAAGCATCCTCAGGAGATGTTGAATTGACTCAACTGAGTCTCGTGGCAGAGTTTGGCGCCAAATATTGGCGGAATTGACACTAAAGAAAGCTCAAAACATTTCGATAATTATGGATTTCCGCAAAGTAACGCCTACTTCAATAAAAAAGCAATCAATAGGATGTATTCCACGCAAACAAACCAGGAAAAAACTGCATTTTATCGGCCGCGATATCATAGATAATATTAAGGTTACAAGTTATTTCTTCACTCATCACACGCGACAAACAGTCCAATTCGTGGTACAACTTATAGCCTGGTCTATATGTTATAAACCGGAAACTCTAATTACAAGAAAAAGCTTTTGGTAATATCTATAGCCCACGTAGTAGACGACTCTCCTAGGTTCTTTGAGCATAACACCGGATGTCAAATTAACGATTCTTTCTTTCTATGGTTGTATTATAATTAATAATAATAATTTAGCTCGTAGTCAGAAATTTTAATGATAAAGCAAATGAATATTTTTACGATGCGTTCAAAGAAAAATTCCATGTTCAAATAAAGCACAATGCGTGTGCACAATAATAAGACATTAAGATTAATTTAATTCATCAAAAATTTAAACGCTATTCTTAATTTAAATACATTTAAAAAAAAATTTTAGTTCGGTTTTCTATAACTGTGTTTTTTAGTTTTAATAAATTCAAATTCAAATATAAACTACCTATTATATATTTTCAACAAGAAAGAAAGAAAGAAAACTCATTTATTCAATAAGGCAAAATTACCTATGAATGTCAAAGATTTTACCACCAATTCGGAGAAGTTGAGCTTTAATGAGAAGAAGTCAAAGTCAAAGTTTTTATTTGCATAAACATGTTAGATTGATGTTACATAAATATTATAATAAAGTACATGTTTGCGACATTTATGACGTGCAAATTTTACAAAATACATTTCTAAATCATTAGATATAATAATATAAATTTAACAAAAGATTAGTAGCAGTATTATTTTTTAATATTAAATGAATTAAAAATAATGTCATGTTTTTAGTTGAAAATATTCGTCTAATGAATATAAGCAGTTTTTAATAAGGTATATTTTCAATTTAGATGAGAAAACACTCTTTGACTATACTCTCTTATTATCTTTGGGATGTGATTATAGATTATATAGATTATATAGATTTTATGCACATATAAAAACAGTTTCTCTGAAATAATGTTGTTCTACAGCGAGGTACCTACTTGTAGTTTGGTGGGGTCCCTGGATGGGAAAAGAGAAGTGTTTTCATGTTTACTGAATTCGCTAATATTTTTTCAAACAAAAATACAGCACTCAAATATGTATAACTAGCTGACCCGACAGACGTTGTTCTGTTCATATTAAAAAAAAACTCTTGCGGGTAGAATTTCGTAAAAACCGTTCTTTGCTGACCTCTACTCGACGAAAAGAATATTCCTACCAATTTTCAATTCTCTACGCCTAATGGTTCCAGAGATATCGTGATGAGTGAATATATACGTGGAAATCTCTTATATATATAGATTCAACAATTGTTAATAGATTATATTTTTTAAATACGGGTCTGCAGCTTTCAAGGGGTCCTTTTCCCGCTGCAGCCCTCAAAATTTTTTTTGCGTTATTGCGACTCTATTTATTACTTTTGAGTTACCCCATATTATGATACCATACCTAATTATAGATTCAACGTAAGCCGTTAAAGCCGCTTTTACCGATATATTTTTTTTGTTTCCATTTTCCTTATTGCAAAAACAAACTTATGAAGAGCAAGAAACTCATTGCCACTCTTTTTATCTATATTTATAGTTTCAGCATTTTACATTATATTTTTTATACATTATGTAAGTATGTAAAGTGATGCATGAAAATTACTCAAACATTTTGACCTACAACTTTTACTAAAATTACTACTTAAGTAACTTAAAAAAAAGGGAAAGAAGTGATTAATCTTAAAAAAACTTAGAAAAGTGAAAGACATGGTAGTTATGTACAAAAGAAATTATGAAGAAAAATAGGGTTTTATTTAACTTTTATCAGACTTTTGCGCTCCAAGAGCTCAAAATCGTCGTAAGTACAATTTAAAGCATTTAGGGTATACAATTAGCGGGAAGTTGCAGGGATGGCCTTTAGGGTCAACCATTTTCCTAATTTTTATTTCTTCTTGTATGTTACTTATATTTCGAAATAGGCAACCAAAGATATTAATTGTTATAAGTAAAAGTTATAACAAACCAATTTTAGCATACATCTTTTTGTACATCAAAAAATAGTAATTGAGTTAAACGTTATATGAAATACATATCTAAAGTTGCTGTGTTTACCTTTTTTATATAAAATAAATAAGTATATAATTACTTTAATATCAAAAGCCACCAGCCACCACAAGAAGAGCCCGTTCACGAGCATGACACATAAACCAGCCATCGTTTCCATCAACAATTTTTTTTTTGGATAGGGAACGACCCGTCCCACGACACCGCCGCAAGCAATTGCATTTAAGCGAGCATGACGAAGCCTGTCACAGGAACTCAACCAACCAGTTTTCGTTTAGTATACTTTTGTTCTGATTTCTGAACCTGTTGCGAGAGATTTTCTTTTTTTTTTTCAGAAATCTTAATATAAAATCTAACGCAATATAAAAAAGCAGATTTCTTCTTTTAATTCTTTTTTAGATTTCATATCTCAATTATTACTCTGAGATGTTTGCAAATAATTAAATATCTTCCCTTAGATTAAGGATGGATTGGTCTCCGCTGCACTCCAAATAGATACCGAATCTAAGAACAATTGCTTTTTTATTACAGCAACTATTAGATGCTTGTGTGCGTGGCATCTTGACACTCAATGGTATCTTTCAAATTTTGTTACATACAATGTATTTACCTAATTAGCGACATTTTACAAAAAAGGGAAGTAGGTAGGTATACTTACTTAATGGGTTAATCACAATCATGTAGTCTCTATAACATATTTTGCATGTTAATTTACGAAACATATTGGATTAATAATAATATTTTGTTAACATCTTAAGTACAATGTTTCTTGCAAATAAAATAATTTCAGAAGAAATTAATAAAATAAAAAATACTTACAGATGATATGTGATCCCAGTGTCTTTCTTATTTCTTGTAGTAGGTACTATTTTTACAAATTTTTACTACGCAACCCGGCGTTTTAGTTTCAATTATTAGCAAAGTTTAACAGAACATTTGGCACGTCAACGTTACACATTGTTCGAGACTGGCTCGAGTACGCCCACTTGGTCGTAGTATTAGTTGCCGCACTTTGCGATTACGCCTGCGGTATCTAAGTAGTTGGAGCGCAGCGCAAACCAATCCTAAATCTAAGTACCTACACTTTTTTTCAGTAAATTATTTTATTACTTATGCAATTTTTGCGAGTGATTATTATAAACAAAATTCAGCTATTTGCTGTTCAGAATTGAATGACAACTGGTTCATATCATTATTAACTGCTGAAAAAAAAATCCATAAAACTTGTTGACATAAACTTTGGGGGTTCCCTATACTTAGGACTGAAACTCAAAAAAAAACCCCATACGTGTTGATTTGATTATTGATTGATTATTGAAAAACCCAAAAACTCTGAGCGGCACTACAACTGCGCACGTCACCTTGAGACATAAGTTGTCAAGTCTCATTCGCCTAGTAATTTCACTAGCTACGGCGCCCTTCAGACCGAAGCACAGTAATCCTTACACATTACTGCTTCACGGCAGAAATGGGCTCCGTTGTGGTACCCATAATCTAGCCGGCATCCGGTGCAAAGGAGCCTCCCACTGGTAAAAATATAATATAAATAGTATAAACAAAGTAAAATGAAAAAAGATGGTAATTCATTTTTCGTAAATAACTCAAAAGCTATTCATATTTAAGAAATTATGAGTAAAGATCCTTACATTACTAACTCACTCCCGGAAGTTTTACCTACTTATTAAAATTTTAATATAATGCTGCAAATAGGTCCCCGTGCGGCAGGCCTTTAGGTATGGGCACACGCTAAAAGACAGTGTAGGTAGGTACCACATACAATAATTATTTTGCTGTTATATACATACATATATACACTAGAAATTTTTGAGGGGGTTAGATTATTATTCTAAATTAACTTAAATTAAGTATTTTTATCTATTAAGTACATGAACAACTTATACGCATTTTAGATGTGCACCTGAGAAAAATGAATAAATAACATAATTTATTGAGTAATATAAAAATCTCTTTTTACTAAAAAAAAATATTATTATATTTAAAATACTCTTTTTTAATAGGTTGTTAGTATCTAAACTGGACTAGACCTAGAATCATCCAAATTTGTTTCGTAACGAACCTGTAGTAGGTCTCAATGCTGGATGCAAATGTGCATACGGCATAGATAACTGCAGTGGCAGTAGAGACGGTTCATCCCTGCAGCACCTGTACAGTGCAGCCACGCATCCAGCACACGGAGGCTCCTGAGGTCTTGCCTCCGACCCCTGACGAGCACCAATTTCGTTACCTAGTATACTATCAACACTAAACTTCAGTTTCGTCGAAGTAACTTCACTGTTCACTGACGTCATAACTTGAACAGTCCAAACCGCTCAGAGGTGGCTGAAAAACTGACGTCTTTCGAGTTGAACTTTCGTCGCGTGCGCAACTGTGGGCGTGGCCAATCAAGGGAGCTGTTCCCATTGGCTGTTTGTAAGCCGGGCGTGATTCGATGAAGTGCTTTCTGTACAGTGAAGTGACTGATCTTACAAATGCTACAGTTGTTTACAATGAAGTGGCTCGTTTATGGGTTTTATATGGGCTTTGCAGGATCGATTTAATTTTATAGGGTGAGTTACTTTGCGTCATTTGTCAGATGTCGCGATCTGAAATGTTATCTTGTTATATTTCCAATTTACATTTGCAATAAGATGTGAAATCGGTGATAGCCACCAAAAGATCACATTTAGTAAGTTTTATATAGGCACCTACTTACCCTTTGGTTAAACTAAATAAAAATAAAGGTTTTCGGTTTTTACTGAAAATATTAAAATACAAAATTTTTGTAAGTAAATAGTTAGATTAATTAAAATATATCGATTTACTTAATCGTAATATATAAATACAATAATTTAAATTACAATACAATACAATAATTTAAATTATTATACCAACGTTAGCAATTTTCTTTTCTTACTTAGCACAAACACATACACACACATCCATACATACACACACATACATACACACACATACACGCAAATTTATTTTATTTTTATTTTGTACTATTATAGGTGAAGAGACTGGACCTCACGACATAGGGAATCCTAGTGTGAGGCCAGAATACTTGTAAAATTAAAGTTACTTACTTTAAGCCAACGTATACCTACTTTGTAACAGATATTTTGTAAATCTATGTAACTAATATGGTACTGCAATAAATTATTCTTATTCTTCTTAGTTACTGGCAGTATTTTTAAGTCTTAAAATATATTTTCATATCTTCGTTATCTATTTAAGCATTTCGTTAATCTTAGTATCATTTATCTCTTTGCGGTATAACTCTGGGGACATGAACTGAATAAACTCTGTGATAGGATCGTGTATTGGTTCTTGAGAAGATAATATTTTACCTTGTCAAAAATTCTCTTCAATCTTGTTCTACATATATTCTGCTTTAGGCCATTGTTGCGGCGATGGACCTGGAAGCAGTCGATTGCGGTTCTTTACTTGCGATTGATGGTTTTAATCAAGGTACTTTTTATCAAACGTCACATTTCACTCCCAAATTCCATAATTTCTGTCTCCGTTCAACATGGTCTGATAAGCTTTAACGAATCAATGATGGGTGTGCTTAATTCTATAACAACAAACCCTGCAGCTTATTTCTTGGCACTTTGATGACTCAGCTTCTATCATCGCATTTAATTCATGATTACGATTGAAAATTTCGGGAATCAAGGAAATGACACAACATTTCTATTTAAAAATGTATTTATTGCTTTTCGAAGTATTCTTCGCGAAATTTGACACATTTTTCCATACGATGGGACCAATCATTGAAGCAACCATTCATTCGGAAGTTGGAGTCTCCAAAATGGCCGTTTTGTAGGCGTCCACAGCTTCTTCAGGTGTTGAAAATCTCTGACCACACAATTTATTCTTTATTTTAGGGAAAGTACAGAAATCATTAGGGCTTAGGTCGGGGCTGTACGGCGGATGGTCTAATAATTCTATGTTTTCTTGCTCTAAAAATTCTTTTGTTCTGTGTGCGGTGTGAGAACTCGCATTGTCGTGATGGAGGATGATGCGGCGGTTGCAGTTCTCTTTACGGAGTTCAGAAACGACCTGTGGCAAACAAATGCTAGCATACCATTCTGCATTAACCGTTCTTTGTCCCTCAAGAGGAATAGTCGCAACATGGCCGGATTTGGAGACAAACGTGGCCACCATTTTTTTTGCAACACTCCGTGAACGATTAATTTTTGTTGGCTGTAACTTATTTTCGAACAGCCAAACTCCTGACTGGTTTTTTGTTTCGGGTTCGTACGCGTATATCTAGGATTCGTCACCTGATACGATGTTGTATACAGCATTTGAGGATCCTGCGTGGAATCTTTCGAGAGTTCTGACGCACCAAGTAACGAGAGCCGCTTTTTGCTCTTCACAGAGCAAATGCGGTATCCATCGGGAAAACAACTTTTTTACACCTAATTGTTCACGCACGATTATTTGTATTTGACTCATGCCAATGTCTAAAGTTGCCTGAATTTCGTGGTATGTCGCATGTCGATCTTCCTCAATCATCTCAAGCACAGCATCAACGTTTTCTTTAGTGACTGCAGTTTTTGGATGACCTTGACGGGGATCATCACTGAGCTTGACACGTCCACGTTGACATTCAGCAAACCAGCGATAAATTGTGGTTTTGGGTGGGACTTCATCACCAAATGCAGAAATCGTCTGGTCAACACACTGTTTTTGTATTAAACCACTTCGGAAGTCATAATGAATCATCGCTCTAGAATTTTCTCGAGTCAATTCCATTTTCTCACTGACTAAACAAGTTTGAAAAGACCTTGTGACAAGACCGAGAATATTTTTTTAAATAAATGAATGGTATTCGATTTGTAAAACCAAGGAGTTTTCAATTAAAAAGATTTTAATATGACAGGAACAGTGGAAATATTCCATTCCCGATACTTTTAGTGCAGCCTATGTATTTACCGTAGTGGCTGGACTTCATCGGTGTTCACTAGCCGTATCCTTCCCTCTCCAACACAACATTGATTTTGCGAGCTGTTTCTGCTGAATTAGACTTTTATTACCTAAGTCAAGATAGGGTAGGGTAAAGATAGGGTATATAAAAGAATTCTTTATCGGAGCTGTACGGCTCACAACTCGCATGTACCTACCAATTGTAGGACCTACATCAGATTAGTTCGATGGATAGATGAGTTCGCGGTTTTTCCGTAAGCTCAAATAGAACGCACAAGGACAAACTGTTTTCAGTACAGGCGCAGACATAGGCGTAGAAGTATTATTGAAGATTATAGAAAGCGCAATTAGCAAACTAGGTTTGGCTGCGGCCTCACGGACTCACCATCGGATCCAGACTACAACATAGATACCAAATTAACAAACATCAAATAGATAGATTCAAGTCCACATGAGAACTGATTATCTTTCATCTATTGAAAGCTTCGTGCGATATTTAATGTTGAACTGGTCTATTTTTTGGCTAGAATGGGTTTCCATGTGAATTTGCATTATTTAACGACGACCTTATGAGGTAATTCCACACCTCAACTCTTAAACCCTGAATTGACTGAACTGGTCGGCTTGTTCTATAAATTCAACAGATAATATTATTATATGTTGTTTTTTTATTGGAATAGGAGGACAAACGAGCGTACGGGTCACCTGGTGTTAAGTGATCACCGCCGCCCACATTCTCTTTCAACACCAGAAGAATCACAGTAGCGTTGACGGCCTTTAAAGAAAGTGTACGCGCTTTTTTTGAAGGTACCCATGTCGAATCGTCCCGGAAACACCGCACAAAGAACCTCATTCCACAGCTTTGGAAGCTGGTACGTGGAAGAAAGCTCCTTGATACCGCACTGTATAGGACTGCCACACATCCAGATGGCGGGGATGATATCCTAATTTGTAGCGTGTCGTGCGAAGGTGGAATTCGGCGGCAGGCAATGATATTATAGTATTAAAAGAGAATTAAGAGAGAAAATTACTCTTAAATATCATTGGCGGCAGGAATCATGTGAAACAGCTCTTCGGATAATTCCCCGTGATTAATGCGGTAGAAGAAGATGTAGGTAACAATGATATAAATTTAAGGTACATAGGTATTCTAAATAAAACACTAGATAAATAAATGTATCGTATTGAAATACCTGATCGTATCGAATGATTTCGACCAAATGTCGGATCTAAAAGTAAAATCGATTACTAGTTCGTTTATTTTGCTTGTCGGGGAACACCTGCGGACGATCCTGCTCGCTCGATATAGACGCAATATCACAGCGATTGTTAGGAAGCCGTCTGCTCCTGTTTATTTGATAAGCATTCCAGCCAGCAGTGTATCTAATAAATGTATATCCGGATTTTATAAAGCTCTGGTAACTATGTTGCTACAACTGGAATATCTTTTATAGTTAGTACCTTAGTAGATACCTATCTACAAAATTTGCACGGAGTTTTTTTTATTGGCAGATTTGGATAAAACACTTAGGTTATAAACGCGTGTAATTGTAACTGTGTTTTTACATTAGATTTTTGCGTAAAAGTTACATTTTTATTTTTATTCTGGTTAACCCGACGTTTCAAGAACTTTCCAGATCTTGTTTTCACGGCTAAAACTTTCCCCCTTGTTGTACCCCTGAAAACGAGATCAGCGGGCCTACCATGAACTCTTATTGCGTTTCGATTGACAACCTAAAATGAACTGCTTTGCTATTTCGACGACCTGTATAGCCGAGTGGTTAGCGATCCTACCTACTAAGCTAGAGGTCCCGGGTTCGAATCCTGGTAGGTGCAAGCATATTTATATGATGAATATGGATGTTTGTTTCCGAGTCATGGATATTTAAATGTATTTATGTATGTTTAAATGAATTTATGTATGTGAAAGTAAGTATATTGTATTAAATATATCATTGTCTTGTAACCCATAATACAGGCTATATATGCTTACCTTGGGGCAAGATAATTTGTATAAAAAGTGTGTCATTATTATTATTATAATTTCGTACTACGACGTGATTAGAGCTATCTAATTTAGGTTGACGTCAAATCAACTGATTAAATCGCAATTATGTCAATTGAATAGCAAACTGATTTAGTTCGTTCATTTATTCGTACCATGAGGTAATATTTCAACCTGAACTGGATAGCTTATGTGTCCAAGTGAGCGATTTGAAAAGTTGATACTTCCATAAAGGAAAGTGAATCGTGTTGTTAATAACTTTTAAAAAATAGTGAAAACATACAGAAAAGGAAAATATTGCTGAAAGATGAGATGAGAATACTTTAATGGACTTTTTTGTAAAACAAAATACTGAAAATTAATACCAATAATAAAAATACTAAAGACGATAGGTACAGTAAGGGTCCGGGTTATAGCCTGTTCGCAAGAACGAATTAAAAAAATTGTACTCTGTGCTCCTGTCAAATCAAACATCAATGGAGGTTCGTTCATAACTCGTTATTTTTACGAAAACACATAAGCAAACATTTAACTTGCAATTCAAAGAACTTTATTTATTTATATTACTTTTATTTAATAAGTACAAAAAAAGGGGCTTACAAATTGACGCTATAAAGCGCAATTTTAAAATGTATTTTTAGTATTTTCTACGCAAAAAACCGCTAAAATCATATCATTTTAGGTTTCGAAACGCAACACATATGGTTCGAGTAAGAGAGACGAACTTATGCAACGACTGTAGAGCGTCATCTCATTCTCACACCGCGGACCACAGACAAATTTATTTCGTTCATTCTTCATAAGCGATCCAAACGCCATTCAGTAAAAGGCACTTCACGGTACGAATTTTAGCAGTTTAGGTACCTAAACTGAACAGCATCGATATCGCGACGCTTTTTTTTAAGTTGATGGTAGGCCCTCTGATCTTATTTAAATGTGTATGTAACACTCGCGTTAATCAAAGAAAATACTGTTTGGCTAATTTAATTTTTGTTTGGAATTGGACAAACCACCTGATGGTAAGATATCTTCATCAGATTTTAGGAAGATGCTTTTTTTTGAATGAAATGAAGAAGATTTTTGAAGATGTCCATGTCGTATCTTCTTGGATACAAGAAAGTTCAGTCCACTTTGGTTGTACCTGAAGAATGTGTCCAGAAAACCGCCACTGAATGTATGGTGCCGCCACTATGCAGTTTTAATATCTACATATAGAAGTTGAATTTTAGTTTGTCGAATGTAACGCGGTGGTGGAAATCTGATCCGGAAACTAATTCTTTTCGGAACACATCCACTGATAAATTATGAAGAAGATAGTGCAGTATACGCAACGTCAAGCGATCGACCCGTTAACAGAGTACTGCGGGCCTACCATGAACTCTTATTGCGATTCAATTAACTACCTAAGATGAACTGCTTTGCTATTTCGTACCACGACGTGATTAGAGCTATCTAATTTAGGTTGACGTCAAATCAACTGATTAAATCGCAATGATGTCAATTGAATGTCAAAAATGATATCAACTGAATCGCAAACTGATTTAGTTCGTTAATTCATTCGTACCATGAGGTGTTATTTCAACCTAAACTGGATAGCTTATTTGTCAAAGTGACCGATTTGAAAAAGTTGCTACTTCCTTAGAGGAAATTGAATCGTGTTGTTAATAAGTTTTAAAAAATAGTGAAATAATAGAAAAGAATAATTTTATCGATTAAAGATGAGATGAGAATACTTTATTGGATTTTTTTGTAAAACAAAATACTACCAAAAATGAATATACTAAAGACGAGGCAGTAAGGGCCCGGGCTATAGCCTGTTTGCAAGACTGAATTAAAAAAAAAAGTACTCTGTGGTCCTGTCAAATCAAACATCAATGGAGGTGTGTTCATAACTCGTTATTTGTACGAAAACACATAAGCAAACATTTAATTTCTATATATTACTATTAATTTATTTATATTACTATTATTTAATAAGTATAAAAAAGGGCTTAATGGTTTATAATTTGAGTTCATTCTTTATAAGCGATCCAAACGCCATTCAGTAAAAGGCACTTCATGGTACGAATTTTAGTGATTCAGTTTAGGTACCTAAACTGAACTGCATCGGATTCGCATCGCTTATTAAAAGTTGATGGTAGGCCCTCTGGGAATCAAAACAATTCGAGCAGAGAGCATGCGTTGCATCCGGTCTTTTGTTGGTGATTGGATGAACCTGGGGTGCACCAGACCAGAGAGATTGATTAATTATACTGGGGTAATCCGCCGAATTAGCATGAATGAGAGACTAAATCATAAACTAATTGTAATAAAAAAGTTGTAAAATCAATGTACGTACTATCGTTTCAACCATAGCAATTCAATGTATCTTATGTTCAGACTATCGTACAAAGTACGATACTATTCAAGTTGAAAGTGGTTCACTAGCCGTATCCTCTCCTCTCCAAGCACAACATTGATTTTGCGAGCTGTTTCTGCTGCATTAGTTCCTGAACTCACATTCAAAGACTATCTAGGTATTCTTAACTTTCAATGAGCCTATCCATCTTGACTTTATCTTTTATTTGTACACCACGTCTCGGAAAATCCAAGGACAGATTTCCTGTAGATCACAGGTGGACTGATTATAATTGGGAGATGGTTCTCAATTCGCAATTTACTCTAAAACGTCGGTTAGTACCTATTAGACATACCTACAGGTGAATTTTATTACGTCTAGAGAGGGTAGGGTAGGTAACCATCTGGATGTGTGGCGGTTCTCCACAGTGCGGTTTTCAAGGAGCTTTCTTCCACGTACTACAAAGCTGTGGAATGAGCTTCCTTGTGCGGTGTTTCCGGGACGATACGACATGGGTACCTTCAAAAGAAGTGCGTACACCTTCCTTAAAGGCCGGCAACCCTCCAGTGATTCCTCTGGTGTTGCAAGAGAATGTGGGCGGCGGTGATCACTTAACACTAGGTGATCCGTACGCTCGTTTGTCCTCCTATTCCATAAAAAAAAAATCACTTCTTCAACTATGATCGCCTGTTATCGAAACACTGAATAATGCTTCAAATCTCATTCTTCGCCTTCTGAATCCTATACATTTATTTTCCTGTTTGTGTCTCTATCGTCTCGCTTTTTCCTTTCATCGAGTTTCAAATTACAACGATTCTAAAGAATTTTCACTACTTATTGTAGTGAAAATTCGTCAACATGGTTCGGGTGGAATTTTGCATTATGACATAATGTCTGTTGGTGGGATTTAGCTGCTGATATCCAAACCCGAACAACTCCTCTTAGCTGAATATGTAGGAATGGATAAATTGTATGAAGGTAACAAATAAATAAAAGTGGTAAAAAACTAATAATCACGCTTTGATTGAAAGGATAATGGTTGAAATTTAAAAGGAACATGAAAAAATGAAAAAAAAAAATTAAATTAATTAAAACATGAACATTTAATTTAACAATGCCTTAAAGACGATAAATGAAAAAAATATATAAATTAACAAAAATCTTCTTTCGCAAATTGAAAAATGTTATAAAATTAATGTATTGTCATCGGTCCTCGATAAATTCACGAAGTTTGAACGAAATGTGGCCGTTTAAAGTGGGTCATAATCGCGCCCAAATGAGTCGGATACAACTTACAAACAAACTCACATACAGGTGAGGTTAATGAAAAGCATCACGACTTTGTAACTAACTTCCTCATTTATTGGATTCGGTTAATAATAAGCCAAATTTAAACCATAAGGTACGCGGTTGTTAGTTTATATTCAATCCAGCGACACATTATATTTATATAGCTACAACTTGTGTTTTTTATTGACGCAGAACAAATGTTCAAGCACAATTAAATTCACAAACGTTTCGTGCATAAAAGACAAATTAAACTAATTTATAGCTATTAAAACCCCAACAGGAACAAGTGTGCATGGGCGCATTTCCCTACTGATAGCCATTATAAAATCTTACAGCTTTCAGGAAATCACGCGGGGAAAAGATTTATTATAAGTGGGAACAATTTGTTTATTTGGCTATAAAACGTTTTGTCTACTGTAATACATTGTCATATATGTTTTGTTAAGTTGGCTATTAAGTATGCTTAGGCTACTGGGGTTTTAATTTATTCTTGTTACTCATTTTATTAGAAACTATAAAGCTGTAATAAAGTGTATTTCAGTCACTTAGAGCTTCATCTGTATTTTCTTGTCTTATAATTATTTGCCCACGTGGAAATCTGAACATAATGGATCCAGATTGTGTACACAATTTCACAAGTTTTAATCTTTTTGCGGCGATTTAAAAAAAAATTAAGCTAAAAGTGGAATTACTCTTTAATGCACGAGCAATGTGCCAGTGAAGGTCTTGTCAAAACGAGCAGTCAGTCAGTGTCTAATACTGTAAAAATTTTATAATATTTTGGAAAAAGATTTCGTGTTCGTATTCATTCAGTCATACCTGTTTGAATGGGATGGGAGTATTTAAAAATTATTAAAAAACCTATTAAAAAACTGCCATCCGTTAGAAGCGACCTTAATCAGTTCCGTTATTTTTAGCAGAGGGATTTGGGTTTTGGAGGCCATAGCCTTAACTAACCATTTTTTAAAAGAGATTTGCTTTCTTTTTTGTTCTATCACGGTTTGAGAGGAGATCGCCTCAACTAATCATATTTTTATAGAGAGTTGCTTTCTTTTTAGTCGTCTCACGGCTTGACAAGAGATCGCCACAACTAGCCGTTTTTTTAAAGAGATTTGCTTTCTTTTTTGTTCTATCACGGCTTGAGAGGAGATCGCGTCAACTAATTATATTTTTATAGAGAGTTGCTTTCTTCTTAGTCGTCGCACGGCTTAACCTAATCGTCAATACGCGCAGAAGGGGTGTTTGAATAGACTCGTGCATTTAAGTATAAGATTAATAAATTGAGATGACCAAACAACGGAGGCCATAACTAAGATCGATAAGCACTTTATGCGGAACTGGAATATAAAGCCTTAACTACCACCGATAATGGTAGACATATGGGCGAGCTATTGTGCCCTCCATAATTCGTAGTCCATTCGAACTTCGTGATCCGGTATTCCGAATTCCAATACAAGTTTTTTTTTGAATCATGCGCACTTTTAGCGTCCGTTTATTATATTTGAACTGACTAGTGTTTGACCATACTTCTTAATTATTTTCTCAATAATATATCGGATAAGCTTTATTTCTACGGACGTGTAAATTAATATAACTTGTTTTAACATTAAATTATTATTATGATCATACAATACCACGTACAACGAAACGTTAGGAAAAAAAATTATACACAAATAACTGAGCTAACCGTTCGAGTGACGTATCGTCAAATTCAAATTCAAATTCAAAAACACTTTATTCATGTAGGTCACAAAAACGATACTTATGAATGTCAAAAAATATATATAAATATTGTTTCTTATTGAATTTAGCGCTACTTCGTAAAGGGTTGAGCTAATGAGAAGAAGTAGCAAGAAACTCAACCCCAAAATACTTACTTAATGGTCCTAACTGAGACTTGGCTAGCGCATCCGACTCGCATTTGTCTGCTTCTTACCCCCTTATTCATATTGGCCCGCTAACTTTAAACAGCCGCTAAGGAGTGTTTTTTTCATTCTGACTTAGGTCAATAGAAGAAGACAGAGTGAGTATTAGCAATGCTTTAAGTTAGCAGACTATTATGAATAAGGTGGTTAATGTTTATCCCTATTATATTTTTTATAAATCAACTGTAAATAACTGTATTTTGGAAATTATTATTTTCTTGAGAAATTCAGTTACATATAATGATTTTCTGCTTCGCAATTACACAGAGTACATACCTGAAAAAGACACACACACACAAAAGACACACACGCACTCTCACCAAACCACACACGCACAAAATATATCATGTCTTATTATAAATATTATAAATCCGTTATTAGATGTAAGTCCTACAAAATAGTATTATTATAACCTAATTTAAGTTCTGTTGATTTCATGTTATGTTTTAAATAAATAAATAATATATAATTTAGCAAAGTGTAGGTAGATAATAAAAACTTATCCAATACTTATAATATCAATAATAATTTAATATTTTCTTGAGAAATTCAGTCACATATGTTTTTCTGCTACAGTTACACAGAGTAGGTACTTGAAAATGACATTTCAGACCGTAACACTCAGGATATAAATTAGCAAAGTCTAATAAAAACTTATCCAATATAATATCAATAATAATCTGTGGAACGGTCGCTAAATACCGCTGCCCGGGGCGATTACGTTTATAAATCTTTGGGTCATATTGGATTGCCGTGTCGCAATAAATATTAAATATCGAAGCTGTTAAAAATATCCCCTTACACTTTACGAGAGCGCGTTCAGACATATTTACGTACGGGAGGAGGCAATCAATTCAATTCTTTTTCTCTTTCTACATATTTATGTATTTTTTTCTCTCACGAATGCCACTTAACATGCATAATGTAACTTTAATTTGATAGATTAATTGATTGTATTTTATTTATTGTCCAATTGCAAATTAGATGCTTCGTTATTGATTTGAATATATTAACATATTGGTTTCGTTTCCTATTTGTTGTACAATACTTTTGTCAGAAGATTAAAATAATGTGAATTTTTAAATTATTTAAGCGAGAGCGACGTTATTATGGAAAAAAAAATATCACATATTTATGACGGAGTTGACCTGACGTCAGTAAACTAATTTGCCAATTCAATTATTAGATCAAAAATGGTGTTTTTATGTTTACATTAACAAATTATGATAATAAATGACTGAAAAATCATTCCACAGCCTTCACAAAAACAATTAGTATCAAATATTTTGATAATATTACAAATGTTAAGACAAACTTTCCGTCATGGATTGAATCAGCAAGTCTCCCTACTATCAACATGCGAAACATCACCAACGGGTTAAAACTGTAAATATCATATTATATATAGTATTTTACCAGTGGGACGCTCCTTTGCTTACTGTGCCACATTACTGTGTTCGGTCCGAAGGGCGCCGTAGCTAGTGAAATTACTGGGCGAATGAGACTTAACATCTTATGTCTCAAGGTGACGAGCGCAATTGTAATGCCGCTCAGAATTTTTGGGTTTTTCAAGAATCCTGAGCGGCACTGTATTGTAATGGGTAGGGCGAATAAATTCCATCAGCTGGACGTCCCTAATTTTCATATAATAAAAATATACGAAATGGCTTAAAAACAAGACAATTCGTCGCGTTCATAAATCACCGCCATAAGTTTACTTACCTTAATATACATTATTGAAACTCTCCGCATATTAAATCTCACCTTTAGCCGCATTGTTGTAATAAACTAAACGGCTGTTAAGCAGGAACGAGGCAAATAAATCGTCATTGAGCCGCCTACAAGCTCTCCCAACACATATTAATATTTAATTGTAGACGCGATACTATCAAAGCTGCATAACTAACTGTTAATAAAGTATATTGTTGACGTGAATTATTCTCATGAGCACAGAATGATCGGTTCGGAGTTGGATCGCTCGTCTCCAATAAAAGTGTTATCTGATCTCAGCCATAATATAAATCGTGTGCTCTGCTTTGCTTTTGGAAACTAATTGTGGTTTTATGGATATATTCTGGAGCACTTTCGTGATTGTATTACAAAGCTAAAAAAAATGTCCATTCCCGAAATCATCATTTTTACTATTCTGATTGCTAATTTATTTGCAGAATATTAGACGCTGCTCAGTGGTTAGTGACCCTGTCTACTGAGCTAGAGGTTCAGGGTGTTCGTTATGGTATATGGATGTTTGTTTACAAGTCATGGATGTTAAATGTACCTGTTTATGTATGTGTATGTATATCGTATAGTTAAGGGCAAGACATATATACTTACTCAAAATTTCTTTTGCAAAGGAGTTAATATATTTAAAAATTATATATGATGAAAAAAATTATATTTACTGATCTAAAAACTCTTTTGTTTGGTAATTGAGTCGTTCTTAATTTGATTAATATTGTTTTTAAGGAAACTAATCATTTTAACAAAAAAAATTAAGTAGATAAATTCAACTGACTTTCTCCTTTATTTACTAAAAGTAGCAAACAATAAAATAAAAAAATAATATCGAGTGTGACCTCCACTAGCTGAAATTGCTGCAATTCTTCGTGTCATGCTTTGGATGAGATTTTTTATGAGGTCTTGGGGAATACGCTCCTATTGGGCCGTAATACCAATTTTAAGCTTTTGGATGTTTTATGGGGCTGGGTGTACAGCTCTAACACATCGTTTTAGAAAGTCCCATAGATGCTGAATAGTATTGAGGTCGGAACTTCGTGCTGGCCAATCTAATTGGCGGATCCCGACTTCAGTTAAGTAAGTGTCTACGTCTTCCGCTTGGTGTGATCTAGCATTGTCGTCCATAAACACAGCAGCACTTCCTGTAACCTCTTTGTTTAAGATTTCCATCGTTGTAGCAAAGTATTGGGTTCCCGTTCTTTAGCAAATGGGTTTTTAAAAGATTTCATCTTTCAGCTTCACTTTTACACTCAACATGTTGTACCTAGGAGAGGTTTTTAGATATCTATGTTATTTTTATTTGACGAACGAAATATCAATTATTTGAATATTCACCACCAAAATATGAACAATGTATATTTCATACTCACATGTGTTTTAATAATTAAAACGTAAAAGGGATTTATGGCCAACATACTCTATGTAGCTAGGCCAGTTATATAGTGTACCTAGGACACATTGAGGAATTGGGGGTAATTCATGGAAAATAAAGGAAAATGATTTTCATAGTTTCTTATTTCTAATGAAATAAAGCTTTTATATTTAATTAAGAATATTATATTACGTGAATATGAAATAATTTAAGAAAATATTCTCCTGGCGAAAGTACAATATCTAATTTTACATTGGCCACTGACCAAGTGATTCACAGTGACCGAGGAACAAGACTACTCCAACTTGAACAAAACGGTGGATTTCAAATAATTTGGTGTAACTTATCTCGAAAAATGTAATTTAAAAAAGATAATACTTAATTTACACATGTGACAGTAGAAACCTTGTTTAGATATTTTCATTTTTATTTTAAATTATATATTACAATATTTTTAGATTTTAGTTTATAAATTGTTCAAACTACTGTCCTATAAGCGTAGTAAAAATTATGACTGCTGTGGTAGCTTATAAGTGAATTAACTCTTATCCATCTTATTATTATATTTTAAGTTTAAGCATGTAAAGAGTATAATTTGTTAGTTGCCCAAATATATAAATAAATAAATAATACTAGCTAAAAAAAAAGAACCAATGGCATATAAAAGTTCAGTGACTATTAAAAATACTTACTTTTTTTCCCCAAAAAACTTTTTAATGTCGATAACACCAAACACCGGCTTGGCGAGTAAGTGACTATTTTCAAATTAGTAGTGACGTACAGAATACACTAGACAACAGAATTTTACATCGCGGGAATTTGTCACACCAGCCTAATAGCCTAGGTACACCTTAGGCCTTGGCACTGGCCAAGGTTCAACTGGTTCCCCTACTTCATTTTTATCATAAAAAATTACTCTATAAAAGCAAATATTTAGTAGCTTTGGCTAAAATCTACAATATTATGTTAATTACCCAACAGAATTGAATCGAATAATTAAATAATCAATAATTTATTCTTTCTCATAACTTTAACATGAGAATCAACAAACATGATTAGAAAACAAAAGATAGTTTAACCGTAGATCATTTTTATTGGTTGTTTTAATAATGGCAGTCATATTTTGTGATAGATTTTTATGTATTTGTAACTCCGTGTGGCGCGCGCATCATTTGATTTAACTTTTTAATATGAACGAATAATATTTGAATAATCATATTCTATAGCGATACTCTGATAGAAATTTAATATTCTATATCAGCGTTCATTAATGAATTAAGAATATATTGGTTTCTCTAATGATTTTTATATAGATTTCATGCGCTTTAATGACATTTAGTACTAATCAATATTTTTATACTTTACGATCATTGCTTTCTAATAAGCGTTTTACGTTTTTTTATTGTTGTCATCAAATTGTGAGAAGCATAACGTGGAGCATCTAATTTGATTGCTGTGTTCAGATCATCGATAGTTGAGGAAGATTATTATTGTCTCTCTTTTAAGATTGACGGGCAAGTAGCTTACATGGTGGAAAGTTAAAACAAACGATCCGAAACGAGCCTTATAGTTGATTAAGTATCATTTAACTTCGTCAAATATGTTTGGGATTTCCAGTTGGGATTTACGATATTTACTTCTATACGAGCAGCCTGTGGGTATTATATTGTGGGTGGGTATTATAAATCAAATCAAATCAAAATCAGTTTATTCACGTAGGTCACGGAAATTACGCTTATGGCTGTCGAAAAAAATATTTCCTTATTGAATCTACCGCTACTTCGTAAAGGGTTGAGCTAATTAGAAGAAGTAGCAAGAAACTCATTGCCACTCTTTTATATCAAGATTTACATTTACATCGATCTACAAATCATTTAAATTACAATATAATATGTAAAATGTAAAATGATGCAACAAACACACTCAAACGTCAAATAGTCAATGTCTTACACGAGTAAGTCAAAAAAGTAAATGTAAATTAATACATAAGTTATTGAGTACAGTAGCTGCATCATCCACATACACCATGAATAAATAAATAAAATACTATATACTTACTCAAAGAACGCTTAGTGCCTTGCGCGTTCAGTACAACAATGGTTTCAGGTAATTGATTGGGGCTGCCCCGCTTTTGCAGTGCTTCGGCAATGTTCGCGGATACGAGGGTGGACTGCTTCAATGCCATCCAACGCAAAGCAACCCCGCATGCTGAAGAGGTTGCGGGGTAGCCCAATTATCATTCTGCAAACTTTTTATTCATTACGATGCGCTTATTTTAAAGGTATTTATGCGGCTTCACGTGCCTGTTTAATTATTTTGTAATATAATTTATTAGGGGCATTTTAAAATGCTCTAAACTTAATAATATTAATAATAAAGTTGTTTATTTACTACATAACATTACACAACGGATTAACCGCATAGCAAGAGTAGCAATTGCTACGGGCCCCGCGCGAAAGGGGGCCCCGCATATTTAAACTCACTCATCTCTAACTTAGCGTAATTTATTAGTGAAATTTAAAAAAAAAAATGGTATATTGAATTTACTTGATATCACAAAAACGTCAAACTTTATAACTTTTCCTACCAAGACAATCGTCAGACACTCGGTAACAGACTATTTCTAAGGCTCTTTCAAAGAATTTGCTACGGGCCCCGCGCTTGCTTAATCCGGCACTGATTTTGACGACCTGTATAACCGAGTGGTTAGCGATCCTACCTACTAAGCTAGAGGTCCCCGGTTCGAATCCCGGTAGGTGCAATTTATATGATGAATATGGATGTTTGTTTCCGAGTCATGGATGTTTATATGTATTTATGTATGTTTATGTGTATGTTTATATGTATTTATATATATTTAAGTAAGAATATTGTATTAAATATATCTTTGTCTTGCAACCCATAACACAGGCTATATATGCCTAATCTGGGGCAAGATAATTTGTGTAAAAAGTGTGTCAATAATGTGTCAATTATATTAAAAACTAAAGTTATTTTACTCGATTAACTCACAGTTCAAATGCGCTTAGTAGTCGCTTCTTTGGCCTTCTTCCCCAACTCTTTTTTCCCTATCCCTGGCTGTGGTCATATAGGACGATCCCAACATTTTAATCAATAGGTCTGCCCAACTTTTTATTGGTGACGTTTTGTCCTTCCTTTATTATGTCGTGGGCTTCATTATATTATTTATTTTCTCTGTCCATCTATCGCTTCGCATCCGACATATGTGACCATTCCAGTTCCACTTCAAGTTTCCTTACTCTTTCCACAACATCTATAACCTTATCCTATTCATAATCTCCTGGTTGATAACGGCCGTTTATATACTATCTATAGATTGAAATAAATTACTACCTTCTATTTTCAGTAATTAGCTGTCAATAATATGAAGCTGTCCCAATATACTCGATAAGTCATTCTTATCGTCTTATATTGTGACGCGTGAATTGCAATTTCCTTACACACTTCTATCGCTGGTAAGCTATACATCGTCCCATTGGCAGACAGCGTGTACGGATAAGGTGAGTTACCGTCGATAAGCTTATTGGTACAGAAAAGTCAACGATAGTTACGATTTTTATCTCAAGTAAGAGATAGACTGAATATTGGAAACGATCGTACGTCTATGATAAAGGCTTGCTCTAGACTTGTATATATTTTAATAGTATCTTTAATAGAGTCGAGAAAACACCAGGGGGTATGACAAAAAGTTTTTAGTGAAATTTGGGCTTAGGCAAGATTCTGATATAGCTACACAATTTTTTTTTGTTTTTTTTTTTTATGGAATAGGAGGACAAACGAGCGTACAGGTCACCAGGTGTTAAGTGATCACCACCGCCCACATTCTCTTGCAGCACCAGAGGAATCACAACAGCGTTGCCAGCCTTTAAGGAAGGTGTACGCGCTTTTTTTCAAGGTAGCCATGTCGTATCGTCCCGGAAACACCGCACAAGGAAGCTCATTCCACAGCGTTGTAGTACGAGGAAGAAAGCTCCATGAAAACCGCACTGTGGAGGACCGCCATACCTCTAGATGGTGGGGATGATATCCTAACTTGTGGCGTGTCGTGCGAAGGTGGAATTCGGCGGCAGGAATCAGGTTAAACAGCTCTTCGGAACACTCCCCGTGATAAATGCGGTAGAAGACACACAATGAAGCGACATCTCTACGCAACGCCAAGTGATCCAGCCGTTCGCAGAGCACTGGATCCCCGACAATTCGACTATTTCCAGGTTGATATTGATCATCGAGCTTTAAAGCTCTAAGCCGTAGTTCCAGATGGGTTACCTTATTAGTTATTAAAAAGCTGCTTCCGATCAACTTAGATAATATACAAAATAGTTATTCCTATATTTCGTTCTTTTGTTTAGCTTTAGCCGCTTAGCCTTAGCCTTGCCTACCTAGTTGGAATTTATGAAAATAAAAAATTATTACATTAATGGTTTATGCTTCAATTTGCTCCCAAAATATCTAAATAAAAATAATATAACTTTTGCTTGAGTATCAACAACCATTAAGCGATCATTATAAAAAAGAAATTCGATTCAAATGTCATTAAACGAAATATGTTGTAAATATTTCACCGATTATCGTATTCGGAATTTGCAATAACTGTACACCAAGTCGAACAAATGTTTTATTATTGAAACGAGACCCACAATGGTGGAACGTGTATAAATCACAATAAAAGTGTTGCCAGACGAGCGAGCTGGCTCATATCGGTGCCGCGGTGGCAGCCAGCAAGTTATTATTGCTTCGGGACGTTCGTAAACTATGACGGACCCCATGATATTACTCGCTACGTATTTGATTTTTACAATACAATATTTATGTAACACTGTTACCGGAGGCTTTACTTTCAAGGCATTTAACGCACTACAAAAGGGTTTAACGATTTTTTATTTATATCAGACATATTATTAACCTTTTTTAATCCAGTTATAGGATCGCATCATTTTCATCAGTGCATTTTACATTGTAACTGTCCATTAAAAATTGCATTTAACGCGTAGTGCGTTATTTAAAAGGGTTTTTATTTATATTAAGTATATTAGACATATTATTAACCTTTTTATCGGAGGATCGGATGATCTTAATCAGTTCATTTTACATTAATACAGTAAATTAAAATTTATAATTCAACTAGTGGACCCGACAGACGTTGTCCTGTACACACGTCTTAAATTTGAAAAATCGGTCCAGCCGTTAGGAGGAGTTCACTAACATACACATGAGCAGGAGAATTATGTAATATGGACGGAATTGAGAATCTAAACCAATCTCAAATTCATTGAAACAAACAAAAAAATCATCAAAATCGTTCCAGTCGTTTTGGAGGTAGTTTAATTGTGAATCTAAACCATTCTCGAATCCACCTGAACACACACAACAATCTCAAATTCACTGGAACACACAAAAATATCATCAAAATCGGTCCAGCCGTATAGGAGGTAGTTCAATTGCGAATCTAAACCATCCTCGAATCCACCTGAAGACACACAGAAAGTTTCATCAAAATCGGTCCAGCCGTCTAGGAGGAGTTCAGTGACATACACACGCACACAAGAAATATATATATATATTAAGATAACTGTAAAATACAGTACCTTGTATATTAATAATAATATAATAATAATAATATCTATATTAAAAGGTATACACCCAGTTAAAATTACCATAATATATGCAAAAAGTTCAATAATATAATATAATTAAATTTAAAAATTAAATTATTTAAAATACAATTATTACACTTCTTAACCCCATCGATTTTAAACATCATGTATTAGATCTCGCCGAGCCAGTATTAACAAATTAAATATTCCAAACTAGAAGTTAAACACAAGCGCATCATATAGGTACGTGACGGGCGCAGATCGAACCTGGGCCGGGGCCGCAATAGTGAGAGTCAACGCCGTAATTCTGCCAATAGTAAGACCGACGCTCTTAGAGGTAACAAAAACTTCATGACAATTGATTGAAATTTTAGAAGGAGATGAATAATTACAAATGTATATACTGTAAGGTAGGCATGCTACCGGAATTTCTATGCAATATGTTAATAGGTGCCTATAACCAGGAAATGTCCACACAGGCAATCATTAATAAGTAAATCTTAAGACAAGTGTGACAACCCTGGCTGGTGTTTGTGTGGGGGGTAGGGCGAGGTGTCTGACGCGAGCAGCGTGCGATAAAGCAGCCGCCACGGGGCCTCTGGACCTCCAGCACACTCTGACATAACGCTAGATTAGTGAGGACATTCCTTTTATATTATATTATTTATATGACTTTATACTAAACAAACAATTAATTAATTGTTATGTTGGTCTCTGTTGTCACACATCTTAGTGCCGTTTGGTGTCGAGACACTTGGCCCGTGGGTACCAGAGGCGCGGAGAATGTTCAAAATACTATCTTCGCGCCTCAATAAGGCTACTGGAAACCCAGGCGCTGGCAGCTATTTCGGTCACCGGATCAGCCTTGCTATCCATCGCGAAAATGCTGCCAGTATACTTGGTAAGCTTCCACGTAATTATAGTTTTAATTTTATGTAGTCATAGTAGGTATTGTAAATATACATACTTAGTTATAAGATTTGTTTTGTTTGGATAAACTATAATATACATATTATTATTAATTAATTAAACTATAACTAAACTATATTTTAAAAGTAAGTTAAAAAATAAGATTACATTAAAAACGTATAGGTACTCTCATTAAAACAAACAGTTCTTAAGGTTTAATATGATATTATAAATAATTTTTCAATTATGATTCGAAAATTATTCTTTTGCATAGGCATCTGTCTTTTACTCGAGATCGATCGAGTTATTTTGTAGTTTAGTCTTAAATTTATAAGTCATAATTAACTAAGTGATAATTAATTCCTACTGCCTATCGGCTAGATGATTTGATTTTTCTGCCTCTAAGCAATAGTTTTAGTCCATTTGAAGGGCGCCGTAGCTAGCAAACTGGACTATAAATGTGTAAAGTCTTAAAGTGACGGGCGCAACCGCAGTGCTACTCAGATGCTTGGGATTTTCAAGAATCCTGAACTGCATGGAGAGGGTGTATCACTGAGCATCAGGTGCACGTATTACTCATCTCGTCACCATTTCTCATAAGAATCTCCTGATAAGTTTAGTAATTCATTCTGCGGTGTGAGATGCGTCGTAAGTTTTATCTTGTCTACGTCCTGTCTTCTTTAATAATGTTTTATATGAGTGATAAGTTTTTAAGTTTTATTTCTAAATAATATAATGCTACGCTCATTTTCATTTTCTATAAGTGTGGATTGTGGATTTCACATTTATTCAAAGTTCAAAAGCATACTTTTGGCGTATCCACAATTTCTTTCATACGCTATCAGGCGTCGGGCGTACCGTGTAAATAATAATTAATTTTATTGTAAGTGCTTATATTTTATTGCGAGATTTGTCAACAGAATGCACGATGTATTTTGTTGCTTGAAATATTTATTAATATTTTGTTAATGTAATGCCTAAATAGAGTTTTATGACTAATGTGAGTTTTATGACTAATGTGAGATTTGAAATGCAAGAGTTGGTTGGATACAGTGAGTATGTAAATAACGACAGTAAATCCATTTGCATGTTTAAAGCTATATGATCTATGATGTGTTTTGAATCGAAATAAGATTAGTTTTTTATTATAGTTTTTTTAATATTCGCAGTTTAAGTAATAAAACTCTTCTTTTTTCACTCAGATATTGAAAAAAGACTCCAGGCTTTGCAGTTAACTACTTAAAACTTCTTCCTTTTGTACGGCGTCTAGAAAAGCCATTTTTTATAGCAATTAAGTTATATACGATTTTTATTTCTATTCTGTGGACTCTGTTTTAATGAATGAGCAAGAGGGTAAATCACTATTCTTTGAGGTAAAGGAAAAGGACCTCCACGTTAATTGAATTTATATCTGCACTCGCAATGGACCATCAAAAAAATGACAACAGACTCAGAGAGTGGGTGTTAAAATAATTTGTATCTGGATTCCCAACAGAAAAGATCCCGAGGCAATCCAAGGTTATGTGGGAGAGACTGTCTCGCAGTCTTCTTCTTAAGTCCCAGACAACCTGAGGAGACTTGAGAGGCCATTGTGCAGAAGGTCGGCCAGTGTCATAGCGATATGGATAAATATCGTAGAGGAAATCACAAACCGTCTGGGTGCTGACGAATGACGTTATCATCCAACGACCTAGCATAGGAGACAATTTTTCATCATTTCATTTATAATCATATTTTCATAAGGCGATAAGGCAATTTACGGATTTCTTCATTACGTATTCGTTCAAATTGAGAGAACGCTAAAACCTTTTTTTATGACAATCTTTATATATAAAAGAGAATGTATGTTTGTATGTGCCCTAATAACTCCTAAACTATTCGACTGATCTCAATGAAATCTTTTGTAATAGATTCGTTGAAGCTCAAGGAAGGTTTACATATATAATTTAAATGGCAAAACAACGTTTGCCAGGTCAGCTAGTAAGGAATGATACGAGCAGGACGTTCAGCTAATGGTAATTGATAGGCCCTGCCCATAATAATGTAGTGCCGCTCAAGATTGTTTAAAAACCCAAAAAAATCTGAGCGGCACTACAATTGCGCTCGTCACCTTGAGACATAAGATGCTAGTCTCATTTGCCCAGTAATTTCACTAACTACGGCGCCCTTCAGACCGATACAATAATGCTTACTGATTACTGCTTCACGGCAGAAGTAGGCGCCGTTGTGGTACCCATAATCTAGCCGGACTCCTGTGCAAAGGAGCACAAACACAGTACAAACATTAACGTGTTTTAAGAATGGCAATTTTATTCCTCTGGTGTTGCATCAGAGCATAGGCAGTAGGCATTAATTATCACTAATCATCAGGTAAACTGTTTAGTCGTTTGACGTCCAAAAAAGAAATTTATCACCAAATTAACAGTAAGTCGACTCATACAGGCGCAGAAAGCACAGGGCAGAACCTAATAACTACACCACATTTTTCATTACCAGTGGGAGGCTACTTTGCACAGGAAGCCGGCTAGATTATGGGTACCACAACGGCGCCTATTTCTGCCGTGAAGCAGTAATGTGTGAACATTACTGTGTTACGGTCTGAAGGGTGCCGTAGCTAGTGAAATTACTGGGCAAATGAGACTTAATATCTTACGTCTCAAGGTGACGAGTGCAATGGTAGTGCCGCTCAGAGTTTTTGGGTTTTTCAAGAATCCTGAGCAGCATTGCATTGTAATGGGCAGGGCGAATTAATTACCATGGGCTGAACGTCCTGCTCGTCTTGTCCCTTATTTTCATAAAATATCCACCTATATCTATTCATCAGTAATTGCTATAATCAGAATTCAACACGAATAAATTAATAGGCGTAAAGCTACAAAGAAAATTAAAATGGCAACAGTAACATTACTTGCAGTCGTGTCATCGATTGAAAATTGATCGCATCTCAGTAATTGCATCGAATGGCGTCTCTATAAAATAGCCTTGAGTTGTTTTACGAGTCGATTTGAGGAACGAATTCAATTTCGTTGAGAGAGCCTGCAGTCGTAAACCTTTGACCTGTTTGCCACTATAACATTACGTTAATATAAAATTATCGAGATGGTAATAAAATCGTTAATATGTCAATTTATTTAGTAAATCTTTGAGTACCGTCATATATTATTATCTACTAAATACTGATTGTAACTCGTAGTTTATGGGTTTTGTTAAGTCGCGGTGACAAACCGTGATTAATCGTTATTAATTTTGGTAAAAACTGTTTATAAGCTATTTATTAAGTATTTCAAAATTATTTCCTGGACCTCCTCTTACATAAGAGAAGCTTAAGGTAGTGCTCTACCCTCAACATTCATCGACGACAGCACTGGTGATGCCGTATACACTGGCCATGCAGGTCTCTCTCGGGAAATCGTCGACTAGTGCCGGGAGAAACTTGTGTTTTCTATCTCTCTCGAGATGGTCACGGAATGGGGAAAATTAGCCTTGTCCAATTTGACCCCCAGACGACTCAAGTTTTCGCGTTTACCAATAAAAAAAACCTATTTGTAGTATCACCACTCTTCAACAACACTTCCCTTAAAGCCTCGCCTAGTATCGGAATACTGGGTCTAGAAATCTCTAGTGATTGCTAATACCGCGGACATCTGGAGTGCAAAGCCAAATTGGCTTTGAAGAAGCTGGGCGTCATAAATAGAGCACGGCAATACTTCCCAGCCGGCTCACATTCTAGCGCTCTACAAAGCGCAGGTCTGGCAACATATGGAGTATTGCTGTCATCTCTGGTCTGCTGCACCCCAGTATCTGACCGCGTTGAACGCAGAGCAACTCAAATTGTCTGAGAAGCAGTACTCTGTGAAGAGCTCGATCCCTTGGCGTTGCGTAGAGACGTCGCTTCATTGTGTGTCTTCTACCGCATTTATCATTTATCACGGGAACTGTTCCGAAGAGTTTTCACTTGATTCTCCCGCTCCTCGTATACTTGGTTATAACCTAGGTCCTAGCGGCTATTCTCATACCAAAAGGGATAGCTATTGCGCGTAAGGTCATGAAGCTATCTACGTAATTGACGTATAAAATTAATTAGTGATTATAATTGAGTTTGATAAGAATGAAAAAACCAGGCTTGTTATCA
The DNA here is from genome assembly GCF_905404315.1 of Leptidea sinapis. NCBI lineage: Eukaryota > Metazoa > Arthropoda > Insecta > Lepidoptera > Pieridae > Leptidea > Leptidea sinapis. The sequence goes on along the minus strand of NC_066278.1, from coordinate 974,199 downwards.
GACCACCAGTCGCTTCATTTTTCGCTTAGTATTTGACCTGATTCCTGCCACCGAATTCCACCTTCGTACGACGCGCCACAAATTAAGTTATCATCCCCACTATCTGGATGTGTAGCGGTCCTCCAGATTGCGTTTTCAAGGAACTTTCTTCCACGTACTACAAAGCTGTGGAATGCGCTGCCTTGTGCTGTGTTTCCGGGACGATACGACATGGGTACCTTCAAAAAAGCACGTACATCTTCCTTAGAGGCCGGCAACGCTACTGTGATTCCTCTGGTGTTGCAACATAATATGGGTGACGGTGATCACTTTACACCAGGTGACCCGCACGCTCATTTGTCCTCCTTTTTCATAAAAAAATATGTCAAAAAACAGTTTTCTTGAAACTGAATTATATCAAGTCAAATAATCTATGAGGTCAATAAAATATATTTCAATAAGAATTATTCTGTTTAACATAGTATATGTAAATAATATCGTTAAAAATGGTCGCTTCTCGACTCAGATACCGAGTTAGGTTAACCGGGTAGTAAAGTCACTGTCGTTATTATCTAATATATAAAATTCTCGTGTCATGGTGCTAAACATTGAACTCCTCCGAAACGGCTTGACCGATTCTCATGAAATTTTGAGTGCATATTGGGTAGGTCTGAGAATCGGACAACATCTATTTTTCATCCCCCTAAATGTTAAGGGTGGTCCACGCCATTTATTTTTTTAACATTTTTTTTAAATTTGTTTGATTATGACTATGTCAGCATTAAAAATACATACAACTTCAAATTTTCACACATCTACGATCAACAATTACTTTTGTATTACGATTTTAATATCAGCAATACAACGTTTGCTGGGTCAGCTAGTTATTTATAAAATACTTCACACATAATAACATATGAAAGTCAAATTTATTTTCTCAAATTTCTTTAGGAAAGAGATCACGCCACCTACAGCCTCTTTTAATCCCAACAGGAGCACTCCCGGACTTCCTAAATTTCCTAGTTTCGTGGATTCCTAGATTAAATAAAGCTACTAATAAAGTTAATAATTAAAAAAGTAAAAAGCCTTGATGCACCTCACTTGGCTAAATCGGGTAATTAAATATTTAAATGATATATATAAACAGATACTAGCTGACCCAGCAAACGTTGTATTGCTGATATTAAAATCGCGATACAAAAGTAACCGTTGATCGTAGATGCGTGAAAATTTTAAGTTGTATGCATTCTTTAATGCTAACTCATAATCAAACAAATTAAAAAAAAATGTCAAAAAAATAAAAAAAATAAATTTAGCGCGGACCACTCTTAACATTTAGGGGGATGAAAAATAGATGTTGTCCGATTCTACCGATACCAATATGCACTCAAAATTTCATGAGAATCGGTCAAGCCGTTTCGAAGGAGTTTAACAACAAACACCGCGACATGAGAATTTTATATATTAGATTATATTTACTTACTTCTACAACAGGCTGATATAGAGATCTACAAAAAATGCTATGTGTAGCGATATTCAAAAAAGATGTTAATAAAACGTGGGTGAACTTTTAAGTAAAAAGATACTACACGTTAGAGTGAAGAAAAAATTGAAATTTAGTTTAGTATGAAACTTACAGTGATTTGACATAAGTTTGAAATAGTAGTAATTACAGTATCGCGATTGGCCACGAAGTATAAACCGGCTAAGTTTGAAAGCGAACAGTTGCGTATAACGTTGTAGATTTTGGCTATCTTCTTTTTTTACAAGAATAAAGCCGTCATCTGTCAATCTGTCAATGATTTTACGTTTTATAAAATCGAGTAAACATGCTTTTTTCTTAGAGAGTTTCGCTAGTCTGCGATTACCTGCCTATCCCGTGAATTAAACTAGGCATGACGGTAGATTTTGGATTCGACACGTCGAAATGACTTTATTTCAGCAATATAATAAACTTAAACTCTACTGTATTTTTATCAATGTAATTTAAATTAAACGCTAAAGCGCTCGTTAGTATCATGGGGGGCGATTATGACGTCACGCCGCAGAAACTCACAACGCGTAATATAACAACCAAAACTTCAATAGACGCGGTGACGATTATAGAGCCGTTACGTCATTCATAGTTCCCACTTTTTAGGGTTCCGCAGCCAGATTAAGATTAAGATTTTCACACCAAAATAGAAAAAAACAATAAATTTTGAGTCTCCATACATAGAACTGAAACTCAAATTTTTTTTTATCAAACCTATATGTATGGGGTATTAATGGATAGGTCTTCAATAATGATATTGAGGTTTGCAATTTCATTTTTTCTAAACTATATATTTTGCGCGACAGACACCTCAAAAGTGGTAAAATATGTGTCCCCCCTCCTGTTACTTCTAAAATAATAGAATGATAAAACTAAAAATAATATATGATGTATATTATGCCATGCAAACTTCCACCGAAAATTGGTTTGAATGAGATCTAGTAAGTAGTTTAAAAAAAAACTTATTAAAACATCGATCAAAGTTACATCGAACTACAAGACCTTTAATATTATGTTACTTGCTGCTACGGAACCCTTCATGGGCGAGTACGACTCGCACTTCGCCACTTTTTATTATGTTGAATGTCTGTGCAGGCTATCTCTCTCAGATTTTTTTACTCAAATCATTTTGTTTTAGATTCTTTAATACTGTTTCGCCCAATTTGAATATAAAAGTCCCGCTAGGTTTTTTGCACCTATTCTTCTCAGCCAAAGGATTTTTTCAGAATAGATTTTATAAGCCGACCTACAATTAGGTATAATTAAGCATTTTATTCAGTTTAAACATCACATAATTCAGGCAGTATTAAAACAAGATATTATATTACATTACTATGATAGACAATATCTTCCCTTCATATGTATTTCCTTCCATATAGTTTCGGTTGTGAGCTGCGAGATGAGTTTCAATAAGTATATTTTATTTGAAGTTGGAAAAAGGGGCTCGTTAAACAATTTTATCAAAGTAGAGATGTATAATGTTTACATAAAAATAATATGTAAACAATATTTAAACAAGGTTGGCACAAATTTTTAGTCTGTCATTGTAAACAAAACAGAAGTTCCCAGCTCTTTTTCATATATCCAACTATTTAATAAATAAATTTAAAACCAGAAGCCGTATGTTCGCCTTTATCTCAACCAACGGGTAGACTCATAAAGAGCCAGTTGCACCAACCACGGCGTAATGTGGCGGTTAACTAAATATTGTTTTTTAACATTACATCTGATAAATAATTACAAAAGAATTGATTATGCAGCAGCTTTATATCTTATAAATTATAAACGTTGCAGAAATTTGAAACGTATCTACCATCCACACGTGAAGGTCATTCAACGTGCATTTTTTAAGGAACATTCTTCCACGCTATACGAGCATCCGTCCGTCGTATTTTCAGATTGATATGATGATATTAATACCATATTTGTGCTGTGGGCCGCGCTATTTATAATCTAGGCCCTAAATAAATTAAAACCATTTTTTTTAAACGCATTTGCTAATTGTCTCGTAACTCTGATTGTCATAATGTTAACGCCAGGAACAAACATAAGCTTCTTATGCCTACTACTCGGTTAAGTTTGGTTAGTAAGTCTTTTGTTGATCAATGTGTAGACTTTTACAGAATAATCCCAAAAAAACGTACAAAACAAATGTGTCAGGAAATACATAAGTGTTAAATCACGTTTACAGGTCCCAGGGAATGGAGTGATTGCCCATAGGACTTAGCCCATTTAAATAAAATATTAAATAGTGTAAGATTTTTTTATTTAAAAAGAGGGGTCTCGGGGGTTTGTCTGAGTTTCTTGCACTACATTTTTTTCGGATTGGTTGTATAAATATTGGCGTTCAATAAGTGATTTAAAAATATTTTTATAAAAATATATGAATTTAAATATTAAGGATTCATAACCTTATATTTTTATAATACTGTATGCAATAAGAATAAAAAGTTGTATTAAAAAGAGTGTGTGTACTTATGTACACGCATTAGAAGTTATACTTCTTTGGCGTATGAATAACGTAAAAATAAATCAAATTTTAACAAATAGTTAAGATCAAAGATAGTATAAACACTCAGCATTTAAGGTTAATATAAACAAGTATAGATTTTTTTTTTATTTATACATAAAATTTGTTAATATACCAGAAATAAAACAAAACGAAAAAAAAAAACATATTTTAGATAATAATGTAATAATTTTTAATTAACGATGTAAATAAATTATACATACCGACAATTAACCTCAAATCAATAAATGCGCTCAAAACAGTTTATTCAAATCAGTTTTATCACTAATATTCAATATATATAGATATACTAATAAATTATTAGTAAATACTATCACCGTCGTATATGATTGATTTAATAAAAACACCAAAATAATATATATTTATTCACACTGTTTAATTGTAATGTTACGAAACACGTGTTCTAAATATAAAATTACTAGAATATACAACTTGAACATAGTTATCAATTTTCATGCCACCTAGAAGTTAGAACTAACTTCACGATGTAGAATTCAGTTGTCGGTGTTCGCGCGCATCGTAAAAATTCACTCTCATCATTTTTCTCCATCGCGCCAAAACAAGTATAACTTCAATAAATACAATTATTTTATACTAAATATAACGTATAAAAATATTTAGTTTTAAAAAAAAAATCACATATATATTTGCGCTTAGAATGATAAACCAGTGATTAAATAAACTAAGAGTGAATAAGTGTTTGTGCAACCGGCTCCCACACAGTAGAGCTCAAGTGATGACAGAGCTGATACAGATCTCCTCATTACACGCTCTTACAAACAACACTGCATACTTACAGCTAACCAAAATATCATAAAACCCCATTTGTTTACACCAAAACATACCTTATTAACGATACTTAGGGATCAATTTTCCTACAATGACTAATATTGTAGCGATTTTAAAACTGTGGGTACAATATCTTTGAAACTTAAATACAGCTATTATTAGGTGTTAGCGTGATCATTTGACAGGTTGAAAACGTTTACAGATTGTAGGTATATTGTGGGGCAATCTGGCTTCCTGCACATATTGTAAACACTGTTTTGCTCAGTATTTGGTACAATAATGGCTTCTCATTTCAGTGCATGATGATAATATGAGTTCATGCGTGGGATGATCGGTATATTAAATAAGGTGCTTCTATACGATAATATCCCAGATAATTAATGTTGTATATCAATTTTTTGGCAAGGAAAATCAATAAATCGGAAAATTCGTTATTAAACAAACTATTAAGTTGTCTTGGTAATTATAACAGCAGTTAATTAACGACCGACGGAACGGTTTTGGCCGTGGCCATGGCGATCTTCTGGTTTACCTAACTATTGCTATTGAAAGCAAGGAAGAAGGCCTGGCAGTTAGTCTTGATATAGCAAAGGCCTTCGATCGTGTATGGCACAAAGCGCTTCTGTCGAGATTTCCATCATTTAGGCTTCCCGAGAGTTTATGCAAGTGGACCAATAGCTTATTCACTGGGTGGAGTATACCTGTAAGTCCGCCCTCGAAAAATCATCGGCCAGTGTCGGAACAAACTTGTATCTTTTACCCAGTGCTCTATCTGATAATAATGTAATAACCTCTAAGGATAATCTTGTTCAATTTAACCCCCAGAAGAATTAAGTTTGGGCGTTAACTTCGACGACATTCCCCTTAGTGCCGTGACTATTACCGGACGGAATACAGGCTCTCGAAAACTTGAGCATTTATCAATTCCATGGTCATTAAATTTACTTCAAAGGAACTGAGGGTCATTATTAATAGAACGAGATACTACTTTGGCCCACATTGTAGCAATATATAAAGCGCAGGCCGGGCCACAGGAGTGTTTCCATCCTGGGTCTGGTGCACCATTCTCTTGTAATCCCCCCCCCCCCCCATATTGAAGGATTGGCGAACAGGCTTACTTCTGCAGCATATGGGGTAAAAATAACTGACATAGATACGGCGCGACTAGTTTAGTTATTTTCATAGTCTAATGTCCTACGGTATATTATGATGGGGCAGTGCAGCCGATATTAATACCATCTTTGTGCTGCAGCGAAGGCTATTCGCGCTATTTATAACCTAGATTCTAGGTCTTAAAGAATCATTAAGAGATAAATTTAAAGAAATAAACAGTTTGACTGTTGAATCTCAATATATTCTTGGTGATGTTCTTTATGTTCATACTCGTAAGCACATTAAGTAATGTGCTAGAAACTGTGACAATCATAATAATGTTAGCACGGGAAACAAACATAAACTTGTTATGCCTTCTACTCGGTAGAGTTGAGTTTATAAGTATATGTTCGACAATATGATCCCAGTAAAATATGCAAAACAAATGTGTTGCGAAATTTAAAATTGTTAAAAAAAACGTTTCTGTTCGAAAAGTTATTATAGCATAAATAATTTTCTTAATGATACCACAGACTGGGAATGTAGCGGACACCCTCAGGCTCTTTAAGTATAAATGTTTATTGTACATTGTAATCTATATTTATATAAAAAACAGACCGCTGAGTTTCTTGCGCCCGTTTTTCTCAGGTATGAGGCAGTAAACTTTGAATGGGTGGTAGTTTTACCCCCTTATTCATAATGGTCCGCTAACTTTAAACAGCCGCTTAGGAGTGTTTTTTCTCATTCTGACTTAGGTCAATAGAAGAAGACAGAGTGAGAATTAGCAATGTTTTAAGTTAGCAGACTATTATGAATAAGGGGATTAGAGTTTAGACGCAATGAGTGATTTTGAATCCTATTTTGAATAAAAATATTTGAATTTGAATCACAAGAGCGTTGCCGACTTATGAATCATTGAATAATCGTACATATGAATAATTCTAATACTGAAAAAAATAACATTTAAAATTTCGCCAAATATAAACACCAATCACGTTTAAATTACTTTATTGGTAGAATAGATTAATAATTGTAAGTACATATTTTTCTTATTAATACAAACAAATTTATAAGCAATAAATACTCACACATTAAATTCAATATTTTCATTTCTCTACAAAAAATTAGTACCTAGTTAGTAAACCAGATTTGCCATCAATCATTGTACATATTACCATCACAGTCATCACTGCTAGTTCTACAAATTATGTCTTTTACTCCACTTAGCATATCCTTCACATAAATGTACTAACCCAGAAAATAATTGTTCCGGCAGTAAGTATGTTTCATCGATTTCATTCAAATCTCTCTTTCTCCTGCCGTAGGATGCGAACTGTGTCTGCGGCCGTTTTATTCCAGCGTTGACAAAGAAGGTAGGCTGAGGGGTGACAACTGGCATGCTATTCTGTTTCGACTTTATTGCTTGAACGATTAAACAGAGCAAATAGCCACCGAAAGCTAAAAAAGCCAACGTTGTAACAGACATTGAGAAAACGTGACTAATTTTACTCTCACTATCCTTATTTTCCATTTCTTCTTCGTAATCAGTACGCTTTACAGACGGTGCACGAATAGCCATGGCTTCAGCTCCAAAGGTTTTCAAATAACTCGGAGAAGTTACTGTATAGTTGTCGCTATTGTAATTTTGTGCGGTCCCTTTTAGCGAATTCTTAAGCTGAATCAATTTCTCCACTGGTAACTCATTTAATAATTGAATTTCTGTCGACATTGATCTAGAAAAATGTGTTAGTAATAATAAAAATATATTTAACGCGGCAAGCTTTTCTTGAGAAAACATGATGTTGAATGCGTGTTCAATGCTTGTGAAAAATTATTCTGGTCTACAAAGCACGGTAGGTCATGTTTGAATACTGTTAAGTTTAGGCCTGTTGCATAACATTTCAATATCTTTTAGTAGTTCAGTACCAATATGAAGTTAATAATTAATATGTTTTACAAATTACACTTCATTGTACGATATTATATAAATAAAAGAAAGTTTAAAAGATTTGTGGAACGTATTGTCTAAGAAGATATCATCGCGTAGCGGCACAGAGTGTTTGATTTTTTTTTTCGAGAGGTATAAAATCCATTTACGTATTGAAGACCCCGAAACTCGTCGTCCGTATGTCGGGCTCGGGTGTAAATACCCCCTACCGACTAAAAACCTCCTCTGTGCTGATAGCCCTGAAGGCTTTTACAGCAAAGCCGGGCGGGGGCCTTGGAGGCCGAAAATGTAGCTCACAGGCGCGGGGCGTCTCGGAAGGAGACTCGAACCTCGGACCTCCTGCTCACTAGGCTGGATGGAGAGAAGATCACTAACGATCTAATATATCTGTTAGTCCAGTGGACTCTAGGTTTGAAGAGACTTCGCACTCGCCGTCGAGTGCGATGATATATGTATGTAAGTATGTGTGAGTGTATGTAAGTGTGTGACTATTTGTGTGTAGTGTTATTGTAGGTGTGTGATTTGTGATGTGAGTGTGAGTGGTGTTAAACGATTACAGGACGAGGACTATCTCGTCGGGCTTCTATCAAACTGTGTGAATCGTATTATGGAAATCGTCAAAAAGTGACGAGTGGCAGCGGTTTGATGTACACGGCCGCGCCTACGTCTTCGAGGGCGGTGTGGTTGGTTTGGTGTCGGTGTCGGTGATGGTGTTGGTGTCGCGTTCGCGATCGTAATATAGTCGTCCGGGTCGACTAGTAGGTGTCGAGGTCGCCTCTGTTTGTTCAGACTGTTTTATAAAGGAGTGTAATCACATGCCTCCCTCACCAAGATATTAGGTCCTTACATATGAAATTGGCGTATTTCGTACTGGCCACTTTAATCACGATGTTCTCCTCTTTGGTAAGAAATTCCAAATTCAAATTTGTACAGCTATTTACTCATGTATTTGTGCTTTGATGACCGTCATTCATTTGTTTTTTTCTTTTGTTTTTTTTTGTATGCGTCACTCATTTTACAAAATGGAGAAGTTAAAGTATCGCATTATTTACGAGTACGAGTTCCGCCGTGGCACTAGTGCTGCGGAAACGACTCGAAGGGTGAATGATGTGTATGGCGGTCATGTTGCAAAAGAAAACACAGTTCATTTTTGGTTCCAACGTTTTCGTTCTGGAAAGTTCGACCTGCAGAACAAGCCCCGTGGACGGCCTGAGACCCAAGTTGATAATGAAGTATTGAAGGCTATTGTGGAAGCGGATCCATCGCAATCGGTGTTAGTGATAAAACTGTTTTAATTCACTAGAAGCAAATTGGGAAGATTAAAAAGCTTGAAAGGTGGGTACCTCACGAATTGACTGAAGCAAACCGGCAAACGCGCGTCGACTGCTGCGTTACATTACTGAACCGGCACATTACCTGTGATGAAAAACATGGACCCATGGACCATGGACAAAATATAGAAATTCTTACGTAACCAGATTTAATGTTGCCAAAAACGCCAGTGACTTGTACGCTCATTTGTTATCCCACATTATAGTCAAAGTCAAATAAATTTTATTCAAATAGGCTTAAGCTAAGCGCTTCTGAATCGCCATATAAAATATTTAAATAATTTGAATTACTGACTACCAAATGTTGGGGAAAGTAGAGTAGAATATAAAACAACAGTTGCAAGTATTTTTTATTTAAAAATGTCCGTCAGGGAAGCTACCCATTGAACTTCGGTTGCCACGTTTTGTTTGCGCAGATAGGTAATGCAGCTGGGTTGATCATGTAGTGAATAGAGTGCCATCGCGTGTTTTTGCCCCATATCTTTATATATATATATATATATATATATATATATATATATTTCTTGTGTGCATGTGTATGTCACTGAACTCCTCCTAGACGGCTGGACCGAGTTTGATGAAATTTTTTGTGTGAGTTCAAGGGGATTCGAGGATGGTTTAGATTCACAATTGAACTACCTCCTAAACGGCTGGACCGATTTTGATGATATTTTTGTGTTTTCCAGTGAATTTGAGATTGGTGTGTGTCTTCAGGTGGATTCGAGAATGGTTTAGATTCACAATTAAACTACCTATTAAACGGCTGGACCGATTTTGATGATTTATTCGTTTGTTTCAATGAATTTGAGATTGGTTTAGATTCTCAATTCCGTCCATATAATATAATTCTCCTGCTCATGTGTATGTTAGTGAACTCCTCCTAACGGCTGGACCGATTTTTCAAATTTAAGACGTGTGTACAGGACAACGTCTGTTGGGTCCACTAGTTTTTATATATAAAGATTTTATCCACGCTTCGGTTGGAATCTGTACCAGAACGAGGCTAGGCCATTACCATCCTTTATTATGAGCGTTTTGTACTACTTTTTAAAGATCATAATTTCGGTTTGGTTAATGCTGAAATGTTCACGATAACTTGATTGATCATGCATATAAATAATGTAAAGTAACTTTTCTTCCAGCCTTTGCGAAGCCTATGTACAAAAGTGTAGCTTGGTCGTTTTATGTACGTGAATCGTGGATCTACGTGCCATAAAATTTCAATCAAAACAGAATACTTAGTTAGGGGAAATCGCCATAATATGATATGTACTAATGGATGATATGTTTTTTTATTGTTCTTCGATTGACACAACTGTTTTTCATTTTGGCACGCAGTTTGAGTTGCACCTGTAGGGAATTGAGATTAAATACAGTGTTGTTTTAATTAGAACATAATATTTTAAAGTGTGCCTTGCTAATGTCATAATGGACAAAGACATCAAACAAAGAGTTTGTCTTAAATTTTGTATCACCAATGGAATTGGTGATACTTACAAAGCGATCAGAAGCGGTAGAGTTGGAAGATTTGGTTCGACTGAAGTTAATGTAAAAGTTAAGGAAGTAATAGTTACTGAATAGACGCTGAACTGTCTCCCCTTATTCATAATGGTCCGCTAATTTTAAACAGCCGCTTAGGAGTGTTTATTTCTCATTCAGACTTAGGTAAATAGAAGAAGACAGAGTGAGAATTAGCAATGCTTTAAGTAAGCAGACTATTATGAATAAAGGGGTCTGTGTTTCACCAGTCGATCCGTATCATTTTAAATAATCACTTGGGTATTGAATCATTGTTTTCCTGTGAGATCGAATCAGAAATAAGGAGATCCGTAGCAGAACCAAATTCACCGTCATAACCTAAATGATTGCAAAACTGAAGTCGCAGTGGGAAGCGCACATAGTTTGACGGACAGATGACCGACCGGTGGGGCAGTGAAGTCCTTGAATGGCGACGACGTACAGGAAGACGAAGAGTTGGTAGGTCCCCCCAAGATGGACCGACGATGTGCTCAGGATCGCCGGAGTACAGATGAAGGCGAAAAATAAATTTGAACGAATAACTAACATTTTGTGTGTTATTGATCTAGTACCGGTTCTTTTTCGACAGAGTTTACTTTAGACTGCGCCCTGTGTCTAGCACAAATCTAACTCATCTGTGTGTATGTGGTTTGCCTTTTTATCTGACAGAAATTACTTGAGCACGGATGACGCCTTAGGACAATGTCAGTAATAAGCCTATTAATTCTCAACACGTTTATCTATTTACAACTAAATATACAACGATTCGATAGACGAAGGGGAATCGTAAACTCACAACTGAAGTCGAATTACGAACTGATTAACGCCATCTAGTAACCTGACAAGACAACGTTTTGGATTTATTTCTTTTGGTTGCAATAATATTTGATATTATGTTTACGATAAAATAAAATCTTTGAAATGTGTTACAAAATAGGTACTACACAATAAGAAACTAGCACAGCCTGTATAGTTTTGTGACATGTTATGGTCGACTGCTAAAGATACGCTGTCGCGATTATCTTTGTAACCGAAGCGTGCCCACAGACATCTTACATTTCACTGTAATGCGACGCACTCTCCCAAGATGGCGTGCTTTTTGATATTGCTTCTTGTATTTCAAATTGTATCAGGCAGCGAAGCCCCCAAACGGGATGCTGTTCTTGATCACATTAATAATGGAGCGAAATTTGTTCAAGATTTCCTTGGTAAGCGAACTATTTTATTTTGATACTGTTAAAAGTTCAAAGTACACTAGGTTTTAAAAGATAATGATTGTTAGTTAAAAGTTAGTAGATATTAATATTTTTTCTTTTTTTTTTATTTAATTTTGTTTCTGCATAAGAGTTCTCGTGAAAATTTAGTAAAATTTTATTTAAAATTAAATAATTATTAATATAACTCGTAGAACCTTTTCGGAAAGTCACTTAAAAAGTAGTCAGATATTGATTAATTTCAATAAAATTAATTTTGTAAACACGATGTTAAAAATTAAATCAAACTTGTATTACTTTTAAGAATCGCAAGGAAGAAGCCTGGAAGAGTTTCTTGCGCCGTTTCTTCTCTCTCAGAGGCCAAAGCGCCAATTGTTTCCGAAGAGGAAGTAGTGATCTAACAGTCGTCACAAAATCTAATGCAATCAATTTTAGGAGAAAAATACTTTTAGGACTTCTAAAAAGAAATTAATCTTACTATATTGTTTTAGTCTGTCTGTCTTACAAAGCCTGTGTCCAGTGTGAAGTTTTGCAACAATTTGAGGATATAATATAATACAGATAAATTTGTACGTGTTTAGTTTTGTTAATGAGAAAAGTTCCGAAACAAACAAGACGTTCCCTGATGGTAAATGATACGCCCTGCCCATTAAGATGTAGAGCCACTCAGGGTAAAAAAAAAACAAACTCTGAGAGGCATTGCGTTTGCGCTCGTCAGTTGTTTCACTAGCAACGGCACCCTTTAAACCGAGATACTATGGAACAAAGCCTCTCTGAGAAAACTGTTAAATAGATGAATGTTTCTTATATTAGTAGATTAGAGTGGATAATATGGTCAAATAAGCTAGAAGTATGTTTTTAGATACATTAAAATCTATTTTCTTCGAAGCTTTGTAGCTTTGCATTTTAAGTTCGTGATACCGTTAAGAGTAAAGTTATTCCAAGCTTAAAATTATTGTCACACACAATTACATTACAGGAAGAAGTAATTTTAACCTAGGAGTAACTTTACACAGCGTAATTAATAAGATAGAGTAGGTGTCATTACGAGCTTATAAAATTCCTTGTTGCTTCGTAATCTATTACGAAAAACTGATATAATAAATACATATTTGTATTTGCCTCCAGGAACCGACTCAATTGCCCTAAAGGTCGCAAATTTTGTTGTGCGAGCATTTCAAACTGGAAATATTGCGGGGACAAAAGCTGAACATGATCCATCATCAGCTGAATCACCATTATCACCAGGACACGATCATTTTCAAGACAAAGCACCGAATTACAATATCAATGAGAAACCATCATTTTCTTTATGGCGACAATTAATAAAAGTATTGGGCTTGCAGTCGAACCAAATAAGTGCTGTTGCAGTCAATGCTCTTATTTTACTGGCTCAAATGGTAAGACTTACTTACGTTTATACATAAAATAAGTTACCTAGCCGCTGCTAAAAGGGGTTGCCCTGTCGAGGTCTGAAAGTCAGTTTTTTTATTTAGAGAACTTGGATCGAATGTAAATAGTTAGTATAATAAGCGGAGCCAACCTTTTCTTTTTTTATTTTAGAGGGGACAAACTGGCAAGTGAATCGCCTAATGGAAAGTTTAAATAAAATAGCGCCCCGTGGACATCCGCAATACCGCTCCCAATAGAATCCGCAGTGGCCAAGGGATGCGTTGTTGCATGTTGGTCATTGAAATGGTAGTTTGCTTATAGACTTCAAGGTCTCTAAATCTAGCATAACATTTAGAGAAAGCGGGGCTGAAAATGCTGGGAGAAAATTGTGCCGACGCGAATATCTCCAAAACAGAAAGTGATATGCGATCGTATTATGTCACGTAATGCCTTACACGATTTTTTTTCTATGGACGAGGAGAATAATTAAGCAAATTACGGGTCACGTGATGGTATGTAATGACCGCGGCCCATGCTCGCTTTTAATAATAGAGGAATCTTAAGAGCGTTGCCAACCTTACAAAGAATCGAATAAAAGTAAATATGAATTCGAAACACCAGTCAGAATATCTAATAAGAAAAAAATTATATACTTCATCTTCTTCAGCATCTCACTCATTTGAGACAAGATACACAATATTTCAGAGGTTCAGTTACAGAAGAATTATAAGGTATTGGTGATCAATTTCAACAAGGATGATAATTATAACAGCGTCTCATTGGGAGACTTTTTTTGCACAGGATGCCAGTTAGGAGCGTATACTGCACCGGTTTTTCTGCTGTTAAACAATAATGTACGAGCATTATTGTGTTTCAGTGTAAAGTCTGCCGTAGATATTGAAATTACTGGGCTATGGGACTTACCATCTTAAGCCTCAAAGACGATTGCAATTTTGGTTCAATCAAGAATCCTGAGGGGCACTGATTTATAATAGGCTATCTGTAATTTATCATCAAGTGAACGTTTTGCTCGTCTCGTCAACTTTTTTTTTTATAAAAATAAGGGACGAAATGAGCAGGCCGTTCAGCTGATGGTAATTGATACGCCCTGCCCATAACAATGCAGTGCCGCTCGGGATGCTTGAAAAACCGAAAATTTTGAGCGGCACAACAATTGCGCTCGTCACCTTGAGACATAGGATGTTAAGTCTCATCTGCCCAGTAATTTCACTAGCTACGGCGCTGTTCAAATCGAAAGACAGTAATGTTTACACATTACTGCTTCACGGCAGAAATAGGCGCCGATGTGGTTTCTATAATCTAGCCGGCATGCTATGCAAAAGAGCCCCCCACTGGTTATTTTTTCAACTTTTTGCCTCAACTTTTCTCAATAAAAAAGTTTGAGATATTTCACTTCTTATTAGAAGTATATTCCAAGAGTTATGTTTCATACCTAGACTAAAACTTTTACTATTAGCACAGAGTAAAGAGTCTATTAGGCCCCATTCGCATGAGAGTTTAACAAGTTAACTAACATTAATAGTATTTAACTCGGATAGATAATATCACACGGCAAGTCATTTAATTAGAGCGAAAATAATATTATGCTGCTTTCCAATAGAACTGAGGCCCTTTCATTTGGATATACTTATCTTGACCTGAATCCGTACTTTTTTGCTCTTTAATAGACATTGGCTAAATATTTAATTACTTTCTATGCGTGCTTTAAATTTTCTTTTAAAATATAGATAAGATGACATGTAAACAATAAGAGAGCTTACCTATTAATTTCTCTCGTTGTTTGTACGTGTTTGTAATTATAAAAAAAATATTTACTCATTGAAATAATAAACTCAATTGCAAAATAAAATGGACGGTTTAAATTTTTATATTTGTAAGTCTTGATACCAATTATTTAGCGGTCTATAAAATGGTTGATAGAACGATAACAGCGAGCAAAATTATAGCGCTACTTAAGTAAGAGTGTAGTCAATGTTATGTGTCCAAGAGGCTAAATGTGAGTCCTTCGACTGTCCAGAGGACTTGGCAACGATATCAAGAGACTGGCTCCGTCAGTAGAAGGCGTGGGTCTAGAAGCAAAACAATGCACAGAAGCTCGCGAAGACTGCTTCCTGGTGAACCAGAAATCGCAAATCTTCTTAAGTCGACCACAAAATAACTCTAGAGGAAGTGAGAGGTGTGCAAACCAGCTTATGGACTACCAGGAGGAGGCTTCTCGGTGCCAATATAAACAGTCGCCTGTGGCCCTTAATTACTCCGCGAGCACAGAGATGCTAGACTTAGCTTCACTCAAAATTATACGACGTGGACTCAAGAGGACTGGTGTAGACGATTATTCTCGGATGAAGCCAGAATATCACTATATTGATGAGGACACGACGTCAGCGAGTACTGCGAAGGCAAGGGGAACGTTTCGCAGAAGTTTGCTTTGAAGAAATAAGCCCTTATGGTGGAGGCTCAGTTATGTTTTAGACAACGATTAATGTATTGGACCGTACGGAGTTGTCTTCATAGAAAACAGCACTTTGAATGCACACGGGTACATAGAAATCTTAATTCGCGCTCACCATTCTGACGATGTGGAAGTGTATATTCAAGAGGTAGGAATTCGTCGTTTGGATTGGCCAGCTCGAAGTCCCGACCTCAGTCCCATAGAGCACATTTGGGATGTTATAAAACGAAGAGTAGGATCGGTGCAGCCCGCTCCGCAAAATATAAGGAAGTTAGGAATGTAATTGCTGCGCGGTGGGAGCGTATTCCACTAGAATTCCCGGACGAATACAAGCTGTCAATTTAGCATGGGGGGGGGGGGGGAGGGAAAACTAAACTTTACTTTTTATTTTCATGTTAAAATAAACTTGAGTTTTTAGCCTGCTTTTTATCTTATGAACAGATACGCTTTTACTAGCTTTTTTTAGACTCCGTGTCATTTTTTCATTAGTTCACAGAAAATATATTTTGTTTATTTATTTTAAGTATTATGATGATACAAACTACATAGAATTATGAAATAATCTGAAGCTGATGGCATCTTTTTTGGTGGTGGAAAACACTGGTGAAAAAGATTATTTACCTAGGTGCCCGTTTTTTTTTGCAAAAGAGTGTAAATATGGCACCGTTGAGCACTCACCGAGCCAACTACTAACCGCGTGGCAAATTAAATACGAGTAGTTATATCTAGCCGGCATGCTATGCAAAAGAGCCCCCCACTGGTTATTTTTTCAACTTTTTGCCTCAACTTTTCTCAATAAAAAAGTTTGAGATATTTCACTTCCTTTTAGAAGTACATTCCAAGAGTTATGTTTCATACCTAGACTAAAACTTTTACTATTTGCACAGAGTAAAGAGTCTATTAGGCCCCATTCGCATGTGAGTTTAACAAGTTAACTAACATTAATAGTATTTAACTCGGATAGATAATATCACACGGCAAGTCATTTAATTAGAGCGAAAATAATATTATGCTGCTTTCCAATAGAACTGAGGCCCTTTCATTTGGATATACTTATCTTGACCTGAATCCGTACTTTTTTGCTCTTTAATAGACATTGGCTAAATATTTAATTACTTTCTATGCGTGCTTTAAATTTTCTTTTAAAATATAGATAAGATGACATGTAAACAATAAGAGAGCTTACCTATTAATTTCTCTCGTTGTTTGTACGTGTTTGTAATTATAAAAAAAATATTTACTCATTGAAATAATAAACTCAATTGCAAAATAAAATGGACGGTTTAAATTTTTATATTTGTAAGTCTTGATACCAATTATTTAGCGGTCTATAAAATGGTTGATAGAACGATAACAGCGAGCAAAATTATAGCGCTACTTAAGTAAGAGTGTAGTCAATGTTATGTGTCCAAGAGGCTAAATGTGAGTCCTTCGACTGTCCAGAGGACTTGGCAACGATATCAAGAGACTGGCTCCGTCAGTAGAAGGCGTGGGTCTAGAAGCAAAACAATGCACAGAAGCTCGCGAAGACTGCTTCCTGGTGAACCAGAAATCGCAAATCTTCTTAAGTCGACCTCAAAATAACTCTAGAGGAAGTGAGAGGTGTGCAAACCAGCTTATGGACTACCAGGAGGAGGCTTCTCGGTGCCAATATAAACAGTCGCCTGTGGCCCTTAATTACTCCGCGAGCACAGAGATGCTAGACTTAGCTTCACTCAAAATTATACGACGTGGACTCAAGAGGACTGGTGTAGACGATTATTCTCGGATGAAGCCAGAATATCACTATATTGATGAGGACACGACGTCAGCGAGTACTGCGAAGGCAAGGGGAACGTTTCGCAGAAGTTTGCTTTGAAGAAATAAGCCCTTATGGTGGAGGCTCAGTTATGTTTTAGACAACGATTAATGTATTGGACCGTACGGAGTTGTCTTCATAGAAAACAGCACTTTGAATGCACACGGGTACAAAATATATTTTGTTTATTTATTTTAAGTATTATGATGATACAAACTACATAGAATTATGAAATAATCTGAAGCTGATGGCATCTTTTTTGGTGGTGGAAAACACTGGTGAAAAAGATTATTTACCTAGGTGCCCGTTTTTTTTTTGCAAAAGAGTGTAAATATGGCACCGTTGAGCACTCACCAAGCCAACTACTAACCGCGTGGCAAATTAAATACGAGTATGTAGTATATTCTTTGCTATGGTTCTGAAGCCTGCCTGTGTAACTATAATGCGGCCGTAAACATTGTTTCAACTAAAACACTTTTTAAAGTATTGGAAAAGAAATAACTTAACAAGTACGTATGTGTTATATCATGTTCTTGGTGATTTTGTTTTTTTGAATCGCACTTGACGGGATTTTTGGTGATTTTTTTACAGACTCAGCGGGTTTTTATACCTAATAATAGATGGGTGTGATTACCTATCAACGAGTGTAACCCCTTGAAGTCAATTATTAGTTGATACCTTTGTTCCTGATTAATTTATCATTATACCATATTAACAATATTGACAAAATATACCTTACCCATTTATGTTCTGATATTAAAAAACGTTCTTTATTTACAGATAGCAACAATTTTATCCGGCCCAAAACGACAGACTGCCCACCGCAATGATGACTTGCAAACGTGGATACTAAATAAGAACTCGAGGAGACTACAGGATATTATTGCCACTGCTAAAAATGAATCTTTACCTGAACACATCGAACAAATTATTGATGATAACGAAGACACCAGCTGTATCCGTTTATTAATATGTAAAATTACCCCATTTGTCAACAATATGCAGAAAGCTGTATTTAGAAAGGATTTTAATGATGAAAATATAAATGATTCTAAAGAAAAACATGGCGCCAGTCTTCTTTATCGCCATCTACCGTCTGAAGAGGAAATTAGTAGCAAGGGTGAGATCTGTGAACGAAGGTACAAGGATTGCGATCTTAATGAATGAGAACTTAAATTTAATATTTGAACAAACAAGTTCAAATATTTATTATCTGCGTCTTGATTCTTGTATTAAAATTATAAAAGATAATAAATCATGAAATTGTTACAGTTTAACCTATAGTTTGCGCATATCAAGAATCGAACGAACAATTTAATAATTAAATAAGTAGATAAGCTTTTTTATTTTTAATAATATAATTATCTAATCTAAATCGGTCTCTGCTATGGGAGTTGGGCTTGCGATACAAGGATATAGAAAGAAGAAAACGAGTTGCATATATTTAGCAGTAAATTAAGGTGAATATAGCGATTCGATCCAAAACTGTAATTCATTAATGATACCCAAAGTTAGTTTATGTATAATGTTATTAAAGGTTTTTCAAAATTAGTCTAAAATTTATATTATTTCGAAATGTATAATATGAGTTATAAGGGCTAGCCATAAACTGTTCTCTTCCAAGCGAACTAATAAATAATAGTTCATGGATAATAATAATGTTGATTACCTGGAGTTTTGTGAGTCCTGTTTTCCACTCCAAACCTTGAAAGCACGTAACGGTGACAGGAGCAGTGACGGAATCTGCTGAAATCTAAACATTGGGTGCTGCATGAACCTAAGTAACATAAGTGTTGTCCAGGCGCCTTATAGATTTGACACATGATCCAAAGTATCGCAGGTTGTCAAACTTAAGGTATCTTACCTGTTCCAGAGAATAAATATAGTAGAGTTCCAGTATGTTCCAGACAAGTATTGAGGTTACCTTCTGTGGCATTAGATCGGTTTGTTATTTAAAATTTGAAAGATTGTTAATATTGTAGTATAGTATGATATTATATTATTACGGCACACAGACGTGGTCAATATTGGCGTGATGAGAAAGCTTATGGTCGGTCAGAATGCAATCCTCGGAGTCTCCCTGCAAGATAGAATCAGAAATGAGGATCTATAGGTGAACCAAAATCACCGATAAAGCCCAAATTAATTACAAATCTGAAGTGGCAGTGGGCAGGGCACATAGCTCGACGGACAGATGGGCGGTGGGGAAGTAAAGTCTTCGAATGGCGACCACGTACCGGAAGACGCAGTGTTGGAAGGCCCAACACTGCGTTGGGTATACAAGGTAGACCGCTGATCTGGTCAAGATCGCTGGAATCATTACATCATCCATGATCAAGCGTATTTTGTGTCTTTTTATGTTATAAGACAGTGACAATTTGAATACGACAAAAATTGAAATAAACCGGATCACGGACTGCGTATTCATGGAACAGTTCTGACAACAGTTCACAGATAGAATACAAACACTATTAAAGACCTCTTCTGTTTTAAACTTTCGAATTTCACGCAGTCTAGTGTGCGGCGCGGAAATAATGTATGTAAATAGGTGTTGGTAGTTGGGAGTTGCATAACGGAGACCAATGACCACCGGGCCAATATTATTACATCGCTATTTACTTTTTGAACTGATATTACGTCTATTTGCGAGACAGCAAGGAGTAACTTAAGCTAAAAGAATATGTAAAGTGGTCCTGTAGATGAATGGAAGACTGAAGCTTCACATTTGCAAATCCAATTTTCTTTTTTGCAAATGCTTCTATCTCCTCCTCAAAATTTGTAACATTAGCAGAGCTTAATTCCAATGGCTTCCATAGTATTTAATGCAAATTATCTTTACGAATACATTATTGAACATACGTGCAATTTAACTTTACAAGGGGGGAAACTTCCCATCATACCCCTGTACCCACTTTGTTGCTTTACTTTTTACAGATCTAGCTAGCTTCCTTTTTCGCAAATGTATTTATTATCTCATCGAAATTTGCTAACGATAAAGTTATTTCCGATCCGGTACAACACAGCGCAGCTAATTATAAACTTATTAATTTGTAATAGAATCCTCTGAGAAATTCGTCTCATTGGCTAATATTACGTAAGGCCTAGAAAAGAAATATTAATATGTTTTTCTTTTGCAATATTGTAAAGAATACTGCGGCTATTGGGTATTTAATTAATTGAGTTTAAAAAACAACAAATGCAAAGATTTTGTATAAAGTATATTAATAACTAGCTTACAACTTAGCATTAAAACCTCATATTTATGCTCAAATATTACAATGGTTGTTGATAAAAACATTTTTTATCAACAATCGCTGCTCCTTAATTCTTAATTCTGAGTGCAAAAATAAAAAAAAATTGCGCTGTGTTTTTCAAACATTATATCATCATTTAGAATTTGAAAGATTTTATTTATAAAGGTCAGTTAGACGTGGAAATATCTAGCGTTCCAACATAGTGAACCCGATCTTGTAGGTTATAAGGTATCTAACATCATATAGCCCTAACGTTGACACGTAAATATGAATATTATTGGTTAACCATATTACACAAGAAAATATTGTGTTGATACCTAAGCATTGCTGAAGAATGGGATTTGTTACTTAGAGTTGTATTGTCTAAAGAATAACCTTTGTACAAATCTATTGTAGTGTTCACACAATAGTCAATAGTTACCACAAACCTATACTAGGAGTAACAAAAAGCTCACATTATTGGTAAGTCTGTATTGTTTACAATGGCATTCGTATTTACAAAAAAGGCTCGGCGCAGAACTTGTGTCATTAAAAGGGGAAGAAGTGAAAAAGTCAAACATAGGGCCTGTTTAGCGTCAAGGGGTCTGCTTGCGTACATCGACAGTAATTAATCCTCAAAATCCGTTCTTAATTATTTATTGTTCATAGGCACTTCATCATCATCAGACCCAACGCTGCCCTCAACCAACCTATTCCGGCGATCTTGACCAAATCGTCGGTCCATCTTGTGGTGACTACCAACACTACGTTTTCCGTAGGCATAGGCTGGCCCTAATCGACGAAATCCATAGCTTTTTAACTCTACAATGAGAATTGTAATCGTTCGGCATAGATAGATTTTTGTAGCATACACACATAGGTATCTAGACCAGTATGATAAGAGAAATAAATTATATTTTGTTTAATTTGAATGATTGTTTGAGGAAAGAACTCAAAAAATACGTAGTTAGCAGATTTTAAAAAGATTGTCACCTATTGACGTAACTGGTTGCAATGCCTAAAAAAATGTTTAGTCAAACCCTTTTTTTGGAGCGGAGGAATATAAATTTACGTATTAAAGATGGGGCCCACATTTCGCGGACACCCTACCGACGAAAATTTATGCTGTTAGCCCTACAGGCTTTTACAGCGACATAGGACGTGTCAGTCGCGGGGCGTCTCGGAGGACTCGAACCTTTGACAGGTGTTTTTTTTAATGAAAATAAGGGACGAGACGAGCAGGACGTTCAGCTGATAGTAATTGAAACGACATGCCCATAACAATGCAGTGCCGCTCACGATTTTTGCAAAACCCAAAAATTCTGAGCGGCGACATAAGATGTTAAGTCTCATTTGCCCAGTTATTTCTCTAGCTACGGCGCCTTTCAGACCGAAACACAATAATGCTTACACATTCTTGCGTCACGGCAGAAATAGACGCCGTTGGGTACCCATAATGTAGCCGGCATCCTGATCTGGTGTTATTAACTAATAAACATAACATTTTATGTGTCAAAATTGACGAGAGCAATTACGATGGCGCTCAGAATTTTGGGTTCAATTAGGAATCCTGACTGGGACTTGTGTTGGAACTGTATTGTAATGAGTAGGTCTGAATATCATTTACCATAAGGTATTACTAAGGTTACATAATATATTGCTTGTCTTGTCACATTTTCTCATAAAAATTTAACTTATCATTAAACCCAAATTTATCCTACTTTTATGAATTATTAACGTCTATTGCAAAAACTATTTAAGATTGGTAAAATATTGTGTATCTCAATTTGGGAACAGAAGCAAAGCGAATGTGGGTCATCAAACATAAAACAGTACAGATAAATAAAGGTATGGCAGTATGTTGGTAGTGGAAAAGACATCAACGAGAGACATACCGTTATCATTATTTAGGTTTTCTTATTGAATAATATTATGTACCTGCTATTATAATATTCTGAATTCTTGTTCTTATATTTGAGTAACTGTTCTGAGCAATTGGCACAGTAGGTACGAGCGGCGATTAGGTGCTATTTTGCGAAAATCCATAGTTATCTAAATGTTATAAATAAATTGTTAACTTCGATAAGTTTTGTTAGTCTATATGAATAAACCATGTTTAAATAATTAATAAGTGATCGTTTTATCCATGTTTACAATTCGAGCAAAGCATAAGCAGTGTTCAAGACCTTGCTATAACAGTTCCAAAGAAGCCCGAGAAATGTTCAGTCTCATTTGGTTTTGTGCATAAGTACCTTACCATTCTAGGAACCCAGCACGTAGAACTATTTTCGTTCCTTAGCGTTCGTGTAAAATCCTATGCACTGTACCAACAAAAAGGAGAATGGGACTTTTGGGCCTGATGGTTAACAAGTTGAAATATACTTTAAAAAAAAAAGGGTATATTTTTCTGATGTAAAATACAAAAAACTAGCTCATTTTGCAATATACAAACCGAAAAAACATTAAAATAAAGAAAATCGATTAAAATGACTGAATCGAATGAATATTTAATCGATTAAAATAACATTAAGATCCAGTTGTTTTATTTCAATAATATTAGTAAGGTGCATAGTTTATGCTCGAATTATTATTATGAAAAAAAAATATTATTTTCTCAGGAAAAAAACAGAACTGAGCAATTATTTTATTATCAATAAATCGATTAACATAAAAAATCAATATTAATGAAGTCCTTGTTCCTCAACGCTAACTTCACTTTGACAATGACAGTCTGACATATCATTTCGTTTCTTCGTCATTGTCACTTCGTTTCTTGTTGTATTCGTTGAGTTACCAACTTGTTAGCTACCTACCCAAATGAATTCCAAGGAAAGTAATAATTTGTCTCTAGCAGTCTGTTCATGTATGAACTAATGAGTATATATTATTCTTATCCGAGCAAATAAAACTATCTTTTGCTAAAGCAAGCTAAAGGTATACTATATTATATTATCTAATTACCAATTGTCTTGTATTATAATGCAAAAAAAATGTTGTTACATTAGTAGATAGGTATACGTAGATAAGTAGGTATTTTTTATCTAAAACAGAAAACAAGGTTCGTACCCATCTAATATAAGTATGTGATAAATCCTTAGCAGCTAGGTATTTAATAAATCTAGAATAGATGAGCTGTCAACATATAGTTTAAGACATAACCTCATTTTTATATCTTCGATTACTCAGCTCCTAGATTGACAAATCTTGCAAAATTTTCAATTATGGATTATTAAAATGTTATCTTTTAAATGGTGCTACTTTCATCTTGTTATCACTTGGGCCCAGGAATGTATGGAAGCGTTTAAATCTCCTTTTTGTTTCATATTGTGTGACTCGACGATCCAATAAAACAATCTCTCGATGTTTTTTTAACCATATCTTCTGTCACTGCCATTGATGAGCGACCCGAGGGTCATCTTTATTGGTTCTTCCACATTCCAAATAGAAAACATTCGGCGCGCCAACTTGCAAATGTAAAAAATGGGTGGACCTAAACTATCCTGCAAGTCTTTATTAACTTGTTTCGTACTGAAATTTATAAAAATACAAATACTTACTTAATAACCGCATTCTTTTTTATTTAACCAATCAATATTCCA
The DNA here is from genome assembly GCF_905404315.1 of Leptidea sinapis. NCBI lineage: Eukaryota > Metazoa > Arthropoda > Insecta > Lepidoptera > Pieridae > Leptidea > Leptidea sinapis. Next base: position 949,769 of record NC_066278.1, on the reverse strand, counting down.
GCGTTACCAGCCAGTTTTAACTTTTTTGATTCCAAGGAGTTTGCATTTGATTCTCACACACGTCCTTCGCTAGGTCCTGATGGTTATTGTCATAACAAAAGGGATAACAAGTGTGCATAAGCTTCATGAAGTAGTCAACGTAAATGACGTATAAAATCAATTTGAGATTATAATTGAGTTTGATAACGATGAAAAACCCAGCCTTGTTAGCACACCACCAGTCGCTTCATTTTTCACTTAGTGTTTGACCTGATTCGTGCCGCCGAATTCCACTTTCGTACGACACGCCTCAACTTCGGATATCATCCCCACCATCTGGATGTTAGGTGGTCCTCCACAGTGCGGTTTTCAAGGAGCTTTCTTCCACGTACTACAAAGCTGTGGAATGAGCTTCCTTGTGCGTTGTTTCCGGGACGATACGACATAGGTACCTTTAAAAAAGCGCGTACACCTTCCCTAACGGCCGGCAACGCGCCTGTGATTCCTCTGGTGTTGCAAGAGAATGTGGGCGGCGGTGATCACTTAACATTAGGTGACCCGTACGCTCGTTTGCCCTCTCTTCACTTAAAAAGACCACGTATTGAGAAATAAATATAAAATGTCATTTATTGTTCTTACTTTTACTTGCGCGATGAATGTTGATAACGGACTCCGCGTGCTATAGTCGTGCACATGACCATTTTTACAAACCTCTCGGTGAAAGTAAAGCTGTTTGATAAAAATAAACCGAAACCGACAAAAAAATATTTCCGGCATTCACTTCGGTCTTTGAAGCTTTTGGTTATGTGTGGAATTAACACTCTTTTTTAATTTTATGCCATTAGTCTTACGTTATGCGAATCTAATCTCGAAAGATGCATTTTTTATCCATCAACAACGGATTTTTATGTACTTAGTTTCATTGATGGTCCTAAGCCTTGTTCAATCCGACCGTAAATGTTTATTTTATATCATTTATTAGAGAAATTAAAGCAAAAATTAACATCCCTAACCCGTTTGTCCACTTTTATAATTTAGAAATAGAAATAACTTTATTAGCAATATAATAAAACGCCACATATAATCTTATCAAAATAGTAAAATATTAAAATACTAAATTAAAATAGAAAAAGACTTAGTTAGAAATAGCACTTTAGATACTGTAAAAAATAAAACCACTATGCAGCGCGTGATTTATTCCTAAAAGGAGCTGGTTCAAATATTAGTTAGTGCTATTGCTTGAGACACAAACACACCACTGGTTTTCAGCAGCCCCTCGTGACATTTGGACTAGACAGTTGCTTCCATGGTATTATAACTTAATGCAAAAGATAATTGATAGGTATATATAAAGTATAAATATTCTATATTATAATACATTCAATCATATTGAGAATTTATATTTAAATTATTATACATACATATAACTAAACATCCCCACCGCCGCTGAACCTATATGCTTATATAATATTATGTAGAATAGTAGATGCGGTGTTTCGATCGGATATCAAACCTGAAGTCCGTTACACCGCTGGACCAATGAGCTCGTCTCTAGACTTTATAGGCCGCCAGCGCTCTTGTACCTAAACCCTCAAGTGTTAAAAGACCGGTGATAACTCAATCTCAGATTACCAGAAAACTCTATTTAGGTTACGAAGTTACTATAGAGCCTAGATAGGGCACCACAGCGGCGCTTTTTCGGACGCCAAGCAGTAATAGCCGTTGGGGTACCAAAGTCCTCGAATGGCGACCACGTAACAGAAAGCGCAGTGTTGGTAGGACCCCAACAAGATGAACCGATGATCTAGTCAAGATCGCCGGAATACGTTAGATGAGGGCACTGCAGGACCGAACGTCATGGAGATCTATGGGGTAGGCCTTTGTCCAGCAGTGGGTTTCCGGCTGATATGGTGAAGCAGTAATGTGCCAACCCTATTTGTGTTTCGATTTGCAGGGCGCCGTAGTTAGTCAAATAACTTTGCTAATGAGATGTAACATCTTATGTTTCAAAGTGACGAGTGCGATTGCAATGACGCTCAGATTGTTGAATTTACAAGACATAACAAGACCATGTTCTGACACATGAGTTAATGTACTCATGGGTCACTCATAATTGTATTATGTATATGTGTATGTAGTACAATATCCAAACATGACATACATTATATTATGTTTTCACTATGAGGCACTGTCGTGGCTTAGAAAGTGAAGCTTGTTCTATATGTGAACTAGAACGCATCACTAATGCAAGGGGAGCTAATGTCAAATTAAATAATTTTGCTGTCGCTGATATTGTGACCACAACATACTCTACGTTGCTACAATCGCCTCACGATGTTCAAATGTTAATTCTTTGAATTACTCTGCTCTGCACATACCATCCAAAGCACACAACCTCCTATTTCAAAAACATGGCTTAGTATAACTCGTTTCCACCCATGCTGTTGTATCTGGACCAATGAATATGATTCGTGGATATCAATTTCGTCCATAGCAACGTAGCAGCTCTTGTGGAAAAGCAGTCTCAGACCTTGAACTCAGACTTAACAGAATTGTTGTGATAACTTTATCATAATATTACAAACAGGTCGATCTCACAGAGGCATGGATCAGCCCTCGTGCCGACGCACATATTCGAGAGAAGAAGATGATGCCACACGACGATGCCAAAAGCAATGACATTGTATAAAGCATTACTTAAGTGATAATAATACTGATAATTAATCTATTAAATTTACTCACCGCTAACGTGTCTGCAGTAATATTATAAAGAGGTAAAGTATGTGATTTGTTGGGTGGTTGAGGGGTAACTGGATCTACTGAAACGATTTAGAATCAATATAAAGCCACATGATTTGTGACTGTCATAACTCATAGGCTATATAGTAACCCGAAAAAATTAAAGGCTTTTTCGTAGTAAGCAGTCACAGAGAAAAAAAGGTCGAAGTATGGTCACCTACTTTGGTGAATACGGACGAAGTTGTGCGTGATATCTTGTATACTATAACAGCCAATAGGCTTATAGTACTTCATTGAATGAATTGTTCAACAGCTGTCAAACTGTACCGGTGCGTACAGACTGGTAAAACGTAACATGAAATGTATCAAGCAATGAAAGAATTCGCCGTACACATCGCTGCAGTGTATCGTGAAAGGTAACACTTTGTAACAATTTCTCATAGTTTGGACGTCTGACAACGTGTGCGCAAAATGAGCACTTCACGAGACCCGTGATAAGAAAAGGATACTGCGTGGAGTGATAGATGAATGAGGATAGGAAGATAGATGCATGGTCAGAAATCGCAAGCTTGATGTCAATGACGGAAGTAAAATGCAACAACAAAATTGTCAGTCTTCTCTTTTTCTCCATAAATTCGTCGCGAAAAGTACGTACGCGGGATGTTTGTAGTGCGCGAACTCGCGCTGTGCGCTATGCGTCCAGGCATATAATGAAAGGTAGAGTGATACATTTCAAGTTACGTTTCACCAGTCTGTACGCACCTTAACTAGGAATGCGGCGCGCGTGTCCTTGTAGGTCGCTGACGACGCGGCTCTCAATGAGCAGCTAACAACGAAAGCTAACATTTCGCCGCCCCACTGGCCCACTCACAAACGATAACCAACTTGTTTACTAAGAAATGCTACGATTTCAATATTTCATATTTACAACGGAATGTTTACTATGTTTTTCGAGATTTAAGATGTTCCGAACAGAAATAATAACATGGGTCCTTCCTGGATTATTGCACTTGAAGTTTTGAATACCGTATATATAATATTGGAGTCGAAATATATTGACCCAATAGTTAACTTTATGTTTCACTTAACACCAACTTCACAATGTTACAGAAAATATTTATTTTTACGATTATTTAAGTATCTTGCGCCATTTATTTTACAACCGATGACACATATTCGATTCATAAGAAAAATTAAAACTATTAGTAATAATTTTTCGAAAATTAATTATATATCTAACTATCTAATGTATAAAATTCTCGTGTCACGGTGTACGTAATTGAACTCCTCCGGAGACTCGACCGATTTCGTGAATCTTAGGCATATATCGGCTAGGGTGGAGAATCGGACAACATCTATTTTTCATCCCCCTAACTGTTAAGAGTTAAATAACCCCTAAATTTTTTTTTTTTTGGACAATTATTTTTGTTTCTATTATTTTATGACACAGCATAAAAATACAAACAACCCTATATTTTCAACCCTCTTCGATCAACACCTATTTTTGTATCGCTATATTTATAATATTCTATTCCATCCACAGATCCGCAATAGGGTTGCAAGATGGCAATCAAATACAATATTTGTATTAGATATATTTGGTAGGTCTGAGAGTCGGTTGCATTGCTAAAAGTATTTTTAATTACTTTATATGGCAATACAACGTTTGCTGGGTCAGCTAGTATAAGTAATAGTAAAAGTACGTATTATAATAATTATACATATTATATTTAACACTTTTTAGAATATATGCCTAAGTACCGTATTAATATCCATAATATATTACATTGGTGCTACCACTTGATCATAGGATGGACCACAGTCAAGTTACCGCTAGTCGCAACAGAGATGTAAATTGACAAAATACGTATTTGCTTCGTATTCTCGCCGAGTGATGGTGTCAATTATAGATAATTTAGAAACTTGTAGTTGTATTGAAGATCATACAGCCGTTAGATATAGGTTCCTAACGGCCTCATGGTCTTGATGACATGAATTACTAAGTTAAGTACCAAGAGGCTAAAGAAAAAATACATGCAAAAAGGTAAACTTGATAACTACGGTTTGAATTACAACTTACAGGATTGTATATAATAACAATAGTCTGACATCATTAAACAATATATAATAGATTTGGAACAAATAGGTATATTTGTTCCAAATCCTTTAGAACAAATCGCGAATAGGTATCGAGATAAATGCACAACCGCTACATCGCATTTTGCATAATAATCAATCCTAGCACAAATCTTATTTATTTACAAATATTTTACTTTGTCTCAAAAGAAAACGTATTATATATACAAAAAACTATGTACAAGTTAGGTAGGTACTACATACTCAAAATACCTACTACACAACATTATACATCACAAACATTAAGAAGAAGTCTACATACCTACTTAAGTTTGGTAAATGCATCTACTTAGTCCGGCCATAAATACTGTTACAATTAAAAATAAACGAAATATTACATTTGAATTTGGAATCGGTCATTTTTATATGATTGTTCATTGAGTTTTCTTATTTTGGCGCCAATATATTGTACAATATTTTGCGATGTTAAAATCGAGTTGGTGATAAAGAGAACCGAATCGCTGTGATTGCATTACAGAAAGTAGGTATGGAGCCAATCGCAATTTTTAAAACTCTCCATACGCTTAGTATTAGTAAAATGTTTGTGTAAATGCAAAAATAAAATACTTAGAAAAAACCGGCTAGAACAACAAACTTCTTGTTACAATAAGTGTGACAGACAGCCCTTTATGTAGAAGCAGAAGAACCTCACTGCCACAGAACCTCCAATCGCTTCCCGACGCTAGCAGCAGTCTGAAAAGGCTTTCTAGACGAATTGCAAATAGTCCAGACAAACTAAACTAAAATAAACAACTTGAAAGAAATCATAATAGAAAAAATAACTATCCACAATTTGTATAGAAACGTAACGTACAGGCAAGTGTGGGTCCGAATTTAGAACCCCATTTTTTTAGGCTGTTTAAATAAATGTTTTGAAGCAGTTAACACATTTTACTTGTCTACTATGTAACAAAATAATATGGATAATGTAAAATTTGTTAAGTTTCTTAGAACTTAACTATATTCTTAATTAAAACACTTTTTAAAGGATTATAACGCGTGTAATAATTTAACTGTGTTTTAATATTAGATTTTGCTTAAAAGTTGTTAAAAAAGAAAAGTCGGGTTAACTAAGATAATAATAGAAATGTTACTTTTACGCAAAATCGAATGCAAAAACAGTTACAATTACACGCGTTTTAATGCTTAAAACAGTGTTTTATTTAAATGTGTAAAACTCGCGTTAATCAAAGAAAATACTAAGTTCTAAGAAATCAGTATCATTTAAAATATACTTATAATGATATCTAATCCAAACCAGATATTTTAATTTTATTTAAAATTCAGCCCATTAACCGAATAAGGTAAATACTAAAGGAAGACATTTTTATATTTTGTAAACACAACTGACTTGTTCACGCTTGTTTTACCTCGAAAAGAAAGTTGTTGACTCAAATGCGTTAAATGTTTGACACAGGTGAACTACAAGTTGGTATGCTTAGTAAATTTAAAAATACGTTTAAAATTTATATTAAAATATAGGTATAGATATATAAGTTTGTCATGTTATTTATTTTATTATTTAAATTCTTTTATTTATTTAAATTAAATATTTTCTTTTAAATAACAAATAATTTGAACATAATTGTTAGATGTTTATGTGTATATCTGAAAGTTTTTGTTTGAAATTATAAAGTCCTCTGGCCACAATTTTCTAGTCTGTGTAAGATGAAGTAATCCATAGAATACCTACATACGCGTATTGGAGCTAATGAATTTAATTAAGAGGTATATTTTTTTTTATAAAAGTGAGAAGACGATTATGTCAAGTGATATACGCCTTAAGCAGTAAGGATTCTTAAAAACTCGAATTTCTGAGCAGCACTGCAATCGCGCTTGTCACTTTAAACTAAAGATGGTAAGTCTCAATAACCCAGTAATGTTTAAAATAATGCTACGTTTCTTGACTTCCGGGATACACTCGTGCTAAGAGTCCTATGCAAATTTCAATATTCTGCATATCTAAACATGGATAAATACGGAATTATCCCAACGAGCATCGAATCCGCAACCCGTTACTCGACAGACACTCATGAATAGGCAGAAGTTGACCAACGGGCTCATTAATCTCTCAACTCGTTTCATTTAACGAGCGCTGGACCATTTGCGCTAAAATTTTATCAAACTTTCTTCGGTTTTGTGAGAATTAGGAAGAATTATAAACTAGAGCAAAATATACACTTGAGAAATACTTTGATTTGCATAAAATGTATTCAAATTCAAATATTTTTATTCAAAATAGGATGTGACATCACTTATTGAAAGTCAAAAACTACCACCCATTCCAAAATTCTTTTTGGAATTCTGCCTCAGACCTGAGAAGAATGGGCGCAACAAACTCAGCCATCGTATCAACCATAACTGAGACATCGTGTTGGTGTTGGCATAGGTGGCAGCTCAAATTAATGGGGACCCAGTACTCTGTCAACAGCTGGATCACTTGGTGTTCCATACAGACATCGCTTCATTATGTGTCTTCTACCACATTTATCACGGGGAGTGTTCCGAAGAACTGTCATCTGATTCCTGCCGCCGAATTCCACCTTCACACGACACGCCACAAATTAGCATATCATCCCCACCATCTGGATGTGTGGCTCCTCCACAGTGCGGTTTTCAACGAACTTTCTTCCTCTACTACAAAGCTGTGGAATAAGCTTCCTTGTGCGGTGTTTCCGGGACGATATGACATTGGTAACTTAAAAAAAACGCGTCTTTAAAGGTGGGCAACGCTCCTGCGATTCCTCTGGTGTTGTAAGAGAATGTGGGCGGCGGTGATAACTTAACACCATGTGACCCGTACGCTCGTTTGTCTTCCTTTTACATAAAAAAAGTCGAAACTGAAATTATGCTCATTACTCTCATACTCCATTTTCTGTTTCGTCGAGTTTCAGCAAACACATGGTATACTGATACCCGCAACTCCATATGTGTACACACATGTCATAGTACGTAGTGCTTATAAAAATCATAGTTTCTGAAAACTTTAATAATGATATTGCAATAAATTTTTTTCATGGGTACTGTCTCCTTTTGGGTGCAAAATTGTGAAGTAAATGATATAATAATTACGAAACGAGTTTAACCGTTAAATTTAAAACCGGATCCTCGGTCTCAGTTTCATCCTTTCTGTGACAATTTTAATCTGGTAGACTATATAGCCTGAAGAAGTTTATTTAGTCTGCAGGGGCCAGTCATTGTCTTCCTCAAAAGCTACATAATATAAAATCGGTTTTGTAAAACATTACGACTGGATTCATACTGTCACTATTATGAGATCATATCCCTTATAATCATGTGGGCCCTCTGTTCATTTTGCGATACAACAATTTTTTTTTATGAAAATACGGGACGAGACTAGCTTCACGTTCAGCTGATGGTAATTGGTACGCCCTGCCCATTACAATGCAATGCCGCTCCGGATTCTTGAAAAGCCCAAAAATTCTAGCAGCTCTACAATTGCGCTCGACACCTTGAGACATAAGATGTTACACTAGCGGCACGCTATGATGGCCGTTTTGACATATTATAATAGTGATGTGAAAAGTCAATTTATTCTCGAAAAAAATATAATCAAATCTATTAGATTTTGTTGCAAGTAGTACCTGATTAAAAAGGTTTAATAAAACAAAAATATAATGTTTATGTTTTTTTTATGTTTGCATCTACGCCATTTTTTTGAAGCCATGCGACGATGTCAGCTTTTTTTGGGATTGAGCAGGTGGCTTGTCAATTTGCATCGAGTGGTATGGGGCGTTGTCCATAATAATTATAACAGATGGTTCAGGGAGGCTACACAACATTGATGTAAACCATTCAGTAAACTTTTCTCCATTAATTTCTTCATGATACTCTCCAGTGGTTTTTGTCGCAAAAGCCATGAGAGAACCTTCGACAAACCCGTTGATGGTTCCGGCGTGACAAATTATATGTCGAGATTCTTTTCCAACAGGAACTTTGGACGTAGATGCTGCAGTGTCATCGGTCCAAGAACGGTTTACAGCATGGTTAGCATTAAGCCATGTTTCATCCAAAAACACAACATTTTGCCAATTTTCAATTTCTTTCACTTTTAAACCGTAAAAAACTATATCTTGCCATCACGTTATCAAATCTTTTCATCAATATTTTGTGTTTGTTACATTGTTTGTATCGAAATCCAACGGTCTTTAAAATCTTCGTTAAAGAACTTTCCCCACCGAAGAATAATCCGGCTTCCTTCAGTGATTGCACTATCTTTTTTCTTGTTGGATACTCCTTCCCTAAATAGTAGAAGTACACATGTCTTCGGATGGCATCGGCATCAAAGCTATCGATGCCTACGACTGTTTTTGCTCGTTTTCTCTTTTTTGGTGTGTTAAGTTTATTTTCTTCTGTGCCAGTCTCGCCATATTTTTCTTTAGCTATTCGTCTAACAGTTCGTTGTCCAATATTAAGCGCACAAGCTACGCGTTCAACCACTGACGTTATAGGTAAAATTGCCCCTCCACTTTGAGATTCACGATCGAAATAGTTACAAGGCGTATAACGAACTCACGTGTCTGACTGTTTAGAACAGTTCTCTGCGTACGTTCGGCCATATCGATGAAATCCACAACAAAAGGCGTAAACAGAGTCCAAATTAACGAGCAAGGGTGAACAGAAATGCAGTATCAATATCCGAAATCCAAAGCCAGGTCAAAACTACCTATATCACAATCGCAGTTACTCACAATTTGTACTTTTCGAAGCAACGTCAAGTCGAAACCGCTTTGTTTTGCATTCAGCATTGACGCGAGTTCGCCGGAGGTTGTAGTTGTCCTGGCCAGCGATCCTATATGACGATCGTATTAGATTTAATTTAAAAAAAAATTGAATTTCGAAAAACAAATGCCGTGATTTGTGGTAAATAAGCACACCAATAATTAGAATCTTATAAAAATAAAAGTTCGCGGGACCCTACGAGGGGTGGCTGATATAAAATCTACTTTGTTAAAGAAAGTTTTGAAAATCGAACTGGCCACTGCATAATATTCTATATTTATTCCTTTTTCAAAATTATGACGCTTATTTTTTTTCGCTTGCTTTTGTTTTTTTGGCGCGGCTTTGATTTCACCATGTCGAAAGAAAATTGTAAAATGATGAAATTTGAGCATCGAGCAGTGATTAAATTCCTAAGTAAAGAAGGAAATACGCCTACGCAGATCAGAGAGCGCATGTTAAAGGTGTTTGGTGATTCAAGTCCTTCTGAATTCGTCATAAAGTTTTGGTCGAAGTAATTTAAACATGGTTGTGAGAGCCTGGAAGACGACCCACGTAGTGGAAGGCCAATTTCTGCTGTTACCGCAGATAATGTTGAAAAGGTGAAGAACCTGATTCTTGCAGATCGGCGAATCAAGCAGTGGGAGATAGCCAGAGATGTGGGCATTAGCAAGGAACGAGTTCATGAAATTATTCACGAACATTTGGGCATGTCCAAGGTGAGCGCGCGTTGGGTCCCTAGAATGTTGACCCCCTTTGACAAACAAAGGCGAGTAGAATGTTGTCAGGCATTTCTAGACCTGGTCAAAGGTAAAGAAGAAGAGACTATCTCTCGAATTGTGACCTGTGATGAAACTTGGATTCGCCAGTGGGATCCGGAAAGCAAACAAGAGTCAATGCAATGGAAATTTAAAGGAGAAAAGCCGCCAAGGAAGTTCAAGGTTCGCCCGTCGGCTGGAAAACTAATGGCCATCGTATTTTGGGATGTCGAAGGGATTTTGATGATAGATTATTTGCCTAAAAATACAACAATGAATGCTGAATATTATGCAAACTTGCTTGACCAGCTTCGTGAACAAATCAAAGAAAAGCGGAGAGGCAAACTCAGCAAAGGTGTTCTGATTTTACAAGACAATGCTCCTGTACACAGAGCCTTAACATCAGCCCTGAGCAAAAACAGCTTCACAGAAATTAACCATCCACCTTATAGTCCAGATCTGGCTCCCTGTGACTATTTCTTATTCAAAGATTTAAAGAAAAAATTGAGGGGTCGCAGATTTTCGACGGACGAAGAAATGAAGGAGGCTGTGACTGACCATTTTGACGAGCAAAATAAAAATTACTATTATAACGGCATGATGTCACTTATTTGCAAATGTCATAAGTGTATTTCACTTGCAGGAGACTATATAGAAATTAAAAAAAAAACTAGCCATCAGTCTTTTCTTTCATAGTTAGGTAGATTACTTATCAGCCTCCCCTCGTAATATAGTTTAGAAATCAATGTAATAAATTTTGTGTCCTAAAATTTTATGACTAACTGCACGTCACTATTGACAATAAAGAACAGTAATTTGCTTTCAATGTAATTATTAATTAATACGAAACTTCATGAGTTAACAAACGTCAAAACAGCCATCATAGCGTGCCGTACGTAGAATTCTCATTTGCCCAGTAATTTCACTAGCTACGGCACCCTTCAGACCGAAACACAGTAATATTTACAGAAATATCACCGAATTCCACCTTCGCACGACACGCCACAAGTTAGGATATCATCCCCACCATCTGGATGTGTGGCGATCCTCCACAGTGCGGTTTTCAAGCTTTTTTCCACGTACTACAAAGCTGTGGAATGAACTTCCTTGCGCGGTGTTTCCGGGACGATACGACATGGGTACCTTCAAAAAAAGCGCGTACACATTCCTTAAAGGCCGGCAACACTCCTGTGATTCCTATGGTGTTGCAAGAGATTGAGGGCGGCGGTGATCACTTAACAACAGGTGACCCGTACGCTCGTTGTCCTCCTATTCCATAAAAAATAAAAAAAAGTAGGCGCCGTTGTGGTACTCAATGTAGCCGGCAGGCATCCTATGCAAAGGAGCCTCCCACTCCAACTACTTACATAAAAGTCCATCCGTGACTTGTTTTTGGTCAATATCGATTTATTGTCATCGTCAGTTTTGACTGTAGTTACAAACTAACCGTACTCACCAATTAAATCATTGAGCAATGAATCATTGTTTTGGTGAGAGGCTTAACACTTATTTGCTTCACTTTCGCTCAAGGCTGCATCCTTATGAGTCACTGAGTATACTGAATGGTGTTATATAACGACTAAGTAATAGGAATACGACTAAAATTCACATGCTAATTACATTCTTGTTGGAATTGGAACTGTTGGAAGAAATTTTCTCATAAATATGTGAACCAAATTATGAATTGTAAGTGGGAGGCTCCTTTGCACAGGATGCCGGCTAGATTATGGGTACCAAAACGGCACCTATTTCTACCGTGAAGCAGTAATGTGTAAGCATTAGTGTGTTTCGGTCTGAAGGGCGCCGTAGCTAGTAAAATTACTGGGCAATGGGACTTAACATCTTGTCTCAAGGTGACGAGCGCAGTTGTAGTGCCGCTCAGAATTTTTGGGGTTTTTCAAGAATCCTGAGCGGCACTGCATTGTAATGGGCAGGGCGTATCAATTACCATCAGCTGAACGTCCTGCCCGTCTCGTCCCTTATTTTCATAAAAAAAAAACAATGTTGAGTGAATGTGAATATCTTATTTAGCTGGATAATAAATTCATTACCTATCTCTCATGCGAGTTAATTTGCTTTGGTTATAGCTAGAACAAAGTTTAAACGAAGGCTTCGAGAAGGCTCTTAGGTTCACAGCGGAATAAAAAAGTTTTTTAATATCTTAAAGAATGTTAATGAAAACATTTCTAGATAGGTACCTCTAATAAAGTTATGTGATCGGTTGGTAAATGGGTTTTCCCATCATAGGTAATTGGGACAATCGGGACAAATTGTTTTACACTAAATTTTTATATAATTTTAGCCCTCTCCCTGTGCTTTTCATAGGTGGTGTATGTACATATGTAAAACCCCTCTCCCCTGCGGCGACATCATTTGTGACCTGTTTTTGAAATTTTTTATTGATTTGATAGCGGGCTGGTTCTCACCTACGACTTAAACCATCAAAAGCCTTAAAACTAAAGATCGAGTTGTACTTTCTTTAAATTTTGCTTTACATATTTCGAGTTTTAATATTTTACATATTAGCATGTGACGTCACAAACCATTTCGACCCCCTATCCTTTGTCACACAATGCCACATGTAGTTAACCCCCCAGCCTCCGTGTGTGTCGTACTTTATGGATGGCCCTTAGGCCAATAAGTTCCATAAAAGATTTGTTTGAATCTGAAACGGATTGAAGCTATCTCTGTCTCTTACCTGAGGCATACTCAGAGATTTTGTTGAAAATAAAACAGTAAATATGTAGCTCAAATATTTTATTATATTCTTTTTACTTATTAGGCACTACACATTTTATGTACCCTATAACTATTTAAAATTTTAAAAAGAACATTTTTTTATTAAAGCTGACATGCACATTATATCTACGAGTAAAAACTTTTTATGGAAAGATGCATTAAAACGCAATTTTCACGTATGAGCGTTTGTATGAAAAATATGACGGGTTGGCCGCTCTTATCGCGTATACGTAATTAGAAATCACATATTAAAATACTCTTCGAAGGATTACTAATTTATATAGTCATTATCAGCCGGAAGACGTCCACTGCTGGACAAGAGCCTCCCCCAAAGGTCTCCATGACGATCGGTCATGCGGTGTTCTCTTCCAACGTATTCCGGCGATCTTGACCAGATCGTCGGTCCATCTTGTGGGGGATTATTCACACATAAGCCTACCAACACTGCGTCTTCCGGTACGTGGTCGCCATTCGAGGACTTTACTGCCCCAACGGCCATCTGTTATGCAATCATTCGGTCGAATCTCGTCATTTCTGATTCGATATCGCAGGGAAACTCCGAGCATAGCCCTCTCCATTGCCCTCTGAGCGACCATGAGCTTTCTCATAAGACCCATATTTAGTACACAACCACGTCTGCGTATCGTAAGTCATCACTGACAACACACACTGGTTGAAAACCTTCTTCTCCAGACACTGTGGTATTTGGGACGATAAGATTTTACGGAGCTTCCCAAACGCTGCCCATCCGAGTTGGATTCGACGAGTGATCTCTTCGCGAAATTGGACCTGCCTAACTGGATGTTTGTCCGAGGTGGACGTACTCGTCGACAATTTCGAGACTACAGTTCCCAATTGTTATGGGCCAAATAAATAAACCCCCCAAACATGACAGACACTAATTTATATAATAAAGGATAATTAATTCGTGTGGGCTTCCCTTCTGGGCACAGGTTACTAGCTAGAGGGTACCACGGTGGATCCTAGTTCTGTCGCTAAGTAGTGATGTGCAGACACTATTTGTCTTTCAGTTTCAAGGGCGCCGTAGCTGATGAAAATACTGGGCTAATGACACTTAACATCTTATGTCTTAAGGCCACGTGCGCAATTGTGATACCGCTCAGAATTTTGTGATTGTCAAGAGTCTGGCGTATTTTTATTGAGCGTATGACTTACCATCAGGTCTTTGTCGTCTCTTCATTTATTTTATAAAAAAGAGAGGACGGCCCAATAATATCCAGCACCTGTGACCCAATAATCAAAAAATAAAAACCCAAAATTAAAATACCTACAAAGAAGAGAAAGCTGTCAGTCAGTTTAGCAAATACCACTTGCGAGGCAATAGATGGCGTAATATAATGACATAGATAACGTAGTTAAATGGTCTCACGATAATGGTATAGTTCTGAATTTGGAAAAAATTAAACTAGTTATTATTCACTCACCATATTTACCCCTCACAGATTCACCCCCGAATATGTATATACATAGTCTACTGTGCCTTCATAATAATTTTACAAACTGTAAGTGTAAGCCAATTGAAAGAGTTAATTGTATAACTTATCTTGGTGTTAAAATAGATTCAAATTTTTCATGGTCCCACCATATAGATTTTATTTGTAATAAGTTAAGGATACTTTTAGGTAAATTCTATCACTTAAGTTTTAAAGTTCCCTTAGCTACATTAAAATGTTTGTATTATACATTAGTAGATTCAATTATGAGCTATGCTCTTGATAGTTATGGTCTTACATTTAAAACATATATTGATAAAATCGAAGCAATGCAAATAAGGTTTTTAAAATTACTTGTTAACAAAAAAACAAAAGCTAAATGTAAAGACAATTACTCAAAGTTATTTAAAATTTGTAATATACTTCCAATAAGTAAAAAGCATAAATACCTTTTAGCCTTAAATAACCATGACTCAAGATCACAGCCCATCCTTAATTAGTCATAATCATGGCACCCGTTCGATGACATCAGGCAAACTTGAAGTACCTAGAGTAAACAATTACTTTGGCGATAGAACTTTAAAGAAAAGAATACCATATCTGCTTAATAGTTTGGCAGACGACATCCGACGGGAACCAAACAAAAATAAATTTTAAAAACTAATAAATCAATATTTATTGTTGCAGTAACATTTGTAAAATAGGCTTTAAGATTTATTTTATGAGACTCGCTCGATCCTGTAGACAAACTGTGTAAACAGTTTTACAGGACTTTGTATTATTTTAAGAAGAAACTGTTTATTTATAAATAAATAAAAAAATTAAGGTTGTGTGAGTGAGGCAATGGAGGTGTTACGGATATTTTTTCAATGAACTGGTTTATCTTGTAATCGGGTTAAATATTTAAATATTATTCATTCATTGAAATTTGATTTCAATTGATGATTTCCTATCCAAGTATAATATGCCGACTGTCAATTAACGCTAGTAGGAAAGATTTTCTACTTATACGGGGACGCGCGTTCCAAGTACTTTACCCCAACCATGAGAACAAAAAAATGCTAAATACAACTCGAATACGAATGAATGAACTATTTGTAAAAATAACTCACGTTTCAAAACATTCTTATCAATAGCAACTCCTTAAACCGGCGTTTCTATAAACATATTTACCTTTTTAATCATTTCAGGACACGTGCCTTAAAAAGACTATACAGGTAATCTTATCTATTAGTCGGGTTATCATAAGGTTTTTTTGTTCTTTAGTTTTCTTTCTGTAATAAATCAAAATCAGGCCCATACAACATTCTAACGAACGACTATGAAAGAAAGTTATGGAAAGAAAAAGAACGAGTATATGTATAGCGAGTCTCAATGTTCGTGGTCGTTCTTTGTATATGGACAAGGCTTTACACTTAAAACAAACCATGCCTGGCGTTGTTATCATTATTGATTATTTAGTCTTATTTACTGCCAGAAACATTCACAAGTAAAGTTGATACAAATTTAAGAGTAGGCACATGTTTCGTCTTGACAGAGATGCAAATAATTAAGTGGTTTCGTTGTATAATATTATCGGCAACGCTCCCGTATTCCTTTGGTGTTTTTTCTTTTTGGCGGAAATAAAAAGCCGACTGAGAGCTTTCATTAAATCTCTTGAAGATATAACAAAATAATATATGGTGGGAGTGTTACTATTTTACGGGTCTACGGAAAAGACCCAGATGGTATAGGATAAATTACTAAACCTATTCTGATATCTAAGAAAATGGTCACATATAATAGCTATTTAAATTGACTCACCATGAGGCCTATAGAAGATAAGAACTAAATACTATATTTTCCTTACGCATTCTATGCACATTACCCTATAAACCCAATAAGGAGGAGCCAATATACTTACTATGACTTTTCTTTACACCAATTGGGTCACCGAGTTGCCTCCTACCTGTAAGAAGTAAGAGCTTTTAAGGACTCTGGAATACTGGGCATACTATATACAGAACAACGTCTGTCGGGTCAGCTAGTAATAAATAAAATTCTGATTTTTATCAATTTGTCAATAATAATATTTCATAGCATCAAGAATCATTTCGTAAAATATGCTCCCTGAGGCCCTGCCATCAACTTTTAATAAGCGATGCGTATCCGATGCAGTTCAGTTTAGGTACCCAAACTGAATCACTACAATTCGTACCATGAAGTGCTTTTTACTGAATTTACAATTTTTAATTAGAAAATTTTTACAAAAAAAAATACTGCATAAATAAAATAAATAAATAATTATAATTGCATAAGTTGATAAAAAATACTATGCAATAGCTTTACCGCGGCAGTCGACGAGTGCCACACGTCTTTTTTTTAAGAAATAGTGTAGAGACAAGCACAACGTTCACTTGATGGTAAGTGATACGCCCTGCCAACTCAGCGCTGCTCATAATACTTGAAGACTCATAAATACTGCGCGTCATTGCGCTCGCCTCTTTGAGATAAACGTCACTTATAAGTTTCATTAGTCCAGAAATATACTACTAGTTACTTTTGTATGGCTTCAAAGTTATTATAATAACAATATTCGGTTAACTACAGTGGAACCATTAAATTTAGGCTTCATATTATTAAAAATATTTCACACTAGCTGACCCGACAAACGTTGTTTTGCCATATAAATTGTATTGATCTTGTGCTTGCTAGTTAATAAGAGATGGCGCTAGTTGTATTCATTAGTAACAATCACACTTCTTAAAAGAAAAATATAAATATTTTGTATAATTCACACTATAGTTTTATAAATTATAGACTATTTGTTATTCTGGTGTGTAAGCTATATTATTGTAAAGTTTCATCAAAATCTATTCAGTAGATTTTGCGTTAAAGAAGTTCAAACATACATCCAGACATACAAACTTTCACATTTATAATATTAGTAGGATACATACTTAAAACATTTATAAATAAATGTACTAAAATACATTCGAAGTAAATATTGTTCTTTTGTTTTGGACTTCATTTTAAATTTAACATATTTTTATACACTATAACTTAACTAACATTATTAACAACTATAATTCAAGTTGTATAATATTTTAAGGAAGGTAAAAGCTAATGAATGATGTGTAGGGGAAAGTGGGGGAATTGAAAACACTAAATTTCCAGCGTTCAAAAACAAAAAATCTATTATAAGATACGTCAAAAATTATAATATAAACTAAAAAAAAGTTTCGACTCACAGTGGAAGCGTGCCTACGTTTTTTTACTCTCACTATTGCGTACGCACTGAAGGGCGCCGGATTCGTCCGTTAAGCGAATGCGGGGTGGTACTGTGCTGATGGAAGAATTACTTATCTAACTGTTCCCATTACCCGCCGTTCTCAATTACCCCACTCTCCCCTAACCCTGTAAGAACACATATATATTTTTTAATTTTTTGTAAGTAGTCTATGTATTCGTGTGCGACTGTCGGGTTTCCAAAAAAATAAACAAATACATTAGGACATTATCGATAAATATATCCGAATAACTGACGTGGAAAAATATGCAGAGCCCGCGACCAGCTCCTCAACTAACTGAAATGAATACAATGGATACTTTTGACAGTCTGAGAACGCATCAGCTTTTATAACACTTGACAATGACCTTAGCTGAGAATCGGCTCCAATAATAGGCCAACGCAGTCAGGTCATATCTAGCGACGATTTCCACAATCGCTTCTGAGAAAATCTACAACAATACCGACAATTGTTTAGCTGCAGTGAAAATAATATAAAGTGTGTTAGAATTAACTCTACACATGAACATTTTTTACGTTTCCGTAGCCAAATGGCAAAAAACGGAATCCTTATAGATTAGTCATATCTATCTATCTGTCCGTCCGTATGTCACAGCCACTTTTTGCCGAAACTATAAGAACTATACTGTTGAAACTTGGTAAGTATATATACTATGTATTCTGTGAACCGCATTAAGATATTCACACAAAAATAGAAAAAAAAAAACAATAAATTTTGGGGGTTCTCCATACTTAGAACTGAATCTCAAAGTTTTAGCATTTCATTAGATATCAAAACATACCTATTTATCATAAGTCTATTTCTTGGGAATAAACCGCTTGTTACACTTTACTGAATTTGGTCGTCTTAATACAGTTGTTACTGAATTTAGACAAATATAATCGCATTCATCAAGCTAGCATCCTAAGTTTCTGACTGACTGAATCATTTAGTAGCCTAATTATTAGAAATGCAATTAGGAAGATGTAATCACATTTAGTTAATGATTTCAGTCGATTGTGGATCGTCGTGCGTGGAGGACGTATCTAAGTTTCGTTTTGTGTTCCTGAATAATTGTTTCTGGAATAATTTTTAATTTTTTTAATCAGCAGGGGATATAAAAGAACTGAATTTCCTGTTGCAAGAAATCTTAGTCTTACGACCGATCTTTCTTTTTTGAATAAACGGTGTCACAAGATTAAATAATGTGTCAAACAATCTCGAATCTTTTTGTAGATAATCTCTGAACTCCGCTGGTTCTAAAACACCCATAATGTCCATGTTTGCTACTTATCCACGCAGTAATTTATATTCCTTCATTCATTAAGGACATGGGGTACTTCTTTTTTCTATTTTAATTTAGGCCAGAGCTAGGCAAAGGCCAATTATTTGGTGTCTAGACAATACTGGAGCTATCCTCGTATACGACGTGTCCGACTTCGTCGCCTTATAAGTGGTTTAGATTTAGAGATTTAGTAACTAAATTTAGGACAGTGTGATCAGAAACTTATAATTTGTTTCTAAAGTTGCTTCTGAATTTATACGACAAAATTTTGTGAAGTGTATTGGGACTCTACCACTATTTAGTATAAGTAAGACTTGTGGGACTCTAGCGCAGTTTACTATCACTAGTACGTATGTATTGCATAATAGTTATAAAATAAGAGCACATACACACAGCGCCATTTCTCTTTCCGGAGCAGAGGTTGTATTGACATTAAAAATAGTTCTGAGGGAATCAATCTTGAAACGGTGTATCTTGTGCGGAGCTGTTATCAGTATGAACTAGAAAATACAGATGGTATTTTTAAAACCTTCTCGATTTAACTGGACAATACGTACCTACAACAAACCTCACAGGTGATATCCAATTTGACAATTTACATCCAAGCTGTCACTTTTCTTTTTTTTTTTCAGATTCACGCTGTCATATCTGTAACAATAAAAATAATATTTGACTCATCAATAAAGATTCTCCATCTAGGGTCAAAGTGATACAGTTTTATTCAAGTACCTAGGTTTATTAAAACAAAGTTGAATCTTTAATTTAATTTTATGTTCCGTAAAAAAATTGTTAAAAAGATGCGGCATAAAACTCAACAATTTACTCTTTTAAAACCATCACACATAGTAGCAGAATTGACAGTGGGAAAGCAATAATTCTAATTCAAATATTATTTACTCAATGTTGGACATTCATTAAATATACGTCAGACCGGAGAAGAACGAGCACAATACTCAACAGTGAGCGGGCTATAATTGTAAAGATAAAAATAAAACTACGTTTAAAAAAACCGACTTCAAAAACAGAAAAGTACCAAGTAACTAAAAAATTTATTTAATACACCTCTTATGCAAACCTTTAATATTAATAAAATACTACTATTTATATGTGCTACCTATTGATGGGTTTTAAGTCACTGCCGAAATTAAATAAAGTAATTAAAGAAGAATTACGTAAATCGTATCATAAATCTCAGAGTAATCGGTATACATACATAAAAAAAACCGATCGAATTGATAACCTCCTCCTTTTTGAAGTCGGTTAAAAATACCATTACACAAAATAGTTATTTCATGAAAGTCGGTACCGTGTTACTTTTTCCACACAAACTTTTTTAAAATATTATCTTAGATTTCGCAATACATGTACTTAGTGCGTTTTCTGGTAATTTGTATGCTATCGTAAAAGCATATACTTCGTAAAACGAAAACCGAGTTTCAGACATAACAAGCTTATGTTAGTTCGTGTCATCAACTTTATCATAATTTTTTTGAAAATTAATACTGTGTATTGAGCGGTAACAATCAATGGTTTTTTTTAATCTGTCTCTTAATTAAACACATAGTATCTTAGTTATCTTCTACAAAAATGGTACCTATTGTCATCTACTGATAAAGTCAACGGCAATTAATTTATTACATCCGAAACAGACTCAATGCGTTTGTTTTTAAATAACAAATACTTATTTTACTTTTCTTTCCGAAAAAGGCACGAGGAAAATCTGCGGGCCTACCATGAACTGTTATTGCGATTCAATTGACGCCCTGAACTGAACTGCTTTTGCTGTTTCATACCACGATGTCGTTAGAGCTATCCAATTTAGGTTGACGTCAAATCAATTCGGAAATTGAATCGCAAACTGTTTTAGTTCGTTCATTCATTCGTACCATGAGTTAATATTTCAAACTAAACTGAACAGTTAATGTGTCAAAGCGGGCGATTCAAAAAAATGTACTCTGTGCTCTTGTTCGAATTGAATCGCTTATTAAAAGTTGATGGTAGGCCTTCTGCTCAACAACAAACTCTGCTGGCCCACAGGTGTGTAAAGACAACAATCTCTTCAAAAAATATATCTTTTACTACCATCCCATGGGGCAATTAATCTTATGTGCTCCGGGATAGTTGATGGATAGTCTTAAAGACCAGGTAGCACAGTTAACCGCCGCTAATATCTGGGTCATCCTATATATACATGAAGTTCAAGGCGCAACACTCATTGCAAGTCAAACCATCGCACAAGCAACACGCACTTTCACTGGTGATCATTACTTCCTGAAGGAAAACAGACAAGTGTTGAGTGATAACAGTGATTCTGACAGCCTATTCGGAGATTAAGGTAAGAATTTGGATGTTTACCCTATTTTCCTGTAGTGAGTGAAAACGTGTTGAGAAAAGCCAGTGTGAAAGTAATTGAGCGGGAAAGATTTCTATACGCGTGAAACCTAGTTGTTTTCACCAGTGATTCTGGCTAATCAATTAATAGCGATAGCCAAACATTTAAATAACAAAAATATGCATTACTTTTATGTAACCAATTCCCGATATGTTAATAAATCGGAAGAAAGTTTAAACTGTTAAGTGAAAGTTGATGTTGAAATTGCGACTATGTCCCTATCCGAGAAGATAGATTATACTTATTATACAAATTAAATGATTTGATATTACCTTAAGGTAGTTGATAAAACACTATAAAACATAATTATTCCTACTCATAAAATTTTCGTGGTTCGAAATTTAAAGTTAATAGTTCTGTTAAAATTAATGTTTTAAACTAGATCTAAGTAGACTTACTTATTATTTAATAAATATTATGTTTTTTAAGACTAGATATTAAGTACCCTCATTTCAGGTTATTTTTTGATGGGAGAGGCATAATGTATATTATAAAACAATTATTAAAATAAAATATTTTGCAGAAGTATAGTAAAGTAATCATAATTATAAGTAAACAAACTATTTTGCAGTTGCATTTAATATTATCGAGTAGACGACGGCCCACCACACTCCGCAGCAATTAAAGTGTCGTCCACACTGGCCCGGCACTCCTCGCCTCTCACATATTAATGAAAAGCTTCACTTTCTAAAATGTGAAAACAATATAAACATGAACCGACATCGCGAACAAACCTTTAAAATATTTTTTTAACTATATAATTGGAATACTTAAGTGATTGGAACGGTACATTTTTTTTTCGAAGAAAATATATTCACAAGCTGTTTAAATAAAAATTGTGTAATTAAAAATAATAATTCAGTTATAATTCGCAACTACAAAAACAAATATTTAACACGCGTTCTGATCCTTAAGTTTTTTTTTTCTATTTTCGACTTGCGTCAGCGTGCGTAAAAATTGGCTAGTAAATAAATCAATAAATAAAAATGTTATTTAATTGCATACTATATATTATATTTAAAAAAATGAATAATATATAGTACTTATTATAAAAATTAACTTAACCAATTTACATTAAATTGTAGTAAGGAAGAGTCAAAGCTCGCATAAGTCATATTACCTGTAAAACACCTGTAAAGTACCTGTAAAGTTTTTATGACGTCATGTATCAAGGCGCAAGGACAAGGGGCACGAGCGAGGAGATTTTTTCCTCTAGCATAAAATTAATGATAATCTTTTAAAAAATGTAGGTAAAACTTGTGAAAACATATCTTCAATAACATTCAACTTAGGAAAACAAAACCTAATTTATTTAAATGAAAATGAGATCAAAATTAAAAGCTTACAATACAGGCTATCGTGACTGTTGTGAGCAATTAATTACTATTATCTTAAACTCATTCACAGATAATTAAGTACTTAGTAACAAAGTTGTTCCGATTTACACGGGTACTAAGTTTGTAGCAGTCCACGTTATCGCTCTTGGCATAAATAGAGCAGAAAATATAATATTATTATGTATTTTAACGGAACATGAGCTGTATGTATTTATTATTAGTTCTAGGTTTGCACAAACATCATGTACCTTTGAACACCTGAAATAGTCAACAACAGATGTTTTAAATAAAATCGAATTGTACATCATTTAAAAGAACCAAGTGGAGTGAACCTATTTACGAGATAAATTAAATGTTTAGATATACAATAATGTATCGTTTAAGTGAAGTGACATTTATTGAAAAGGGAATGTTAGGGTGGTTTTGTCCATGTAGACAGACTGAAAGTAAATTGATTGAAGAAGGCGTTACTTTGCGGAAATCCATAATTATATAAATCATTTGTATAAATCTGGCACGAGACTCATGGCAGATTTTGGCGAGACAACACGTCCTGAGGATGCCTCGTGTAGAGGCCAAACACGTGTCGAATTGTTTAAAGACAAATATTGGCGGAATTAACACTAAAGAAAATTCAAATCATTTATAGACAGAAAGTATATTGACAGTCGGATGAAAGTGTTAGTTGAACATAAGCTTATGCGATATTTTACGGAGACTACTGAAAAAAGACCAGGCACAGTAACAGTATCAAGAAGACAACTTACATATAATATTGCATATAAATACTAATTATAGATACAAAAATAACCTCGAAAGTACATTCAAGAATAAATAAAAATAATTTTAATGTCGTACCTGGTATAGATCTGTAGGTTATATTTGAGCGGTCATAAGTTGAGACTTGAGAGTATTCTAAAATGTGAGTCTGACAAAAATCTTATCTCAGTAGAATAATACAATTGAGATAAGCATATGTTATGTGGAAGTTATGAGATTTATTAAAAATCAATAGAGATGTACGAAATTGACGATTTGACTGATCACCTTTTTGGATTAAAACAAACCGTTGGTGCGAGATTTCAGTGTCAATCTCTTTTCACATAACCGTTAGAACATTCTAGATTTAAAAAATGCACAACATAGAATTGAGTTTCAATTCTTTTTTCAATCGACTTTTAAAGTAGACGTTGCAATTTGAAATGATGGCATTTTAACGCGAATTGCGACGTGTGACGATGACGTAGATTCTATACGTAACTGATAAGTGTAAAAGTGAAGGTAACTGTTTGGTGGTCAATGATGTAATTAAGTCCAGCTTTCTCAGATCCGGTCAAGCAACTGCAGATGTCTATTGTGTGAACATCGAACAGTAATGGCGGAATTCACTTTGAAGCCCCGTCCCTACAACAGATCTTCATCAAAATTGCTGCATGATAACGCAAGACCGTATTCTAGCAATCCCCGAAATCGTCTGCACTCATAAGGTCTGCCACCAACCCGACTACAATTTTTAGAGACAAATTTTTACATGGAAATATTTTTTCTCAAGACTACACAATGCCTTGACAGAGTTTGTTGTGACCTCCAATAAGAATAACAAGAGTAAATACTTCTATTAAACAAATATATTTTAGTACCAAAGGGCAATTTTATATTTTAATTCCCAAAATATGGTGATATGAATACGCACAAATTTCGTCAGATTGTACTAGCTGTTCTTGAGTTATAAAAGGATATACAGCAAACTTTTCAAAAATCGTAGAATTGGCGACAGTGAGTAGTAAAACGTTTATTTACCACATTTCATAAAAAAAAATACACAAAGACGATACTACGTTTATACGTACCTAATAGCATATCTTAATATGTATAAATTACGTGACACATTGTTTGTCCGCGATTGACTCCTAAACTAATGAACGGGTTTTAATGGGGATTACTTCATGGAGTGCAGTTTGGTCCAACTTGAGAGATAGGATAGTTTTTATTTCGATTTGGGACCCATCATTATTTTTATTTTCAATATTTGTTTTGTATGGACATATTATTTATGAGAGAATTTAGTGACGCACGGTTTGACAGTTCCGCTGCGAAACAATTTCATTAAAACAACAGGGAGCACTGTTTACGAAATAATTCTTGATGTTTTGAAATATTATTTTCAAATTCCTATAAAATAGTATTTTTTTTATTATCTACAGAACAACGTCTGTCGGGTCAGCTAGTAATATATAAATTATTGTTGCTGTTATTTAGCGGTGGCACTTACTGTATTTTGTTGTGTAACTGAAATTTTACAACTATAAATAACTTTTTCATATGTTTTATATATTATTACTCTTAGTTTTTTTTACAATCAAAGCAGTTTAGAAAGTAGATATTAGTAATTTCGTTTATTTTATGATAGAGCCGAGCCGAGATAGCATTGAAATTTTAAGTTTTTAAAGTTTAAAGACTGCTATGTTGAACTGAATTAATGTCCCTTAGGAACAGTTGTCTAATTATACATAATTGATAGGACATCATATTTGTTGAATAATTCACGGTTATATACTGAAAGGGTTTACTAATTACAACGTCTAACAAAGCTTGCTCAGCTCGATAGTAACATTAGAGTAGAAATTAGTATAAATAAATATTTTAATTAAATAAATATATAAATGTTTTAATCCACAAAAAGGTAACGATTTTATTTAATTTTTTAAATAACAATAGATGGCGCATCCTTATTATTAGTTTAACCAACAAAAGTTTATTATAAGGTAGCTTCTTTCAACTATTTTCATAAAATACTGCTATTAACTTTTCATATTTTATTGCCAAAAAAGAATTTGAGACCATTTTTTCATTTTTCAATAGTCAATCATAAACTTTTAAAATGGTGTTTGAACTTTTAAATTCCAACGCTTTTGAGAGATAATGTTACCTACATTGTTTATTTTTTTTACTGTACTTTTTGAAAGAGCAGAGTAAAAATTTCTCACAAAAGTGAAATCAGCAATATTGTGAAGGGTTTCAAAGACGGCAACAAGTTTTCTAGTTGATCTTCTGACAGTTGATGTATTTGGAATTTCCATGATAGTCCCATCAATTAAACAATTTCTGTATTTTATTATTTTCTTTCTATTAAGATAGCGACAAGGGCATTGTGCGTTTTGCGTCCTAAATTCTACCAATTATATACCTGCACGAGGGAATTTGTCGAGCAGTAATGCCAAATGGGATATTATTTAGTTTTGAAAAGGTCTACTCTTATCGTTTTGAAGCTATTGTGAATTTTTAAGTCCTACCTTGGTCTTGACCTCTGGCCAGGAAGCAGCATAAGTGCTCATGATGATCAATCATAAATAAATGCTTGGATTTTTATTATCATCATAGATGCATGGCGTCGTCAGTTCCGCAAGGGAACAATTTTTGGATTCGGGACGTAGAACTCGATTATATTCCATAGGCTTTGCCAGCAAATAGTGACTAACTGCTATTGCTAAACAGTATTTCAGGCTATATTTCTATTCTTAATTGTTATACGGTCTTTTCATCGTTATTATCAATATTTATGTAATTTTAGGCTTATAAGCAATATATTGCTTTATACAAAAAAATCCACAATCAATAACTATTTTCACTTTAATACAAATTAATTTTTGTGTAAAATAAACGTACCTAACTAACGTACAAAGTTGAATCATTTTTGTCGTGGCCATGCCCAACTAGTTTTTTCAAACGATATTTTGATAATTAAAGATGGATACATTGAGAGTGGTCTCTCTGGCGCATGCATGAAAGTTCCTCTCAGATGTTTACCAACGCGCATTGGAAAGTGGACTTGTATTTATCATACTTTTAAAGCTATCGTTGTGTAGTTAGTGATAGGTTGTAGGTATTAGCATTATATCAACATGGAGATTTTAACTTTACAATTAATCAAAGTAAGAACTGAATTATTTATGTACCAAGATACAATGTTTGTGCAGATTAGCTATACCTGTAAAGCATTCAACCCTCTAACATTTAACAAGTAGGTAGGCAGAGGTTTGATATGTAAAAAAACATATTCGGAAACCCAAAGTTATTAAACATGACTTCCAATTAGTTTTAGGTTACATTACTATCAAGACTGCTTGTTTTATAAGAAATTATCTGTTAAAACTAACGTACTTTTAAAAAAAATTCATTCAAAATAGAATTTTTAGATCACTTAATAAACGTCAAAAACTATCCACCCAATGAAAAATTTATGCCTCATGAGAAGGGGCGCAATAAAACCCAACGGGAACATTCTTATGTTTATTTTTTATTTATAAAATAACGGGACGAGACGTTCAGCTGATGGTAATTGATACGCCCTGCCCATTACAATGCAGTGCCGCTCAGGATTATTGAAAAAACCTCAATATTCTGAGTGGCAAAACAACTGCGCTCGCCACCTTGAGACATAAGTTATCAAGTCTCATTTGCCCAGTAATTTCACTAGTTTTAAACTACCAATTCATTTCAAAATAATATACCTATATATTAATAATAAAAATCGGTCAAACGAAACCTTATCATTCATTCCTCCTAAATATTCATCAATCATTCAAAAAGTCTTATCTCTCCAAGCTCAACAGGTAACTCATTTGAGGGATCATTGTCGTTTTTATTAATGCCCAAAAACTCAAGTGAAAGTCGTGACGCTGTGAGAGGGCCAGTCATTCACCGGCGCGAGCGCAGTTAAGTAACACCTCAATACAAAAATTATAGGTTATTACTCTTACCTACATCCTGCATGAAGAACGAGATTCCATGCTTATGATCTGTTAAAGAGAAAGCCCGCTGCTTTTGAAGTATTTTAATTAAACGATATTATTATATGAACTTCAAAGAGTTTCGTAACGTTTTATTTCTATACGCATTATATTACATTCGATTATTAGATCGACTTTTTTAATTTTTCACCCATTTCAAGACGCCAGATTTATTTGAAGCGATGATAATTTACAATATTTCTTCCTTGTAGGTCCTAAACCGGGATCTTCATGATTTGAAAAAAAATATCGACACTAGTACTTAATACAATACTTAATAATTTACTTAAATGCTGTTTTTACCTTATTAAGAAGAAAATAAACCATAGATAAGAGACTCCCTATGCTGCAAATTCTCCATAAGTATATAAAATTATTTCTACATAGTAATGGGTTTTTATTTAAACTGTAACCCCTTATTCATAATGGTCCGCTAACTTTAAACAGCCGCTTAGGAATGTGTTTACTCATTCTGACTTAGGTCAATAGAAGAAGACAGAGTGAGAATTAGCAATGCTTTAAGTTAGCAGACTATTATGAATTAGGGGGTTATTGTTCTAGTTTTAGAACATTTTTCTTAACCAACCAGTAAGTTAAGCAATTAACGTTCAGCAAATACAAAATCAGCTTTCATTAAAAAGGAAATAGTGGTCAGCCGAATCACGAAAGGCGATGCGCACGTGTTGGCACGCCTGCGATGATATACATAATTACACCGGTCGATTGTTGCTCTAGCGGCGATAGTTCTATATCGTCTATGGTCATGTTCAATTCAGTTCTCGAATAACCGTTGGATCTAATCGAGAACATCGGTGCAGCGTAACGGTTTGAGGCGCACACGACATATTGTATCGCTTGTGTTAGTGGTACATCGCGTGCTTTCATCTTGCAGTAAAACTGTTGATCCAAATAAAACTGCACTATAATTGGAATTTGTATTTATATTCTCATAGCTTCATTGCTGGCAATACGCACATAATGCATGCATAAAAAGACCAAATTCTGCCAATATCATTTCTTAACTATGATATTTAACTTAGATTTTTATTCGTTTAAGATAATTTGTTATGATTATGATAAAATATAAGTGATATAAGTACATGGTATAAGTGATAACCCTCACTTCTGGGATTAATACACAAATAAAATTTGAAAACAAAATTTTGTGAACGATGCGGGACTCGAACCCGCGACCTCTCGCGTTCCGTGCGAGCGCTCTTTCCAACTGAGCCAACCGTTCGAGTCCCGCATCGTTCATAAAATTTGGTTTTCAAATTTAATTTGTCGTATAAGATAGTTTCTCATGAAAAGACTCTTTTTATAACGTACGTTTTACTGGAATCGTGTACTTTAAAAATTATACAATAAATAGATATTTACAATTACATCGTAAAAGACGTAACGACGATTGCAACTTAGCGAATAATAACGCTATATATATCCGCGTACCTCACACGCATAGTGAGGCAAGTTGAATCACAAATAGGCTCGATCGCAGTTTTAGAAAGCTGACAGACATTCAGAGTGACCGCTTTTAATGCGGAGAAACTAGAAAAAAATAAACTGTGATGTTTACATATTTACTTGCAGTATTTTCATGTATATTTTTAAATATTGACGGCATTCTTGCTAGTATTATAAGACATTGATTTCCAAAGAAAATCAAACAGCAATATTGTCGAATGAATAATAGTCGAATGTCATAATAATAATTATTTACAACCCAATTTAGTCAAAAATAAACGGTTTTAACTTTTAAGTTAAGATATTTTAATATCTAATAATTTACTAACTTGGAGAGAACACATTGAGGAGAAATCTTATGACATAATCTTATGACTAAACCTTAATATTATGTGATATATTAGATATACTTATATACACTGTCATCTGTCACTGTCATCTGAGCCAAATGACATATTTTAAATTTAGGTAGGACTACCACTACTACTCAAATATCGGATTAGTCTTCATGAAGCCGGCTTGTCGAATATAAAGTAAATCAAATTATCTAAGAAATCATATCATAGCATTTATAAGTCATATTTTGTAGTATCCAAAAACCACAATTAATCCTATCAAACAGTCGGAAAAGTCGAAACATATGTATTTTGTATTTTTTAAATGGAATCCCGACTATGAAAGTTAAAAATCTCGGTTCCGATTTCACGAGTCGTACCTATCCGTTGAAAGTATATCATTACGCGGTAATGACGTTTGATCTAACCAAGCCAGTGTCGCGGCAGTAACCTTGCACGACACAATACACGTACACGCAAGTGGCTCTATTTGGTAGATATAATATGCTTTCACCTTACATGATTGATAAACTATCAATTATGATTAAATTATCAATCATTGCGAATGATAAATAGCACAGAATATTGTCATACGTAAATTTACTCACCCCGAAAACGGTAAGCAATGTCTTGCCTTATTCTTATTAGATTAGAATTTATGTAACTTGACAAGCCACATCAAAATAAGCACAGCAGGTATGGGTTAAATAATTATATTTTATACATACATTCCTGTGACCAAAATAAGAACTGAAAGCCAGAAAATTCGGTACTTTCTTTCTGTCCGACGGAAAAAAAAAGTATATATCCCATATTTGAAACAAACACATTTTACTTTCAGACACACACACATTTATGAATAGCAGATTTTTATTTAATACTAGCGGACCCGGCAAACGTTGAATAGCCGTATAAATAATAAAAATTGCAAAGAAAAATTCGGGGTATAAAAATAGATTACGAACGATTCTCAGATCTACCAAATACACTTACATATAAAACTTCATATAAATCGATCAAGCCGTTTCGGAGTAGCATAACAAATAAAATTGTAGGTATATTTAAGGAATGTACAAACTTAATACTATTAAAAGGTAAAAGTAAGCATCAGATTGGTTTCAAGATAACGCAGATTTTTAACTCAAAATCCAATTTTTTGTCCTAAAAACTGTAATTTTTTTTTTCGTTGAATTTAATAGACACTTCATATTATACTATCGATAAGTATCTAGACATAAACACGATAGAGATAAACAGAAAGTAAAATTTCAAATTACTACGCTGCGCCCGAGTACAAGGTTACTAGGCCGAACGGTTGACGGCACATTACATTAACCAGAAAGCAGTGTCACTTTCTTTAAAAACTTTACGGCGTTGAAATTTACGCAGGCATCAATAAACCAAAAATGTAATTTTATCTTACAACTTTAAAAAAGCAATGTTAATAATACCATTGATACATCAATGCGTTTCCTGCTTTCTCCTACAAAACGCAAGCGTAATGCCTCAAGAATGTTGAAGAAATGATGCATTGTGTTTTTGGGAAAGCTCGTAAACGAGGCAATTTCATAAATCTTATGCGATACTTGCAACTCGCCTGTACTGTACCTGAATATGTTAGCATTAGTAGCTTGTAGTGATTTCTACTTCGACGAGTCACCGACAACCGGTTTTACGAGACTTGCTGCTCAAAACATCAACGCAGCGTTCTCTATGTTATAACATAGGAGAAAGATGGGAAATATTGTGTAAATATAATAAATCGGTCAAAGAAAGTGGACCATTTCGCTGCAGCGACCGTTAGAACTGAATATTTGAGTCAATTTATATAACTAGCACCTTATTAAGTCAGGTGCGAGTTGACATACGAACTACAGTTAGCGAAGACCAGGTCACCCGTATTCATGTCGGTCAAACCGCTAACACACTTCCAACCGGATATCGGATGGGCGCACGCATATCTCGAGATGTCTCGTTAATATAATCGATATGCAATTTTGTTCCACTTCGCTTAGAAACCCATTTCCCTTCTAACGTTACACGCATTTATTTTAATGATTCAACTTGTGTTATTATTTTAATTGTACCTACGTCCCCTAATTAGTCTCGACGTCCTCATGTAGTCGGCGCACCGTGAGGGGCCACTTTCTATGAGCAACTCCAAACACAGGCAATCAATCCGCGCGAATCGCTCATCAGAACACTTTCTAATCGACGTCCACTGAGACAGCACTCTAAGAACTTGACTCGTGAACATTTTATAATTATTTACTTTAGAAATTCAAATTCAATAAGTAATTGATAATTTTATAATTATTTACCTTAGAACCATTACTTACCGTAGTCGATTGTTCGCAGGATGCATCCAAAGGTGACAGGTTGGGCATTGTTGGCCCTTATTAGTTCATCAGCTATACTTCACACGTTGGCATATCCACAGCATGCACCACTCATATCACAGGTATGCAATTTTTGCAAATCTTGTAAATATTTTTAATGCAAAAGGGAAATTTTTTAGAACTCCTGCTATTTTACGATAAATGAAGGGTATCTAGTGATAATAATGCTACATCGTGTAATCATTATTTTATTGTTTCAAATTAATAAAAAATAATAAAAATATTGGGTGAATAATTCAATTTTTAAAGACTTTAAGTATTAGAATAAAATAATAAACAATAAATTTTTAATATAAATTCAGCGATGAACATAATTATAATAATAATGAAGGTAAATATTTATTTACAAATGTTTTATTTTTAAGGCTACAAGCAATGTGCGGACACAAAATCCACAATATTATAGTAACTCATTACCTCTACCAAACGAACAAATTGCCCAAGAACGTAAATTCGCCGAAAAACCAAATGCGCTGAAGAAAGTAGCGCTAGACGACATTGACGAAATACAAAACAATTCAATATCAGATGGCGGATTCTCCTGGTCTAACATGTTAGGTTAGTAATTTGATATTTATAAGTTGACGTAATATATATAAAATGTCGCTTTAAGACCATTCCCTAGTGTAAGGTCAACTTTTCAACAGCGATGTAATAATTTTCAGGAATGGTTATGCAAATGCTTTTCAATCCTGCCACAACCGGGCCAAACAAGAGTGACAACATTGACACGGAATCCGTAGCGCCATCCCCATGGGCAAATCTTTTGACCATGGGACTGAAGATTCTCACCGCTTTACTAGGCGGAGGAGCCTCAAACGACGGTATCGATAAAGTCGACAACGGCTCTTCGCCAATGCAGGTAACTGTTTTAAAGAAACCCATACGCATGAATTAGTTATAAAACAAATATTGATTTAAGCAGTTTATTGTAAAGAGCATATTTTCGAAGACGATTTAATATACATATTTATACTTATCCACTAACATTTGTGTAGATATTCACTTAATATTTTATATAGCATTAATTTTATATACCTATATATACCGAGACACAAACTGTAGAGCACCTCATAACTCACCTCAAGTTATACGGAGTCCAAAATCCGATTCGATAAAGCCTTTAATATTTAGACAAAGGTATTTATTAGTCACTTGAGGTAATTTTTTAATTGTATATAATTAGTAAATTTTGGTTATGGAGACGGTATCGCTTCTCGCTTGCTTCAGAGTATTTTGGCTGCGGTTCTGTCGACGGTGCTCGGTGCAAAAGATCCCGACCAAGTCGCCTCCATGGCAAAGCAAGCTGGAGAGGTACGCGACCTTTCCTTCCTATTCCCTTAATAATTCCAACCACATACAGTATTCATATAATATTTTCTGTGCAAATATTTATATTAGCTCGCAGTTATTTCAATTTCTATCCCAGAGCTTGCTTTTTGATAGTATCTTCCATTTTTTAGTTTATCAACATCGTCGTCAACCTTCTCGATGCATTGAAGACATCATTCTCGCATCGGTCGCTGGCGGCGCGCTCAATGGGCCGCAAAGACTCGGTCAGTGATGCAGCACTTGCCGGTATCGCGATGATGAAGACATACGTAAAATCCTTCGGAACTAACGACGACAAGTGCCTCCAGAAATACGTGTGTGACGCAAATAGCGAATGCTCTTCTGACATCGGGCCTAAGAGCGTCTTCTGTCAACTTGGAACGTGAGTTGCATTTTCATCTTCAGTTCCATAAAATAGCCTTTTAACTATTTGAGCCACATGTAACGGACTATATATTGAAGCGAAAACTTATTTGACTTTATATCTTTGCGATTAATCTCGACTAATAATAAGTTTTCATGTTTGGCGTGTAGTTTAAACACACGCCGTTCTTTTATTTGAAGTTTGATTTTACATTATTGGTAACAGGTACGCTGCCAGTTTCGTGCTAGAAAGGCAGTCGGCGGGCACTTTTAACCAGTTCTACGAGGCAGGACGTCGCGGCCGCTCCGGAATCGATTGCCGTCAATTATACCTCGAATGTAACGAGGTGTAACCGAACACATAAAAGTTTCAGTGCCTTTGAACATTAATCTCAAATTGGCCAATATATCTCGTATCGTTTTCTCAAAATTCATCATTTTGTATGGAGTGTGAATACTGTGCAGTGATCTTTCCCCGTCGCTTAAGGACTTCAATTCCCCCTTAATTTATTTATTTAATAATTTATTTAACTTATTCTAGATGTAATAAATAGGCATTTTAACTGAAATGTTCCCCAGTAGAATCCGTCCAGCAAATAAAATTGGCATAGATTTACCAACTCGTAAATCTGCCACATTTTAATCGTAACGACTGAGTTTGTATGTGTGATATGGTTAATAATTTATATCACCTCGTAGCCTAAGATATTGTGAATATTTTTGTGATTGGTATGATTGAGGACGTCCTGTATGATTGTGATTGTAAAATAAATAATTTAAAATAAAAATATACTAAGTTTTATTTGCAACACTCTCTACAGTTCTAACATCAATTGGGTGTTAAAGTGGTGATTCCGTTAGTCCCATTCTTTGCACATCTGAAGCATAACAACAGAAGTAGAGCATAATAATAACATGACAATCGTCATTGGTATGGGATGCGCATGCGCATTTCAGAGCTCAGTCTCCCCGTGACATTACTATTGTTATACACTGGAGGTAGCGTGATGGAGAACGTTCTAACACAGATGGGAATGCCACCGAAGCAAATGTCTCAAAGGTAAGTTGTGTTACTAAAGTTCCTCAACTGTCTCATTTGACAACATGTCCCATTTTTATAAAAAATATTAATATAATTAGGTGTTGATACTTAATGGGCACCTCATGCAAAAATTCCTTCGCCCGTCATATTCGATAACAGATAAAACTGCACTTTACTACTTAAACTTTTACCCGGCACGCAGTCTTACTTAAATATATAGATATGATTTTTCATTTGTAGACTTATTTTGTAGATTTCACATCAGTTGAATTGTCTCAACATCATCACGATGGGAGCACCTAAGTCCAAGCCCCGTTTGCAATTCATACAAAAATTAGTTACTTACTTAATAAAACAAGCCTAGCGTAGGTAGAAGTAGTAACATACCTATCATATAATATTTATTTTCTGGAGATGAAGGTAATTACATTAATCTTGCAAGTGTCACTTAACTCGTGATAATCATCCGATACCCGTTTCCTTACTTATTTAACTTGGAACTATTAAAAGGGCAACTCAGCTAAATAGCATTATTTTCGTTTTGCTCGGAAACAGCTGTATCGATTTAGAATTTAGATGAAACTGACCACGTGGGATCTCTTGGAAAACCCGTTTACCAGATATCTGTCTCTTCTTAAACATTTTTTACCAGATATCTGTCTCTTCTCAAACTTTTTTATGCAGCAGCAAACATACACTGATAGGTCAGTCAACCAGGTACTTTATTTATTAGAACTTATGGGGTATTAAAGATACTGTTAATATGTCTCCACCAACATCTTTGTCTTCAGCATCAGACTCCTGTGACATAAAGGCAATCCAAAATAAACCCGATTAAAAATGCACAATTCTTCAAAGATAGCATTATTAATATTCGTTTAAGCACGAAATGCTTCAATTTGCCCAGAATATATGTTTCAATTTGCGAGTATTCAACTTTTTTTTTGGTTTTATGGTTTGGCATCGCTAGGCTAAAATAAAATGTGTTGTAGTGCATGTGGCGGTTAAGATTATAGGCCCAATACGGTTTGTTGATAGAGGCACCACATTTGGACTTTTAAACCAATACTGGGTCAGATTAGCATTTTGGTGATAGGGTTAGGGTGTGCAGTAAGATAATCTTTGTATTTTCTTTTGTACCGTTATATTTGTTTAGAGATAGTTGACATTTCAAGTTTAAAGCGGATTTCCTTGTAAAGCGTAGACCTTGTGCGATTCTTCTTCTTCGCGTGCATCTC
Source organism: Leptidea sinapis (assembly GCF_905404315.1). NCBI lineage: Eukaryota > Metazoa > Arthropoda > Insecta > Lepidoptera > Pieridae > Leptidea > Leptidea sinapis. Next base: position 913,978 of record NC_066278.1, on the reverse strand, counting down.
CGACTAGCGAAGGTTGGCGGTCAGCTTTGTAGTTTCAATTGATTATCCATCGCAAGACGATGCCAGTCCACTCTCGGATGTTGCGCAGCCAAGACTTTTTTCTGCGACCTACGCCTCTTCTTCCGGCAACTTTTCCCATCATGATGAGTTGTAGAAGTTTGTACCTCTCGTGCCTAAGCACGGCAAGTGCCCAAAATATGGAAATGATTGTGCGATTACTGAAAATATATTGCTGTGGTTCCTTTTCAAACGTTCAACAGACTTGGTTGCAGTGAAAAATGTCCTCAGTTTTTAATCTGGTGGCAATAGTGATAGCAAGTTGTGCGTAAAAGGGAAGGAGTCAACAAGAACTATTTCTGACCTTTAGAATAGATGTTAAAATCCTATAAGGTTAGGTTTTTTAAACATTTTTATCTTGTGTTGCATTATTATACGTCCAGTTTGCCAATTACAATATCTATATAAATAAAATTATTACAAAAGACAAATAAATTAAAATGTTTTTAGAATCCAGATAATACTACGGGATTTTATTACAAAATATAGTGTAACAAGTTCTCAAAATAATGCGACACCTTCTGAAAAATAACCATGGCGGCCTTAAGTGTAAAGTTACCAAATTTAATCAAAAATATATAACAGAGTATTCTTATGCTAAAATCTCAAAACTTTGACAATTATAAGAAATATATCTTAGATTATTAAACGAGCAATTATTTTATTTGCATATTGAATTCGAATATATATATAATATAAATTCAAACATTTTTATTCAAAATCACTTATTGAACGTCAAAAACTACCACCCATTCAAAAGAGACTGCCTCAGAAGAATGGGCGCAAGAATATGCGGGATTTTTTTTTATATAAAAATATTGATTACAATGTGATATCGTAAAATAAACATTTATAATTAAAGAGCCTGAGGATGTTCGCTTTATTCCCAGTCCGTGGTGTCATTAAGAAAATCGTTTATGCTATAGTAACCTTTCCCACACAAACGTTTTTTAACAATTCTTTTAAATTTCGTGACACATTTGTTTTGTACATTTTCTGGGATCATATTGTATAAGCATATACATCGCCCAACTTACTAACTCGTCCCAACCGACTAGTAGTGTTGAGTATACTAGTCGCGCCGTATCTATGTCAGTTAATATATATATCTTATATCTTTAAACGAGCAATTCTTGTATATATATATATATATATATATATATATATAATCTGAATCTCGGAAACGGCTCCAACGATTTTCATAAAATTAAGTATGCAGGGGATTTCGGGGGTGATAAATCGATCTAGCTAGGTTTCAATTTAAAAAAAATGGTTTTATCCATGTTTGAATGAGAAACAGCTACAATAACATTAGAATACAAAGGTAAATTTCGCCACTATATACAAGACTATTATAGCTCAGATGGGACATTGGGTGATCCGGAAAGCAGAAGACCCCGGTTCGAATCCAGATGTCCTATTTTTTTTTTTCAAGTTTTGTACATTCTTAAAAATCCGAGCAAGGCTCGGTCATCCGGATATTATATATATATATATGATAGTATATAATCTCAATCTCGGAAAGGGCTCCAACGATTTTCATGAAATTTAGAATACAGGTAGATTTGGGGAGGTCAAAAAAATGGCTACGTAAATTTAGCGAAATTGAAAAAAAAAACACCGAAATTTGCTGCTTTTTTGTTGCTAATAGTTGCTAAAAAATTTATTTTTTTTCTCTAACCGATCGCAAAAAATCGGCAATAACGCTAACTTTACATTAAGATAGCGTCGGAATCACTGAATGTAGACTGATCAATCAAGCAAATAGGGGTCAATTTGTTGCTGAAAGATGCTAAGAAGAAGAAAAATAAAAAATAAATGATTTTAACTAACGATTTACGAAAAACGATAACGAAAAACTATAGTGAAAATTTGTTGCTCCTCACAGTGCAGCTTGTTTTAGCAGGGAGTGTCAGCAACAAAATAAAAACAGGTAGAGGCGGGAAGGGTCGACTTTTATTTTGGTTTTTCTTTAAAAACTGTGTATTACGTTGTAATAAGAGTGATAGCACTATAATCGTTAAGAACGTTAGAACAGTTTAAAATACGCACGAGCCGCGCGTAGCGTGCCGCGGCAGCGGCCGGCGAGTGCCAGAACCAAATAGTAGGCGTTTCCCGATTGCCAATTTTTTGCGATCGGTTAGAGCAAAAAAATTAATTTTTTAGCAACTAATTAGCAAAAAAAAAGCAACAAATTTCGGTGTTTTTTTTTTTCAATCTCGCAAATTTTACGTCGCCGTTTTACCAGACCTGATTTGGAGGCGAGAAATCGACAAGCTAAGTTTAAATTTTAAAAAATATAGTTTTATCCGTGTTTTAATGAGAAACACCTACAATAACATTAGAATACAAAGGTAAATTTCGCCACTATACAGGGTCCCAAAGTTATGGGACATGAAGGGAAAGTACCTTAAATATCGTAGATTGGGTATTTTACTGAAGGCAAGTAATTTTTAGAAAATCTTTGATGGCATAATTACTAACTTTTAAAAATAACATAGTCTACTTTCAGTAAAATACCCCTATCTACGATATTTAAGGTACTTTCCCTTCATGTCCCATAACTTTGGGACATCCTGTATACAAGACTATAAAAGCTCATTGGGTGATCCGGAAAGCAGAAAACCCGGTTCTAAATCCAGATGTCGTATAAGTTCTTTTTTGTTCAAGTTTTGTACAATCTTAAAAATCCGAGCAAGGCTCGGTCGTCCAGATATTCATTTTTAATGGGGTGTAACTGATTGTCATTCATAACTGAACTAACAATACTATGCATACCCCTAACTTAGATTATAATAAAGGAAGCCAACGTTGTATACAATATTAATCCTTTTCTAGAGCTAAGTATCTATGATAGAAGTTAGTTATCTATATATATAAATATGAATTGCTGTTCGTTAGTCACGCTAAAACTCGAGAACGGCTGGACCGATTTGGCTAATTTTGGTCTTGAATTATTTGTGGCAGTCCAGGGAAGGTTTAAACGGTTGAATAAATATGAAAATGCTCGGAATACTTTCTCAGCAGATGAAATATAAACTTAATTTTAGCACAAATAAAATTTGAAAACAAATTTTTTGTGAACGATAAATCTTAAGTTTTGTTAAGAAATAAAGTATTTTACAAGTACTACGTGCTTAGTCATGTGTGTACACGGACGAAGTCGCGGGTATCAAGCTAGTAGTATAATAATAAAGATATAATGTAGTTTTGTTTTAAGTGTAAAAAATGAATGCTAATTAATCACTTATCAATAGGTTTTCAGAGTATCCGACTACACACGATCAACACTTTTATTACACGTATGAAACTCCATCCCCTTCCCATGGCTACGGCGCTTCAATGAAACAGTAAGTTGTTTTTATATCACTAAACTTGGGGGTCCTTCAAAGAGGCGTGGCCACGGGCCCACAAGATTTATTATTGTTTTTTTCTTAGATAATTTATACGTCTAGATAAACCCTCTTGCTGCTAGACAACCGATGAGAACAGTCCAGGTTTATTACTTTAGTGTGCGCGACAAGCTACGTCACACTCGCGATTTGCATGTCACTTTGTGTTAGTGTGCGTGCATTGATCAAAATAGAGGTTAACTGTCAACCTCAATTTTTTCGAAGTTTCACTCTATCTAGACGTATAAATGATCTAAGGTTTTTTAGCATTTCTTCCTTCTGCAACATTTCTGTGGGGATCTATCCTTTTAATGTGAAATGGCCATTCTAAGCAATAACTATTACATGAATTTATGAAATACAGTCAATTAAAATAAATTATACATTTTCATTTTTTCCAAATGATTTCTTCAGCTTTTTATTACGTCGTGAGAGTTAGGAGTCCACAACCGGGCAATCCTCATTTCACAGCGTATTGTGTTTGGGGATTACGGGGGTTTCAATGATGATGAAAATTATCAAGCCGACGTATCATTAATCATTTGATATATCTGTACTAGAAACACGGGAGTTGCACAAAAACAGTACAACGTCCTTAGCGGTTGTATGTGCAACAACCAAAAAGGCTAGCAATTGTGTGAAGACAAAACTCAAACTAGTATTGTTTCTGTTACAGCCATCACACCGGGGGCGGCCATAAAAGCAACGCTGCAATGTCCGCATTAACACTATTGGCATTCTTATTTTTTCTGCACATACTTCAGCAGTGTCTCAAGGAACACATGACCGCCATGAGCACACCACAAGTCATGATCATGACCGCTGGCAAGGAAGGCAAAGACAAACATGACGATAAAATGTCCCGCGTGAAATTGGACAAAGCCGGAGTTACGAATATTGAGTCCGTCAATCCAAAAAACCGTTTGTTCAATCGCGACGAGGAAGAATCTCCGAACGGAGAAAAGTATTTAATGAGAATCACAACATCAGAGCACAAGCCCCGAATTGACGCGAAAGACATTAAAAATATCGACGATAAAGATGATAACTATTTCCCTGGTTAATTTTCAGTGTTGGAACTTATTAAAACTTCAATTGATTATATCATCAAAATAAAAACAATGTGTTTCATTTCAAGCTGTTTATTATAACTATTATGTATACATATTACCTATATATAAATACTAAGTTTGGATATAACATTATTATCTAAATGAAAAAGATATGATGAGTGAATAGGGAAATATGTAAGGACTGCCTAAAATGGAGATCCGTAACACTAACCACCCCCTGGGACACAGATGTGATTGTATGTTTGTACGCTGCCTATTTACGAGGCAAATACAAAAATTATCTCTGTCCTGAATTAATCATCGCTTTCGATGAAACTCTTCTTTTTAATAAGTTAATGTTTCATACGACGAATTATTTTCAAAGTTCCGCTGCCCCATAAACTATAACTTATTAATGTGTGTTATTCTTAAAATAGCTCTAAGAGTTAAAAACATAGTGACTGAAACCATTGTTATCATGGCTTTATATGAACAATAATGTTCAAGAGTAACATTCGAACTTTGTATTAAACAGACAACGCTTTTGAACTTTGCTTTAAGTGCTGAAGCCACACAAAATTGAAATATTGTGAAACAAATCGCAATGAAATAATATTGTCTAATCATACTTTAGATAATGAACGTATAACATTAGTTTCGTTTAACTCTCTCAATATATTTAGTCTGTGTCAGGGCACTAGATCCCATGGTGGGATCGGTCATTCGGTTCCAATCCGTCTGACCCACAACAAAACCAATGGCGCGCATCTTCTCTTGTTCTCTTCTCTCTTCAATGTCAGCCCACCGTACCTGTTTTAATGACAACATGATGAAAGCCCACATCATAACACAAGTATGTTTTTTTTTAATAGGAGTTCTTCCTTTATGTCCAAGCTTTCAAAGTTACAAAAACCCATATAAATGATGAAAGGTATATAAAATAAGGTCAAGAACGAGTATGAAATTTTAATAGTAATGCATTTTCGATGCATTTCTTATTAAAATTTTTAACTAGTATAGAATACGTAATTTTAATGCATACGAGTATGTTATTTTAATAATAATAGTAAAGTTTGGTTATATACAGAATCATAAAAGTAAAAATACAATTCTTACTTCATGCCTGATAATTGGAATAACGAGATGCGTGGTTGACAACGTGACAATAATTATTAAAATATTAAAAAATAATCATATAACGAAAAAACCATATAAATAGTTTTCATAAAACGATAAAATCAAACATGTAGATGGCGTTGCTCGCAAGTACGAACACGGCACGTAAAATATAAGTATTTTTTTTTCAAATTTGGTCAATGGTTAAATTTCGTAAATAAGTAACCACCGATAACATTAAAAGTAAAGTTAATGAAATATAGAGTTTCACGACAATGTCGGTTCGAAAAACTTTGAATAACACCGATAATAAAGGCATAAATTCATAAACAACAAACATATTAAACAAAGTAAAAGTATAGTTTGCTTACACATTAATTATCAACAATTGGGAAACAGATTAAAACAAAATAATAGTAATTGAGTGGTAGCAGATTAAACTTACAGATTTCTTCCCAGGTTTAGCCTTGCTAGGTGTCCAGTCGTCTAGTTGTAGATAGTCTTCCATGGTGAGTTGTGAAGAACGAAGTGGCTTGCTGGTGCCATCGAGCCGGGCTGTAACAATGCCACCAAATGTTAAATTAATAGGCTAATAACAACAATTGAAGAGTACACAAAACAATATCAAAGTTTTCAGAAAGAATTTTCATTTACATTATTAGCGAGAACACTTATATATCTATATAATATATAACATTTAATGGAATAATAACGGATACTGCTAAAACTCCTTATAAGCTGATAAATATTGAAAATATCCCTATTTATGACTTAATATGATGTAAATACTACAACTTAAAACATATAAAAACTATTGGTCAGTTATAACACCTGTAGTTCCATAAATAATCAGTTTCTATAATATGATACAGTGAGATAACATTACATAGCATATTGTTTATTGGTAATAAATACATTATAAATAATATTATAAAAATAAACCATTTGAAACAATAACCTACCTAGTTTCGAAGCATCATCCATTTTCTCCCACTTTGAAGTAAAACTAGTTTCAACCTGTAGCGGAACAGTACTTGAGGGTTAAGTAATCAGTGCTGAAATAAAAACCATTAGCCCTACCCTATGTTAATTCTCAAACAAAAGAAATGGGATAACAGTACAAGATAAGAACAAAAATAAAATTTAAAGTGAAAATTTACTTTAACAATATTTAAAAGAAAATTAACGACTCATGCCTGCCGGTGGATTTACGGGCAGAAGAGACAATCCATGTATAAACTTAAAAGATAACATAAAACTTTTATGTCTTGGGATAAAAGGCACAGTGGGATGTGATCGGGGTTGGTAGGTCCTCCATCCTATTGCATGTTTTAGGTCATTAAATAAAGTGTTACCACTTCAAATCATATTTAACAATATTATGCACAGATGAATCTATGATGACTGCTGTAAGTTGCATAGCCTCACCTCGTCTTGTTCTTGAATGTTGTCTTCCTCAACCGTGACCACAGCGTCTTCCATATGCACATCAGGTATTGCGGCATTTTGCAATAGGGTAGTAGGGTCCAAAAGTATATGGTGGTCTGGTGTTTTGAAAAATCTGTGAGCTATAGTTTGTATATCGTGCATCGTACGGTTGTGTATGTTCCGTTTGAAACACACTTGCGGGTCTAATTCTAATGTACAAATGTATACCTGTAGAATAATGATACTTACATTATAACATTTATAATAATTAATATATGAAATATATAGAAATGAAATATCTTCTGAATACACAAACTAATTTATAAAATTTTGTTTAATTTTTATGGTAGTCCAATACATTTTATGAATACACAACACTTTCACAATTTTAAGCATACAACTCAGCATATTCGCAATTATCATGAAAATAGTATTATGTATTTTATGCAACTTAAATTCTGATTATTGAAATGGCTGAGTATTAATAACAATAAATTATTGTAATCCATCTATTGCTAAATAGAAAAATCAATAGATGAAGAATAGTGTGGCTAACTTTTAAGGATTCACCAAGAATTCACTTGTTCCAGAGTTGCAACTCCAAACAGTGCCTGAGATGTGCATTGTAATCATAGAAATCTATTATATTTTAAAGATATTGATGGACTTAGGCAGCAATGGTGTACAAAATGACCGAAATATGAATAAATTAAGAAACTAATAGAGAAAACTAATACTTTATTTTAAACAACAGCAGTATACAAATAAATTTTGTAAACAAAATTTTATGAACGATGCGGTACCCGAACCCACGACCACGTTCCGTGCCAGTGCTCTGCCAACTGAGCTAACTGGCTTCATCTTCAGGATCTAAGCATACAAGATTTTGTGACGATACGTCATGTTACTCAAACGGTTAGCTCAGTTGGCAGAGCACTGGCACGGAACGTGGTCGTAGGTTCGAGTCCCACATCGTTCATTAAAAAATTTGGTTTCAAATTTTATTTGTGTATTAATACTAGAATTGAGGGTCATCACTTTAAAAACATAACAAACAGCATTTTAGTTTTAAAAAAGCTTACCGATTAATTGTAATATTTTAATTGGTATAATAATTGTAGTTACATGTAATGGAAGAGTTTCCACTTTCAGATAATATATTAAAATACACAATATTTAGGTAACAACTTGTATGCAATTACTTGCACACTGTTACAAACACATTACTTACTTGAAATCCACACTGTCTTGCATAGTTCCAAACATCGGCATAACTTTTTAGTTGATCATTAACTGCGTCGAATATTAGAAATGGGAAATACCCATCAGATATTGTTCTTTTGACAGCTTTTTTCAATGAATTTGTATATGATTCTTCATAATTTTCATCATATTCATATTTTAATGATGGCTTCTTTATCTACAAGAAAAAATTTTTAAGACTACCTAAAGTAAATTTCACCTTGATTACACTACTCAAAAATAGCAACACATTTTCTAGTAAGAGCTGTCATGATTCAGATAAAAAAAAATGTATATAATATGTCCTATGGTATTCTTATTTGTATCCTATGGTATGTGATTTCTTTGAATTGTTTCCCTTACTGTTGTGACCACCATTTTCGTACGAACACTACATAAACAGCCAGATCTTTTTCTGTGACAAACAGAGGTCTCATTGAATCTAATATTGTTGCCTGGTACACAAACATTTTACTAATACAAATCATATGGAGAGTTTTAAAAATTGCATTTGGCTCCATACCTACTTTGTGTAATATAATCACAGCGATTTTGACCTCTTTATCACCCCACTCCATTTTAATATCGCAAAATATTGTACAATGTACTGGCGCCAAAATGAGAAAACTCAATGAACAATCATATAAAAATGACAGATTCCAAATTCAAAATATGTAATATTTTATTTATTTTTAATAGTAACAATATTTATGGCCAGACTAAGTATATAATATTCAATAGATAAGATGGCTTCATTACTTATAATGCTAATGTTGGTTATTTGTTTATTTGATAATTGCAATTTGACATCTTATCTATTCAACCAATCATCATAATAGGACATGGCCAAAGAGGTATATTCCATATACACATACATAGTAAATTCAATCTGTATTAAAAAAATTAGAAAGATTGATTCAGTATGTAATTTTTAACCCCTCTGAATTCAGTTTTGATATTTTTGTAGGTTTCGCATTGGTACTATCTACTATTATGTCATTGGTTTTTGGTTTTAATAGTTAGAAATTTGAATATTTAATCCTGAGTAAGGAAGTGAAAAAAAATGACATAAGACTCAACAAACCGTCTTTCCAGTAGTAGGGTCCGTTTCCTCGATTTCACCCTCTTGCATGAAGTAATCATCGATTGACATTATCCTTGCTGTGCCACCGAATTCAGCCTCTCTATCTCTTATTAATTTTGCCAAATATGATTTACCACTTCCGGGAGGACCTAAAAATACACAAAAATAGCAGTTGATACTGAAAATCTTTACGTCTTGTTTTTGTTTTATCTCAACAAAAATCGAGTTCCATAATTCCAATAGGATTAAAAAACATTTCAGATACAACAAACAAACAAACAAGTATGGAGCATAATAAATAGGAGAGATTATTAGATTGAACACTTGATGTTTTAAGTAGATCTTTCACTTAAACAAAACAATTCTGTCATAACACAGCTGTCATTTCCAGCGAATAGAGTGCTAACGTTTAGATGCCAAAAAGTAGATTTATTTTTGTCAGTCTGGCACTGGTTTTAATTTGGTATCAATATCTGATTCAATTAAATTTTTGTGGTATGGCGTGTGGCTGCACCAGTCGGGCGCAAATTATTTCGCCAATGTCGAGTGGAATTGAAGAGACACGTTATGAATGGAAATTTTGAATGAATTTAATTTGGATAATTTATAAGTGGCAGGTTTTTTTGAGTAAAGTGTTATTTTATATGGTTAGTTTCTATGGATTCAGTAAAAACCGTTTGTAATAAACCTATATACTTCTATATGACATAGGTTATTATGCCCATGTCTCACAGAACTGCAAATAAACAGGTTGGGGCCTGATAATCAAATGACAAATTTCTAAATAAATTTCGCGTTTTTATTAGCATATTGGAGAAGAGGCTATTTTCAGTTAATGTATATTTTATATCGACCCACCGTCTACTTACTGGTGTATTTTGCGAATACCTATACATTCATATGTTATTTGTTAACTGTAAAAATTGTGTCCGCTAACGATTAGATACACTACTTAAAATTATGGAATAAGTTTACAATTTTATAAAATCTAATCCAGGCAAAGTCAAAGCAGGCAAGGAAAAGCAATAACTAAGTTGCCTGTATTTTTTTTGGGCCGACTCAGACCAAACCGAATAAGCCTAGATATAGTAATTTGAGGTGTTACGACTTTGTGGGAAACAATTCAGATACTCATACTCATACTACTGTACTGTACTCTACATACTTACACAGACTTATTACAAACAATTGGAAAGGGTTTCCAGGGCGCCAGAAAAACTCACGTCGAATTTCATAGAGTTTTGATATGGTGGTCTTTTTCAAGATACAGGCTTTACTGTGAGTCTTAAGCCACTTTTGATCCATAGTAGCGAAAGTCCTATCACAATCTTATGGCAGCCCAAGAAATATTAAAGTTATTATTTAAAAAAAAAAGTGTGCCCTTAGGTCAGAAACTTAAATTCTTCGGTCAATCAATTAGGTACCTTCATGTTAATCTTTTTTTTAATTAAGTGGTGAGATGTATCCACAGATAAGTGAATAATATTGTGGTGATAATGAAACAATAAAATTAAATATGATGATATTTTTAGATATCATAATTTGTTACCTCTCATAATGATGAGAATTTTCTCTGGTCTCATTTCTCTTCCAGGTGGTTCCAGTATATCATCTATCATTATTATTTGCTGAGGAATTACATTTTTTCCAGGTTTTCCTGATTCCTTTGGCTTTTTAGAACTTGATTTCTCAGTTTCTACATGCAAACGTTTGCGGGAGTCTCTCTCAGGGCTTTGATTAGTAGGACTTTTTCTGGACTGATCTTTAGAATCTGAAGTGTTCCTATAAATATCTCTGTTCCAGAGTCTATATTGATTGTTGGGTCTATCATAGCTACTGTCTCTTCTCTCCCTACCTCTATCTCTTTCGAAATCTCTGTCTCTCTCTCTTCCAACTCTGTCCCGTTCCCTGCCTACAGTCCTGTCTCGTTCCCTTTCTGAATCTCTATCCCTTTCTATACTGTCACGATCTTTACCAATACTTCTGTCCCGATCTCTTCCTGATTCTCTATCCCTATCCCAGCCAATATCTCTTTCTCTATACTTCCCCCTATCCATATCTTTTAATCTGTCCCTACCATTGTCTCTCTCCCTATCTCGCCCATAAATCCTATCACTGTCAAACACTCTATCTTTATAAAGATCATCTGGTTTAAATCTATCCTGTTCATTTTGCCTTCGATAGCCAAATTTTTCATCAAACTTGTTTCTATCATCACGCTGCACATAATCATAGGTAAAATCTTTAGATCTATGGTCATCTCTTGAACCAACTGGAGGTCTTCTTTCAAAATCTCTATATCTATCACTTTCATTTGGCAGTATTGTATATAATTCATCAACTTCTCTTTCAAAGTCTCTTTTTTTTACATCACCATCCTTTGATTTGTGATTATAGTCAAACATATGAACTGGTTCAATAAAGTCTCGAGCTGAAAACCAATGCACAGACATATTTAAAATGGTTAAAAGATTAAGACAAATTTATATAATTACTACACCTATAAAATAAAATTGAAAGTGTCTCTTCATTTTATTGAAAAATCTTATTGCTAAATAAATTATAAGCTTTCTAACAGCTCATGTCACCAAGTAGCTGGGGGACACTCCTTCTTTTAAAATTATTATCAAAATTTTTAACTATGAGATTATCAATGAAATGTGTTACAAATGTCAAATTTTATTGCAATTTTCATTTCTATGGTTAAGATTGCCGGAATACATTGGATGAAGGCATCACAGGATTGATTGTGATGGAGATCTTTGCCACAGACCGAATGTAGGGTGGCCGCTTGTTATATATTTCACTTCTAAAACTTAATTAATTTTAAAAATCAACAACTTTTAAATTATTTGTCTTCTAAAATTTGCAACAGAAGCATTACTAACAAGTGCCCTGCTATACCACATTTTATATTATATTAAATTTATGGTATGTTAAAATACCTATTATGACTAATATATAGAAATACATGTATGGTACTGCACACTTATTTGTACTAAGGATTGATATTTTGTATAATATATATATATATACATATTGTATTCACCAATCATTAACCATCACATAAGTACATAAAGCTGTTCTCAAATATTTTTTCTTACATCTCCTATAAATCAATATATTTTATAATTGGGCCTTTATGTGGGAAAATTTTTGACTAACTGAGAGGAGACGTCTAGCCTCCTTATTCATAATGGTCCGCTAAGGAGTGTTTTTTCTCCTTCTGACTTAGGTCAATAGAAGACAGAGTGAGAATTAGCAATGCTTTAAGTTAGCAGACTATTATGAATAAGGGGGTAAATCTATGTAACTTGTATTATTCAATATATTAATAACTAGCTACCTATCATATGAAAATAGAAGTATTCAAATCTGACTGGTAGAGAGATTTGTGCTGTTTTCAAACAAATAAAAAATTTTAAATTTAAGAAATGTACATTGACAATTACTATTAATTTTAGCACATACTTAATTTGCTATTTGGTGTTAAACATTTGGAGCACAGGACCTGCTCACTTTTAATCACCTGTATTTCTTATCAAGATAATGAATAGCAATATGACAGTAAGCCAAAATACATATTATATACAATGTCAGATATAACATTTTATAAGATTCTTTTGTTATATATAGTCTTATAAGTTTTGAACTAATTACCTTTCAATCGTAATGGTAGATGATCATATTCAACAATTATGGATGGTGTAAATATTGGCTCTTCAACCCATTTTGGTTTTGGTGGTACACTGTTCAGTGCTATATTTTCTTGGGGAGGTATCTCAGCATAACCACCACTATATTTATTTGGATTGTCAAAACTTGCTTTTTGCTGCACTGGCAATTCCGGAGGCGCATTCTGTCTTACGGAAGCTTGAAGGTAATCAGGTCTAAGCAAAGAGCCAGTTTGAGGTGCATTAGGTATTTGTGTAAGATTGGGTGTTTGGGGTGCATTGTATATTAGAGGTGCATTGGGTCTTTGAGGAGCACCGAGTCTTACAGGAGCATTGGATCTTGGAGTAATATCAGGTCTTTGAGGAGTAATATGTCTTTGGGGAAGAGGCGGTCTTTGAACAGGTATTGATAATAGGGGCCTGATTGAAGGTGCACTAGGTCTTGAAATTTGTGGTCTACCTTGACCCTGGGATGGCATCTGGGTATTTCCAAATTGATTGCTATGCTGTCCTTGAGAGTTATTATCATACTGTCCATATCCTTCATCATAATTTACGTTATGCATATCTTTTTGTGTGTCTTTGTAATTTTGAGGAGGTGGTCTCTGTTGCATATGAAAGAATTTGTTTGAATTTTGTTGGTCATTGGTTGTATTCTGAATATTGAAATTGTTGATTCTGTTATAATTATTATCGTTCATATTCCATTTAATATTTTGAGACAACAGACTTGTGTCAGTATTAAATTGAGCATTTGATGGGTTTACACTAATATTGGGTTTTGATGATTGATTATTAAAAAGGAGGGGTGGTTTCTGATTTTGTACCATTGAAAGAATGTTCATAATTTTCTCATCCCCTAGTATATTGTTTATACCCTTTGAAATATTTAAATAATCAGGTGGCATATTTGTTGTTGGATTACTGGTGCCCAATTTTTCATTAGTACCTTGATCATCAGGGATTTCAATAACTTCCTGTGTATTGGGTTTTTCAACCTCAGGAACTAAATCAAGTCCTGGTATGCCCTTGATTCTTTCACTATTGGGCAAGAAACTTGGTTTTTCCACCTTTTCCGGTGTGTACATATGTTGATTTAAATCATATCTGTCTTGTGGATCAATATTCATGTTTTCGGTCCTATTGTAACCATATTGAGTTTTTTTGGCCCCATAACCATACTCTTCTTTATTTGTTGAATAGTTTTGATTTGGTTTGGTGTTATACGTAGCTTCCTGTGTATTTTTATTTAAATTTACATTTATTGGAGGGGGAATAGATGTATTAGGGGGAATGTATGTATTGCCTGAGTTTTTATTGGAGGCAGGATGGTGTGCAGTGTTCATCAGGCTAGCCCTCTTTTGGTTCATTTGTCTACGTCTCTCTAATAGTTGGGCTCGACAGGCCTCAAATTTCTGTTCATATTCACTGTAAGCTACTTTATCAGGATGATTAACATTTTCTTCTTTCCATTTTCGAATTTCTTCCTCCCACCTTTGAAATTGTATATCGAATAATCTCTCTTCTTCTGCTAGCTTCTTTAATGCTTCAGTGTTTACAGAAGTACTGGACTGGACAGCCGGAGTTTCAATTGCTCTAACATCTTTATTATAAGACCATTTGTCATTATTATCTGAATTTGTGGGAAAGCTGGTTTTAATACCAAACTGCTGACTACTGACAACCATACTTTCTGTTTGTTTTGCATCACCACAATATAGGGGCTGATCATTTTCATGAGGAGGTGGTGGTGGTGGAGGCTTCTCTGGTGGTGGAGGGGCAGGTGGAGGAGCAATATTTTTTGGGGGCAAAGGAGTCCCACCTCCCATAGGCTGCATTGCTTGCATCTGTTTTGCATACTGAAAAAAAGGCTTTAAATAAATTAAATTTAATGCACAGCATAAAGATAAAAATAACTTTTATAATTATTAATATAAATAATGATTTGACATAATTACAGAAAAACGTTCCAAACCGCAATCATGTTGAAATTGAGTTAAGAACACAAAACTGGTCACACGATTCATATTGATGGACTGACAAAAAGTGGCAGCCCTACTGTCACTCTTTACATGACTTAATAGCCCAACCCATGTGGAACTACGACCAATTGGACTCTGTAGTTCAAAATTGTATATGTAAATGTTTTTAAGCTAGGTAATGATGTGATACATAACATTATAGACACATTTAATAATTATAAATAATTTAGATTCATAGTTTTGATTATCACTGATGACAAAATCACATGGGAGGAAATTTTATAAAACTTGTAGTGTTTACCGGTACCGGTACTGAACTAAACCACAACAAAACTTTTACCACCAATAACTTTTCAAGAGGTAAATCGAAACACTTACACTCTCTCCGTATTGAGATTGCCATTGAGCATACTGCTGCTGCCATTGGGCCCACTGTTGCCAATTTTGCTGCTGCAATAAATTCCATTGCTCGGGGGTGTAAGATCCCATATTAATGGATGCTGGATCAGCATTCATTTGAACACTGGGTACCCACTGACCATTTGCTGCAGGCCATGCCATTTTTTGATTAAAAAAATATCAATATTCAACATGCAATTCTGATGAATGGAGTTAGGTAGATCACAAAATTATACAGCATTAATCATCTTTATTTTTACAATACAAGACACTTAATACTAAACGCAATATATTCATTCAAGGCAGAAGTAAAACCAGAGATTTTTATCAAATATCAATTTTTAGTCTCGTCAATCGGTATTGGGAAACTTGGCGGCCATTTTAATTACAGCCATTCATGATTCAGCCACCGTAATTGACAAAGCATGAATTCACAAACTGACAGCTAGAAAACCGACGCCATGATGAATCTTTGTGATGTGTTGTCTTTTCCCATAGTGATGTGTGTTTCACTACAATATTCGATAAAATCAAGACCCCAACATAATAATCTTATTTATTATTATTTAAAAAAAATTAAAATTAAAAAAAAATATTTAAATATTATTTGTTTAAGCAAACTAGGCTAAGCGTATGCTGAGACGCAGGTGCACGCAGCACAGCACAGTACTGATTTTGCAGGGCAGGGCAGAAGAGGCAAACATAGGCCTCGAGCATATGCTGCGACACAGCAATGTGGGAGGCTCCTTTGCCGGCTAGATTAAGGGTACCACAACGGCGCCTATTTCTGCCGTGAAGCAGTAATGTGTAAGTATTACTGTGTTTCGGTCTGAAGGGCACCGTAGCCATTGAAATTACTTCGCAAATGAGACTTAACATCTCATGTCTCAAGGTGACGAGCGCAGTTGTAGTACCGCTCAGAATTTTTGGGGTGTCTCAAGAATCCTGAACGGCACTGCATTGTCATGTTCAGGCCGTATCAATTATCATCAGCTGAACGTCTTGCTCGTCTCGTCTCTTATTTTCATAAAAAAGGCAAAACACTTTTGTGACGAGTATAATGAGTTCGTAGAATTAGGATGAGGTCAGCGAGAAACCGTATCTCGGTTTTCGGGTGCTTTTACAGCACGAGACTCACGGGATTTTTTTTGTTATTATATTGTTATGGGGCAGTGCGGATGATATTGGTACCATCTTTGCGCTGCAGAAAAGGGCTATTCGCACTATTTATAACCTAGGTCCTATAGAGTCACAAAGAGAAAAATTTAAAGAAATAAACATTTTGACTATTGCTTCTCAATTTATATAGTGCAAGTTCTATATATGCAAAAACACAATGAAGAATTTGCTAGAAACTGTGACAATCATAATGTTACCACGAGGAACAAACATAAACTTGTTTTTGCCTATTACTCGGTTGAGTTGGTAAATATTTCATTGGGCGTATATGCTTTTACAACATGAATCCAGAAAATGTACAAAACAAATGTATTACGAAATTTAAAAGAAATGTTGAAAAACGTTTGTGTGGTAAAGGATACTACAGCATAAACGATTTCCTAAATGATACCACAGACTAGGAATGTCACCCTCAGGCTCTTTAATTATAAATGTTTATTGTGCGATATTACATTGTAATCCATATTTATATATAAAAAGCCCGCTGAGTTTCTTGCGCCTGTTCTTCTCATGTCTGAGACAGTCAATTTTGAATAGGTGGTAGTCGATGTCATTCAATAAATGATTTTGAATCCTATTTTGAATAAAAATTATTATTATTTATTATTAAAAAATATTAATTATTATTTAAACAGACAGGGGATAGCTTCAAGGCAACCTGAGGCGGTTGCAAAAGATCGCTTTTAGGAAATAATTTGTCATTCCAACAACATTAGGAATTACCTAGAAAAAACATGTGTACAAAGTTGAATTAACGGTAAATAACATGCACAGATAGCGCAGAAATCTGTGCTGGCGACAAGAAGCAGAGCAGGACAGACGTACGTCTGCGTCGTACGTGGCTGTGCCGCAGCGTACGTAGCTCTTAATACGTACATATATTACAAAATCTGCTCTGCGCTTTGTTGCGTGGACCTGTGTCGTCTGCGTCTTAGCATACGCTTAGCCTTGTATACAGTTTCGAATTATTTAGTATATATATTGGAATCGATCTTAAGATTAAGATGAAATTTATTTACTTCACGGCGGCGAAAAGCCAATCTCTCAAACCCAAAGAAATACGTTATGATTATAAAAACAAATATTTATGTTATTTCTCCAGGAGAAATAAGAAAATCATACTTTATTTTATCGAGATGACTTTTTTCTTATTTACACATCATTGTCACATTATTATCACGTCTCTGATACACGTTTTACTGAGTTTACACTTCCTCTTTCTTTCTTACTGCTTTCAATACTTTTATTGTAGGCAATGTCTTTGATCATTATTACCATCAACATTTAAGTAATTATTACCATCAACATTTAAGTAGGTAAGTTACATTCAAGTTGAATTTTAAATGGAAGATTTTTTTCATCTGGCTCCAGTGGGAAGCATCTAAAATCAGCTATTAACAAATAAGCACTTATGCTTAGCAAGAGTGCCCCTAAGGAAAAAGCGAAATCAAAGTCAAGCTTCAATTGTGACGGACTACATAAGCCGTATGAATACGAGACGAACGTCACAAGGAATACCAAAGAGCCTGAGATTCAGATACCGCCAGAGCCTAAGCATGATGATATAGTGGTTTATTCTGTGATGGAGCATGAGAATGAGTCTGAAGATGAATTAGCTGGTACCGACATGACTTTGGTGAATTGAGTGTAGATTCGGATCAGGTCGAGTTTGAAGACCGTGACACAGCTTTTAATCAACAGATGCTGATGTACTGGATGAGGTATCCACAAAGAGTTAGAAAACCAAAGCAGTTTCCAGATTTCAAAAGTCTGAGATTTCAGATTTAAAAAAGAAGACACAACAGGTAAAAGATGCATTTCTTACCCGTTTAGTGCTTGATATTTTTTATTTCAAAATTATATGTATTTTTTCTGTGCTTGAATTATTTCAGTGGCACCATGTGGCCTACGGGCCTGTCGAATTTGACAGCTTAGTGGCCCCCTCCTTAGTCCGTACCTTGTACAATACAACATGACAAAATAGTAAAATATAACTGATCAAAAACTTCAACGTCATGAAACTCCCATTTGGCACAACACTACTGCGACGCCATTTTCGGGAATTTGATAGATATTGTGCTAACTGCTAAGTCTTGAAAATTGAATATTATTTGCATAGTTTGACTGCATTTTAGATGGACTTTAACATTAATAACAAATGTGTCGTGGAAAGTAAAATAATAAGAATGTGTGTGTATTGAAGCAAATAAATTTGTATCGATTGAATATTCGCATAGTTCGCCTGCGCGGGAAATGTGGTTAGCTGCGTTTAGACGCATATAGTATATTCGATTTTCAATTAAAACTGAAAATCCCTCAATATGATTTCATATAAAACTCGAGATAACAAAAGATTGAAACCCAAAATGGCCAGGAATATAGAGAGACTATTACGCGAGGGAAAGTGCCGCGAATGTTCTGTTGTTGTTACTCGAATGGATTTTGCCAAAATACTAGGAAAGTTTACCAAGGTAAAGATACAATATGAAAGTAATTTATCGCCAAAAACTCCAAAGCCGTCTACAGCAGTGTCACCTGTCTCAAAAACAAGATTAAAAAAAAAGGAAAATGGAATGGTTCACATTCATAGAAAAACTTACAATCCACATCCAGCTATTGTAACAAGAACAAGAAAAACCAAAGTGACTGAGACTGAAATCAAAAAACAGACACCACAACCAGCTCCAAAAAAGTCCAAAAACATTCTTAAAGAGAATAATAGTTGTAAAAAGGCTAATGTTACTCAAAGCAATTTATTAGACAAAAGTGTGAACAAGGCTATCTCTAAACAATATACTGTTATATTTATCAGCCCATCAGCATGTACTAATAATGATCATAAGAGTAAATTAAATTTAGTAGATTTGTTGCCACAAATAAACAAGTCTATATTACCATCTGAAGATTGGTGTATAGAATATTTTCCTAAAAGCCTTGAACCAAAAGATGACAAAATGTACAATCGCATAGCTGCTGAGCTAGAGGACTTAATGTATAATAAAATGAAACCAGAGGTTGCAGAAGCTAAGTCGGAAGAGTTTCCATCTATAATGGACATTCTCAATGATAATACTGCTAGCAGTAGTCAAGAAATCAAAGATGGTAGTAGCTCACTTGAATTTAAAACCAGCTTAGAGTCAAGTGATGTGGAAGCTATGTTGCTTGGGAAACCTGAACAAAATAAGGATACAAAACCAACACCAATGGAGGTAGATAACACAGATGTTACTAAGCTAATTGATGATGCCGTGCAATTGCCACAGAACTCTGAAGAAAAACAAGAGACTAAAGA
Organism: Leptidea sinapis; assembly: GCF_905404315.1. NCBI lineage: Eukaryota > Metazoa > Arthropoda > Insecta > Lepidoptera > Pieridae > Leptidea > Leptidea sinapis. The sequence continues at coordinate 894,081 of NC_066278.1, read as the reverse complement.
ACTTGATAATCCCAACAGTCCCTCAATATTAGATGAAACTTTACAAAAGGGTATTGAGGAGCAGTTGCCTGCAATACCACCATCAAAAGACGCTATAAACTCTTGTACCACTATTTCAATAGTCCATGACGAAGACAAGTCATCAAAACTGGACAATGATCACAATAAGCCAGGTGAAATTGAGAATACTACTTTTACAGTCAATAACAATCAAGTCACAGAAGTTACTTTTAAGAAAATTGTTGGTAGCAAGTGTGTAAAGGCTGTGACATGTATGAAAAACTTAAAATATAATATTCAGTTTGACGAAAAATCAGTAGAATTATTAGGTGCACCTAAATATATTCCTAATGTTGAAGATTTGCAGGTACTATTACAAATAGTAAATGAAAGTGACTTACAGAGCTATATTTTATATTGAAGCTGAAAATATTTTATATTTAACCCATTATTCATTGACCTTTATCAATTTTGTAGGATATACATAATTATTATATCTCTGGATATTTCACTTATCCTAAAAAACTATGCATACACAATATAGTCATTACACATATATAGTTTCTTAGGGGAAATTCTCGGTGTAATGGTTTTACTGGGACTTTCTTAGTCAACCTGGCACTTAGAATACATCCAAAATAATGGTAATTTGTAGAAAGCCTACATCACAGAAGATATTTATTAAGCACATTTAAGTGTAGTGAGCAGCCATGAAAAACAGTTCATAATGATATTAATGAGAAAATTACACTTTGAGTTGAACATTTTACTTGTAATTTATGTGTAAATACACTTTAATTTAAAAATTGTTTATGGCTTAGGCCTGGCAAAGGCTTAGCCATTAAGAATATTTTAAAATATATATAAATTATAGTATATTTATATAATATAAACATAATAAGAAAAAATTTTTAAAATTTACACTGAAATACACATAAAATCCAAATAATATTTACTTAGATTTTCCTGGGAAAGTAATAAACCCCTTTTTTCTGTTTATTGAATTATTCTAGGTGTGCTTTGTCAGTTCAATATTAATTTGATTTTTCGGAGTCACAATTTTAAGAGTCCCTTTTAAAATTTATAGTAAGGGAATTTGAATAGATAGAGATGTATGTTCAAGGTGCCTCACTTTATATTTTGGAAAAAATGCCCTTTATCTTTTTTTGATGTGCATTAGACACTGTCTAACACAAAATAATGTTTTCATATCAATATTAGTCTTCATGTGTTCAATATTGCTTTTAGATTGTTTCTATTCCAGTATACTTTGTATTATTCTCTAATCCTGTTATATCTATGAAATAATAGATCAATATTATTATGTCGGAAGAGTACTAATAATAATGTCTGTATTTTTGAACTGTTAATTAACTGATTTTCAAGTTTTCCTTGAGAATATACTTTTAAACTAATTTGCATATAAAATTCACAAATTTTATTCATTTAATCACAATATTATGTCTATAAAAATTTATATTAGTATATATTACACTTTTACTGTAATACTTAATGTATAGTGAATAATTTAAATAATATATTAAGCATTTCCCTTTTCCCATTAAACTGTTAGCTAAACACTTTGAATTTGGAGTTCACAGCAATAGCGATATTACAATGCATATAAAGGTGTGTATATACAATAATTATTACTGTAAATCCTCCTATGAGCTAAATGTGCACCTCATGTTGTGACAATAGTTACAGTACAGTTTGAAAAATCATGAAAGTTACATTATTTATTTAAAAAGATTTTTCTCTAACATACAACCTGTATTTAAATCATCAAAAAATGACAATTTTGGTTAATAATCATCCTCACTTCTGTAATGAATTTCTGCAATCCCTGTGAAAAGTTTAATTTTGGCTCTCAGAGCTTGGTCCACAGGAATGAAAAAATAGTCCAAAACCTACATTATAAAAAAAATCCCTACAAAATTATGTTGCCAAAAACTAGATAATGAAGAAAAGTAAAGTTTCCTTGACAAATACAAGTATTAAAAAACCTAATTTCGCGAAAATTTATAAAGTTGTTGTGGCCGGCCAGTGTGGCGGTTTGATTTGAATTTAAAACAAACCTGCTGTTGGTACGGTACTCTAACAGAAAAGACGCTACAAACTATTATTTTCAATATCAATACACATAATTAATTTCAATAAAAACTTGAGAAAAAATAATACTATTATCTAATTTCATTTTAATGTTGAATATGATGCCATAGTGCCATGCCATTATGACAAACAGTCTTAAATTTTAATATGTTGTGTTGTTACTGCCCCGAGTAATGCATTATAAGCTGAATATTTTTTTACAATTTATAGCTTTAAAAAAATCAGCAATTTGTTCAGCCTGTGGGGAAGTTATAGCCTTTTTTCTATATTGTGACTTATTTTTTTAGAAAAATTATTATTTTATCAAAATGAAAGATTCCTAAGTCTTCAGATTTTAGTTCTGTTCACAAGTAATAACAAATTTCTGTGACAGATGGCGCGTATTTTTGTTTGAGTACCTACTAGCTTGTGATGTAGCAAGCTGCTGAGGGCTTTGACAATGGTCTATGGCGCGGCACCGCAGCATGGTGCGCCGCGGCTGGCTCCTCATTTTTCTCAGTCGGTGTGTTCGAACGTGCTTATCAAGATAAATGGAACGCAACCGTGAAAAACGAGTCGTTCTTCTATTGTTGTCGTCTTTATTGTCTTTTTCATCGAATGATTCAAAAATGTTCCGGCAAACATCTTTTCACCTTTCTGTTTTTGGATGTTTTGTCCCACAGCACTGGACGTGCCTCTACTAACGAAATAAATTAGTCTATATCGATATTGTCAGCCATTTTTTGCACGTACACACGAACACACCAACTGCGAAACATCGACTGAGGCGCGGCGAACCGTCTACGGCACCGTGCTGCGTCACGGCGCCGCACGGTAGACATGTGTCTGAGGTCTAAGTACTTAACACGAGTTAGTATAAATTACTTATTAAGTATCAACGCATTAATATATATTTGTGCAAATAATATGGAATTAAATATCCAGTTATTTTTGCTTTCTATGGTTTTCAGATTATAAAAAAACGAGGTCGACGTTCATATATATGAAGTTGACGTTGACTTGTGAAATAATTATGTATGATAAACTAATTTAATATGAAATATGAGTCCATTGTATAAATAATTGCAGGAAACGCTTTTCCCTGAGTTTGCTTTATTAAGCTATTTGCAAATTAGTTCTACTGATTAATATTAGTTGATGTAGATTAGTTTAGATTTATATTTAAAATAATTATTGGTGTATATAATTAATATCTGTTTGGGATAGATAGTAATATCTTCGGCTTGTTTCAATCATATATTATCCCTTGGTAAAAAACATCACTTGAAAAAAATCTTCAGAAATTATATTTACGTAGAATAGCAGTTTTCGATTCTTCACATATTAATAATCCAGTGGACGCCTAATAACCTTTACATTCACGATGCAAAAAATTCCACCAACTAACTGAGGTGAGCGGGCGTGGGGTACTGCCTGATCATTAGTCAGGTAATATTTTCAACATGTAAACGGTACTGTGAATTAATGTAAGATCTAAAAACGTACGCCTTTTAGCGTCTATGGGGTATAAGATGATAGTTCACACATATCTTACTTTTTTAAAAAAATGTTAAGCTTTGTTTTATTTAATTAAACATTTTTCTTTGTTATCATTAAGATATTTTTATGATTCTGCTGCATTTTGTATTTTTATGATGTCTAACCATTTCTAAATTTGATACCATCTCAGTTTCAAATTTACTAGATTATATTAGTACGTACAGCACAACAATGTCTCATGTTCTACCACATACATGATCTGGTGAAATTGCCAGCGCAGTCGTCGAGTGACACGAACGTCCAAATGGTGCTGAGTCCAGCCAACGAATGACAGCGTGAGATACACGACTACCCACATTTGTGTTCTAAAAATCTTTACAAGTACCTAGTTTTTTTTAAATATATGTAGGATGGGTTTTCATAGGAGATCTCTTAATATAATTTAATTAAAAGTTCTGACATTGTAAAAGTGCTGCAAATATTCTTTTTTGTAGATACGGATCGAGGTATCATTTTTCGGAGGACTAGAACTAAATACGGTTTTAGTTGTTTCAAAACTGTAAAAAATTACAGATAAAGTTTTATCGTTAATACCAACACCTAGAGGTGGATCTAGATTCCGTATTTGTAAATCTAATTAGTAAGCCCGTAATATTATTTATAAGGTTATAATGTAACAAATTATCGTTCAAGTATCTAATAAATAATACCTACCAATCAAATGTGCATTTTATTTTAATACCGTTTACATTTACACCACAAAAATATTTTGGTCAATATTATAAATTGTTTCCTATTAATGAAACGTATACAGTACCTTACTAATTTTAATAGCGAAACTATGCATTGAGGTGTATGTAACAAGAAGCATTTAGACCGGTTGTGAGAGAAACTTTCTTGCATTGTTACTTGCATGGGATTGTATTTTAGTGCTTTATCAGTTTTAGAGCAGCCAATGGATTAAAATAATGTGAAAAAATTGACATATTTTATCTGTTGAACTTATTATTTTTTTGCTATGGCAACTAAAAGCTACAAAATCATTATAATTCGTTGATTGCTGACCTATTGTAATTTAATGAGTTCATTCATTTTGGAACAAATTTTAATGCAGGTGTTTCTTCGATCAAATATTATTTATCCATAAGGTACCTATGTTCTGATTCTCAGATCTCCCAATGCAAGTGAAGTATTTTTTTAGTTTTACTTAAAAATTCTCTTGTCTATCTTGGGAGCATATACATTATTTGGTTTACCGAGTTATGTTTTATTTTGAACATTCTCACCTGTTTTACGGCTTTGTTCGCACACTCTACTGTAAATGGAACGTTATTGCTTTTTTATTCATATCAGCTGTCAAAGACTGCTGGACAGAGGCCTCCCCCGAGATCTCTACGACGATCAATTCTGCGATGCTCTCATCTAACCTACTCCGGCGATCTTATTCAGATCGTCGGTCCATCTTGTGGGGGCCTATCAATACTACGACTTCTGACACGTGGTCGCCACTCGAGGACTTTACTGCCCCACCGGCCATCTGTCTGTCGAACTATGTGCCCTGCCCACTGCTACTTCAGTTACGCAATCGTTTTGGCTATGCCGGTGACTTTGCTTCTCCTACGGATATCCTCATTGCTGATTCGATCTCGCAGAGAAACTCCGAGCATAATCCCTTCCATTGCGTTTCCTCCTTTAATACATAGTAATACTAACACAGAAAAATCTAATTTAATATAGAATTTTTATTAAGGTCTTCTTTAATTACTTTCTGAAGAGTATCAGGGATATTTGGTTACCCTGAGAAGATGCTTAGTTGAGGGGTTCTTAGTGTCATTATGAAGTAGAAATATTTAAGAAATAGAAATATATTTATTTACCATAGAGAGTGACAAAAACATAACACATTACAACAATTTACCTAGGTAAACGTCATAAAGCTACATCAGTTCGTAAAGGGGCTTTGACATGGGAAGAAGAAACTCCCAGAACAACTTTAAAATCATATAGGTAATTACAAAATTGCTCAGCCTACTTAATAAAATACGATACAATTTTAGGTGGCCTCCGCAGAACCAGTCAAGTACCATGCTTTATTATCTTCTATATAATCTGCACTACTATATATCTAGTAGGTAAGCCTTCTTTGTCAAAGAAGCTATAAATATTTATTTAATTTGTGCTTCACATCAGTCAACTGCTGCTATCCACCGCATTGTCTTTCCGGTTCATTGTGAATAAAAGTGACGTATTATCAACCTATAATAAATAAGTACTACTATTTCAACATGTTTCTCTAACATAAATGGAAGCACATTAATATAGACCAAAAAGTGATGCGGACCATCAGAGCCTTTTAATTTCTTCAAATTGTTAACGACTCTATAAGTAAGCAGTCATTATTTTTTGTCGCAAAGACCGTAAAAGAATAAAAGAGTACTCAAAAGAAGTCCTCCCAACAGTCAACCCAGTTATTTAACAAGTGCCATACCAGCTACCATGGTTGACTTTCTCCTAGAAAAACTAAAATTTCTCGGTGTGTAGTATTATATTTTACTAAGCACTGGTAGAATTGCTATAACTTGTTATTGTTGGATCGGTGGCCTCTGTCTCAAATAATGGTATCATTCTACTCAGTTTCGTCAGGTGGGGAATACACCCACATCAACACGTCATGTATTACATAAAAATACGTCAATCAATAGGTACTTTTTGGAGATACTTTATCTCTACTCATCGATTTACACCACTTAGCTCGGATACTTGAGTCACTTACTTTATCTGGTACACTTTTCGAAGTATTTTTGCACATAGGCTTTTCGGTACTGGCTAGGAGCCGATCTAATTCCTTCCTAGCCAATAGATATGTTTGAAGCGTTTAAGCAAAAAGCAATCACATATCGTGAACTTATAATGTCAAATAGGCACCAGACAATATTTATGAGAAGGTTTACGCTTTATTTTTATGTAATTGAATTTAATAAGTTTCACCCTAGATTTAATCTAATTAAGGATTGGTCTCCGCTCCGCCCCAACTAGATACCGCATTAGCTAAGAACAATACATACATACCTAATACTTTTTCATTACGGTAACTTCATAATATTATAGTGTCTATTGGCTATTTGTAAAGATCCTTGTGTGCGTGGCATCTTCACACTCAATGGCTTCGTCAAATTTTTAACGCTTCGTGTTATTAACATTGAAATTAATAAAATACAAAATACTCACCTACTGAATCATCAGTAAGTAAGTATTTAGTGATCACATATCAATGTGATCCCAGTGTCTTTCTTATTTCTTGTACTTTTATTTCTTAACAAAGTTTTACTACGCACCCGGGATTTTAGTTTCAATTATTAGCAAAGTTTAACAGAACATGTGGCAGGTCAACGTCACACATTGTCTGAGACTGGCTCGAGTATGCCAACTTGGGCGTAGTATTAGTTGCTGCACTTTGCGACTACGCCTGCGGTATCTTTTGGAACGCAGCGGAGACCAATCCTTAATCTAAGGTTTCACCAGAACACAAGATTGTTGATATCAAAGATGTATTGTTATACCAAAGATTGGTAATGCGATAGAGTCAGCATATAGTATAAGAGCGTGTAAGAGCGAGATTGACAGACGAGACCATTTCCGTACACGCTATCGTTTGTTCTTAGCGAAACAAATTTCGTTTTTGTGGAAAGAAAGACTCTGTAGTAGGAGTAGTTGGAAATGGTTACGTGTGCTATATCTGGATGTATCTTAAGCAAGAAAGAAAATCTTCAGAATTACACATTTCACACGACTTCAAATATTTAGCTGTTAAATGCAGTAGGTAATTTAGAATTATTCGTAAAGTCACACAATTAGATAGGAAAAATAATTCAGTTTTATTACCTTAATACTCTGGATGCATAGAAATTCAAATAAAAGTATAAACAAATACGAAAATTTGTTTATGTCTAACATAGTTTTTGTTACTAAGGATATCGATAAAATTTTATCGATATTTCAATTTCCTCAGGAATATTATAGTTTAAGCTGAATGCAAAGTTAGATGTTAACGGAACAAAATCATCTTATTCAATTTTACTCATTATATTTTTTGGGATAATTTATTCGGGTTGTTTTCTTTTAATTCGGATAATTTTCGGAACCGATCGTATACATCGTTATAATTTGTTACTAGAACGTCTGTTTCCGGGTTCCAAATTAATTACTACATTATTTACGTCTGGCAACTTCATATTATATAGATAGTACTTATTATAAGTGTAGCATTAAAGAAACAACAATGCGTTGTGATTGAAAGTCTTAAATTATTTTTGCAACTCGCTAGTGAACAAATGCCAGTTTGGTTTTATATGTTATCTTCGCGTATAGAATTAAATCTGCAGTTTGACGCCCTTATTATTTATATGCATACTAGCACTATATATTATTGAACAAGCTAGTTACTTAGGCCAACACAAAGTATAGGTACATGAGTGTATTTTTTATGTAAGAGGGGGCCTACAGGCAAGTTGCTTACCTGATGGAAAGTAACAAAACCAGCCGCCCATGCACATCCGCAATAATAGACGTCAAGAAATTTCTGCCTTTGAGATTTATCGTTTCGATTAAAAGCAGCCGGCAACCACAAAGTGGCTGTGCGTGGTTAGAGGATTCTAGTAAAACTAGCGGTACTGGAATGTTAGACATCAACGTGATGCGGGTGAAATTTCGCATTTTGACGTGATGTTCATTGGTAAAATTTGGTATTAACCTGTAAAACTCTTCAGAACACCCCTACGTCATATAATAAATAAATAAATGATTTATTATTATATAAAGATTATATGCTGTAGAAGATGCAGAGAGACACCACATTCTACGCAAAGCCAAATAATCAAGCCGATCGGCGATGACTTGATCGTCGATTATTCAGTATTTCCATATCTATACATTTTTGGACTCCTCCTATTAAATTAATTTCCCTTCTGCATCAGTATTATATGAATCAATAGTGATCAAAATAATTCACGTCACTAAGTGAACAAACTTACAATGAAAATATATTTCGACACATATATTTTGATCGGTATCGATACATTTCAGGCATTAGTTACCCATCACTTACTAGACATTTCACACAAACAATAAGATTTAGGTCAATCTACTAAAGTCCCTGGGATATTATATCTATGGTTGACATAGATCATGATGATCATTCATGAGGTCACAGAAACCCCTCACAAAAATAGAATATTTATTTTGTAATTCACTTAGAATGTTCTTATAAATACTGTTATGTGTTTGAAAACTTTTTGGGTGTAATATCTAATTTAAGCATTTTTGAAAATCATGCATATTATTAATCCCTATTGTCTCACTAGGTCAATGATTCAATGACTTCAATGTTTGAACTTAAAAAAAAACTACGTTTAAAAAAACCGACTTCAAAACTAAAAAGTGTAAATTTTTTTAATAAAGATTTAATTTAATACATCTCTTATAGACGTATTTAAGTGTCTTTAAAAAGACTTATAGACCAGTGGTGAAGAAGCCTTTGAAAATATGATAACAAGGAAAAAAAATATAAGGATGAAACCCATTACAAAGGGAGGAGAATTTAATAAAAATCAAAGGAAAAATAAATTACGGGTGATTTGAAGTCGGTAAGTACGGGGTGTCCAATGGTAACAAACGGTTTATTTCGATTTCCGGCGAAACTAAAGAAGAATCACCTAATTCGGTTCATAAAATATCTTAGCGTACCAATCGAATTGAGAACTCCTTTTCCAAGTCGGTTAAAAAACGACGTTGCCAGTTTGTCACGCTGTGTCTCGGAGCAATTATCAAGTAACAACAAGTTGACGTGTACAGCACTGGCTTGAAAAGAGATAGATATATCTCACCTTGTATGTTTGGAGACCCATGTGTGTGTGATTTAATGTACTCGCAGAGCAATTATCAAGCCTAGAGAAGTAACAATAAGTTGAGCTGTACAGCACTGGCTTGACTATTCTTACCTACGCCAAACGAAATGCACTGAAAAGAGACAGATATATCTCACCTTGTCTGTCTTGAAATGCAAAACAATAACTTGAAGCATTATTACATTTTGATAACCAGTCTGGTAACCAATGCATGTGTGATTTGAATACTGTTTTAAAACGAAAAAGAGTGTATTTTTGTTTATATTTCGTTTGACTGACCTAATTTAATCATAACTTACATGACATGCGTTGCTCATGGCTCTGAAAGCCGTAGCAGTGAGAAATCAGATGAAGACGGGAATTTGTCATTTCACAGGTTTTGAGCTATTTTCGATTTCATCATCATCATCAGTTCAGCCGGATGACGACATTACTTTTCGATTTATGTGTTGATTTATAACTAAAATATTGGAATTTGAATTTATTTTGTGAAACACTCATGTTGATACTTTCCGTATTAAAATAAATTAACTCTTATATTAATCTTACTCTTAATTATAGCTATTTTGTAGAAAAATATGCTAAATATTGTTTTCATAGTGTTGTGCAGTCACAATTTTGATATCGATACGATGACCATCGTAATATACAGTAAATATGGTTGCTTCAAATCAAAAAGATATACATATTACCCAATTAACTACCAATTTTATGTACGTAAAACTCTGCGAGCTGTATAAATTGCCATGCCTTTCTTATGGAATTTTATGTAGGGAAAACAATTTTCTGTTCTATCGATTATATTATATAATTTCTTTGTAGGTTCCCGGCGGATGAAATGTTTAAAGATGTCTGGATGACGGCTATATACAGAAAAAAATGGAAGCCTTCAAAACATTATCGTCTTAGCTCAAAGCCTTTTGTTCCAAATTTTTATTTGGACGACAAGAGAAGAAGAGTTGTTTGTAGAGGTGCCGTGTTGACCACATTCAAAAGTTATTTCACTTGTTTATAAAAAGTATATAATCCAAAATAAGCTACACATTAATAGCTCTTGTTGCCCTGTTTAAAGTTAGCGCCGCACCAGCTTTCATTTCCGAAAGTATCTATTTATATGTCGGAGAATTAGAATATAAAAGTAATATGGCCTGTATGATTATATTCTACTCTGTGTATTGGGCTGAACTGATGGCGAACGTCATCTGTCAAGTTGTCATTGTGTACGTCAATGTCTATGACACGATTGAAGTTAGTTATTATTGTCCATCAGTAGAGCGCTCATTGAGAAGTCGCATTCGTCTTCAAGCTAGCGCCCGCGCCGGTTGTGCGCACTGATCGACTTAAAACAACATGGAGGATACCAACACCGTGACGCCCGATTTTTGATCCAAATAAATCTCCGAGAATTATATTTTTCTTATTTTTTCCGGTTTAGTTATTATTTCACCGAAAGGTCTCATCAAAATTGACTTAGTCGTTCCAGAGATTGCCCGGAATACATAAAACGGAATATATAAAACAAACATATAGGCAAAATTATTGTCTATATGTTATTTTGATATTGAACAATTTCATTTATTTGGAATCTGCTGGTTCAAAAAATATAAATCTTTGCATAAATACTTACACACAAAATATTATTTTGTAAACGTAACTTTTATCTGTTGTTTAATTGTAGGAATATTTAAACTTAGCCAGAAATAAAATAAAAGACTCACAACGAAAGTTATTATTATTATTATTATTATTTGAAGAGGGTGGCTATTTCCTGGTCCTAAAAGGTTCCTAGTAACACCGCGTCCAGAATTGGACTATTGTGTTCGCCACTCATACTAAAGCTCATCGTCAAGCCCTACCGCCTTTACGAACCGCAGTAGTTCCTTGACGCGAGTGTTACAAACACTATCTGGAGGTACGAAGTAGTTGCCAAAGATTGTGTTACGCTTATGCATTAGTGGGCCGCAGTCGCAGAGTAGATGAATAGGTGTTTCATCATCCTCAAGGCAGAACCTGCAAGCCTTGTCGCTTCTGATGCCGACCACACTGAGGTGCTTGTTTAGGCGACAGTGCCCGGTTAGCATCCTAGTGAGTATGCATAGATTTTTCCTGTTCAATGATAGGGCTTCATTCGCATAGCTGCTGTTGAATGCCCTTATCAGTGCTTTAGAGTGGTTTAAACCTGAAGAGTTGTTCCAGCGTTTAAGTGCTTCTTGTTTACATTGGTTACTCAGGGTGTGTCGGATGGCGCTCTTTGGCAGTCCACAAATGGGTTCCGGACCATATCGGACTGCTTTAGCCCCAGCTCTTGCGAGCTCATCGGCCATTTCATTGCCTATGATTCCGGCGTGCCCTGGGACCCATCTGAGAATCACTCTGTTTTTCATGCCTAATGAATTCAGGCATTCGACGCAATTATTGACTAACTTAGACGACGTCAAGTCAGCGTCTAAAGCCAACAATGCTGCCTGACTATCAGAGTGAATGTATATGTTATGATTGAAGTAGCCTTTTTGGATATTGGTTTCCGCGCATTCCAGGATGGCGTACACCTCTGCTTGAAATATGGAGGTAAAGCTTCCCAGGTTTGTGCTGGATTTAAACCTGGGGCGTTCTCCATAGACCCCACAGCCGACTTCATTTTCCATTTTGGACCCATCGGTGAACCACATGAGGCTCCCGTCCTTCCACGTGACTTTGTTGTTCATCCAGTCGTCCCTGGAAGGTAGTTCCACGATATAGTGTTTAACAGAGATTAATTGTGGAATCATCTGATCAGGTAACATGCCTAATATGTGGTCTCGCATAACTGAGTCCTCTAAGGTCCTAAGCGTTTGCGACATCCAGTTACATGAACCCCCCTGGGCGATTGCCCTCAGCATGCTTGCCTTCGCCTCTTGCTGTATGAACAGTGGAAGAGGCGGTAGGTTTAGCATTGCTTCAATGGCCGCACCAGGAGAAGACGTCATGGCTCCGGTTACCAACATACAGGCAAGTCTCTGCAGGCTATTTAGTCTGTCTGCAGTTGTTTTCTGGTTGGCTTTGTTCCACCACACAATGGAGGCGTATGTGATTGTTGGTCTCACAATTGCTTTGAATAGCCATAGGAGGATCTTGGGGCGCATTCCCCAATGTCTCCCTACCAGACGTCGACATACACCCAAGGTTGTTTTAGCCTTTTTCACGGCTTTGTCGATGTGAGAATTCCATGTGAGTTTCTGGTCGAATGTGACTCCCAGATACTTAACCTCAGCTGAGAATTCCAAAGTAGAGCCGTTCAAGGTGGGAGACTTCAGTTTGTTAAGTCTCCGTTTCCTCGTGAATGGCACAATAACAGTCTTTCCTGCGTTGACTGACAGTTTGTTGGCTGTACACCACTGTGAGATGGTGTTTAGCGCCTTTTGCAGTATAGAGCTTAGTAAGCTTTGGCAGAAACCTCTGACGATAATAACTAGGTCGTCTGCGTACCCTAGTGCATCAATTCTGAGTTCTGCCAGCTTACTAAGTAGTTCGTCTACTGCTAGTGTCCATAGAAGTGGCGAAAGAACGCCACCTTGTGGGCAACCTCGCGTAGTGTATAGCTCCAGTGATGTCCCATGGAGGGAGATTAGAGCTTTGCGATTTGAGAGCATTGACCTTACCCATTTGACAGTGGTGGAGTCTACATTTTTGTTAATTAGTCCCTTCACTAGCGTGTCTGTCGGGGTATTGTCAAAGGCGCCCTCAATGTCTAGGAACGCACAAAGTGCAATCTGTTTGTCTTGTAACGCCTTCTCGACTCTATCCACAAGTTGTAGAAGGGCCGTTTCTGTAGACCTGCCTCTACAGTAGGCGTGTTGAGAACTATGAATGGGCTTTAGGCTTAGAGCATGCTCTCTTATGTGTCTGTCCAAGACTTTCTCAATAACCTTCAGGAGAAAGGAGGTTAGGCTAATGGGTCTGAAGGAGCTTGGCAGGGAGTAGTCCTTTCTGCCTGCCTTAGGTATAAATAGTACTTTAGCCCTAGTCCATTGCTCTGGAAGATAGCCCCAGGCAAAGCTTACCCGGTATATCTTGACTAGTAGCGGTACTAGGATATCCAGGCCTTTTTGAAGAAGCGCTGGAAAAATGTTGTCTAGACCGCTTGACTTGTAGGGTTTCAGAGTCTGGATGGCGCACCTTATATCCCGGGGTCTGATTATCTTTGCCGCTCTACGCCAGTCCTCGTCAAGAGGCCGTTGTGTAGGCGTTGCTACAGTTGGTTGATAGGTAGCCCCCGGAAAGTGGTGGGCCATCAGTACTCTTACGTTTTCTACGTCGTCGGCTGTAAAAGATCCATCTGGTCTCTTAAGCAGGCCGATTTGGCTAGGTTTGTCCTTGGCGAGCAGTTTGTGTACTCGGGATCCTTGGGGAATTTTAGTTATATCCTCGCAGAACCTCTTCCAAGATGCTCGTTTGGCCTTCCTAACTTCTCTGTTGTAATCTGTTAGGGCTTCTTTGTAAGGTTCCCATTCTTGGGTTTTTTTAGCCCTGTTAAACAGCCTTCTGGATTTCTGCCTTAGTTTGTTCAAGTTTGAATTCCACCAAGGCACTTTCCTGTTTGAGTGTTGTAAGGAGAGAGGGCAGCTAGCCTCGTAGGCGTCAGTGATGCCATCCGTGGTTACTTTCACTGCCAACTCTAGCTCATCCAGGGTTCTGATGCGCTTAGGGATATTCTCCAAATTACTCCTGAGTTTCTCTTTATAGACAGTCCAGTTTGTTTTCTTTGGATCCCTAAACGTATATAGTTGTTTTTCGAGGCAAGTCAAAATGTCGTATGCTATGTGACGGTGATCCGATAGCGAAATTTCATCACTGACTCGCCAGTTTGATATTCGCCTGGCAATGTTGTCGGTAGCGAAAGTAATATCTAGAACTTCCTGCCTGTTTGAGGTAACGAAGGTTGACTTATTACCTCTGTTTAGTACCTGTAGGCCGTTAGTGTCTAAGAAATTAAGAAGTTGCTCACCTCTGTGGTTGACGTCGCTGCTTCCCCAAGTTGTGTGGTGCGCATTGACGTCGGCCCCGACAATCAGTTCGGCGTTGTTGCGTCGTGCATACTCGACCACTCTCGCCAATTCTGTTGTCGGGTCTCTTTCTTCATATGGAAGGTACGCCGAGCAAACGATCACTTTGGTGCCTTCCCAACCTTCGAAACAGAAATACGCCGCAACAAGGTCGTCGGTGGAGACCTCTGTAACAGGTAAGAAATTAGTGTTCTTGTTGAAGACTATGCAAGCTCTGGGTTTTGATCCGCTGGTATTGTAGATTAACTTACCAGCGGTGTTCAGTCCCAGTATTTTGCCGGTATTGACCCACGGCTCTTGTAGTAGGGCAAAGAGGATTTCACCACTCGCAAGGCATTTCTCCATTACTGCAGTAGCAGCTTTGGCGTGGTGGAGGTTTGCCTGGAGTATCCTCGCCCTATTTCTGCGGAGCGTCATTGGATCCCACCGGAGGTGGAAGGCTTAGGTCGGTCTGTCTTCTGGTATGGGTGTTTCCGCTCGCGGCCAGAATTAGCCCGACTCTGATCCTTCCCTCCCCTGAGGGGACCTGAGATGTTCCTCGACATCGGCCCTTTGCCCCGGAACGTAGTTGTGGGGGCAGCCGGCCGTAGCGGGGTCTTTGAGATCCCGGATGTTCCCGGTCGCACAGGCCCGCTGGTCTGGGTGGGTTGCTGTCCACTCGCTGCTGCGGAACCCTCAGAGACGCCCTTGATCTTAAAATTGATCTTTCTAAAACCAAGGGCAGCTCTGCACTCGGACTCTTTCAGAGTCTCCGCGGAGGGATCGTCCAAGGAAAAAGTGACCACTTGGCCTCCCTTGTCCTCCCTCGCGTGGAGCACCTTCCAGTGTTCCGTGTTCAGTCCCGCATTTTGCGCTCGGATCAGCTTCAGTGCCTCTTCGACTGTGTTAGCCTCAGTATTCGGCAGAAAAGTCGTGGCTATGGAGGGTTTGGGCAGTTGTTCCTCCGACATGCATGAGAGCTCTGCCTCCGGCCACGGCTTCAGATCCTTGACTTTGTCCACAAGCCACTCTCGGCTGAAGTCATTTTCGCAAGTCACTAGAATCCAGCCAGGCTTGTGGGCAAAGCCCAAAAATGTCGGCCCGGTACCTTGTTCAGCCCCGGTGATCAAAGCAAGAAGTGCGCGGCGCACTTTCCGCATTTCGTCCTCGCTCATAGTATGGGTATGTCGAATGCCCACACGTGAGGACCCGGTTACCTCCTTGAAGCTAGGTCTTCCCGAGGTTGACTGAGTGTCATCTAGCCTGGGTAACTTCTTCGGCTGGGTTTTCGGAGAAATCTCCTCTGACCTGCCACGTTTTTCAGCTTTCGCTTCAGGTGGTGGAGGGTTGTGACCTGCTTTCTGTAGGTCATTCCAAGGCATTTTGGCTAACGCCTTGGCTTCCTCTACAGGCATGTCCGTTTGGAGAAACTTTCTGAATCTTTTCCGGGCTGCACCGGACAGCTTCTTTGGCTTCGTCTTTATATTTCTCAGTTTCGAGTCTGTTTCCGTAGGCGTTGTGGTTTCCTTAACGGTTGCCAGCTCGCCTGGGATTAGTCTTTCGGCCTGAGGTAAGTTTTCGGTTCCCTTGGGGGCGTCTAGCCGCTCACCCTCGGGTTCCGAGATAGATAGGTTTGCACCTATGGTCGACAAAATAGAACTTAAAATGTTATTTTCCTCCACTTTGTTCCCACGAGAAGCTAGGGAAATAAAGGTCACGAACCAGCAGAGCCCCGCTTACTGGCCGAAGGGCATAAAATAACACTCCGAGGTGCCCAGGTATCGGAGGTACACCGTTAAAGTCTGAGCTCTCCCCCAGACACGCAGCCCTCGTCACGGTACGTCTCACAACTTGGCTTGGATTCCCTCCTCCTTTATCCGGGCTTGGGACCGACACCATACCAACCCTTTGATATAGGGAAGGATATGGAGGCGGAGTTCACAACGAAAGTTTCATCCTTTCCCAGGAAACAGGCTGAACTGCTGTAGAATCAACCATCAACGTCAAGAGATTCGTATGCGCCTGTTATTCCTGAATCTTTAACTGAGCCGTGTACTCAAAACACTCCTTGAAAATTCTAGTAATATTAAAATAATAATTCTTCTACACCCCACGCTTTCCCAGGAATCCCAGGAGCTTTGCCGGCCTTTAAAGAAGGTGTATGCGCTTTTTTTGAAGGTCGTATGTCGTATCGTCCCGGAAACATATGGCAGATTCAGTAATTTAAGATAAATATTTACAGTGATGATTCAAAAGCGCTTACTTTAAGCCTAATAGAATAAAATTTGTTTGACTTTAACTTTAAATTAAGAAATTTGAGACAACCGGGTCGGTGATCGATGATGCAGTGACTGTGCGTCAATAAAACGCAAGATCGTTGGAGAATATTGTTGCTATTCGGGACAGTGTGCGACATCATATTGGTCAATTTTGCGTTGAGATTTAGGTTTTCATCCATACAAAGTTCTATTAAGTAAAGAGCTAAAACTCAACAACCAAAGACAGTGCCGTAAATTCCCTGATTGGGCTTTAGAGTTTTTTTTAGGAGGATTTCATGTTCAGTGCTAAGGCTCATTTCTGGTTGAGTGGATTTGTTGACGCATCTATGCGTGTGTCTACAGGTCCCATAGTGGTAACGCAGAAACGGATCAACTCATGGGCTGCGTTCAAGCGGCATTTGATGACGTGCTTGCTCAGATCCCCTCCGCTGAAATCGTAGTCTTGGGTGATTTCAACAGGCACAATGCCGAATGGCTTGGAACACGTACCACAGACTACGCAGGGCGATCTGTGCATAATTTTGCATTGGCGTATGGTCTGTCCCAATTGGTTAAGTCGCCGACGCGGCTCCCGGATGTGGATAGCCACATGCCGTCCTTATTAGATCTTCTGCTGACTACACATCCCGATGGTTACCAGGTCTCTGTCGACGCCCCTCTCGGAACGTCCGACCATTGCCTGGTCAGGAGTGTAGTGCCTATCCGACGCCAACGTCGCAGACCACCAGCGACCCGCCGCGTTTGGCACTACAAGTCAGCAGATTGGGATAGGATGCGTTCCTTTTTTGCATCCTACCCTTGGGGCAGGGTTTGTTTCCCTTCGGATGATCCTAGTGCCTGCGCCGTTGCAGTAGCCGATGTGATACTGCAGGGCATGGATATTTTTATACCAAGCTCTGTAGTACCGATCGGTGGCAGATCACAGCCCTGGTTCGATGCGTCAGTTAAAGCAGCATCTGAATGCAAAAAACAGGCGTATCGAACTTGGGTTGCGGCGCTGGGCTCAAAGGATCCGAACTGCAAAGTTCTGAAGAGGAAATATAACCGTGCCTCCAGATTTTTTAAGCGGCAAATCGCCCGTGCGAAATCGAAGCACGTCGTCAAAATTGGCGAGCAGCTTTCCAGTTACCCGACCGGAACACGCAACTTCTGGTCGTTGTCGAAAGCTGCTCTTGGTAACTTCAACCAGCCGTCCATGCCGCCGTTGCACATGAGGAATGACACCCTGGCCCATACGGCAAAAGAGAAAGCCGATCTCCTGTGCACTCTTTTTGCCTCCAACTTGACTCTTGACGACAACGGAAAAACACCGCCGACCATCCCGCAGTGTCAGAGCTCCATGCCTGAAGTACAGTTCCGACAGAAAACTGTTAGGCGAGCTCTGTTTTCGTTGGACGTCAGGAAGTCGAGCGGGCCGGATGGCATTTCTCCAATCGTGCTTAGAACGTGTGCCCCTGAGTTGACGCCGGTGCTAACGCGTTTATTCCGGCACTCTTATTCAAAAGGCGTAGTCCCTGATTCATGGAAGTCAGCCCTTGTCCATCCGATCCCAAAAAAAGGAGACAGTTCGGATCCGGCAAACTACAGGCCTATTGCGATTACCTCCCTACTCTCCAAAATCATGGAGAGCATAATTAACCGCCAGCTCTTGGTATACCTTGAGGGTCAACAGTTGATCAACGACCGGCAGTACGGCTTTCGCAATGGTCGGTCGACTGGCGATCTTCTGGTATACCTAACACATAGATGGGCGGCGGCTATTGAAAGCAAGGGGGAAGGCCTGGCAGTTGGTCTGGATATAGCGAAGGCCTTTGATCGTGTATGGCACAAGGCACTCCTCACAAAACTTCCATCATTTGGGCTTCCCGAGAGCTTATGCAAGTGGACCTCCAGCTTCCTCACTGGGCGCAGCATACAGGTCGTTATCGACGGTTATTGCTCGAATCCCAAGCCCGTGAACGCTGGAGTTCCCCAAGGCTGTGTGCTATCTCCCACGCTGTTTCTTCTGCATATCAATGATATGTTGGACACCGCCAACATGCATTGCTATGCAGACGACAGCACTGGTGATGCCGTATACACGGGCCATGCAGGTCTCTCTCGGGAAAACGTCGACCAGTGCCGGGAGAAACTTGTGTCTTCTATCGAATCCTCTCTCGAGAAGGTCGCGGAATGGGGTAAGTTGAACCTTGTCCAATTTAACCCCCAGAAGACTCAAGTTTACCACTAAAAAAACCCCATTTGCCGTATCACCGCTCTTCGAGAACACTTCCCTTAAAGCCTCGCCTAGTATCGGAATACTGGGTCTCGAAATCTCGAGCAATTGCCAATTCCGTGGCCATCTGGAGGGCAAAGCCAAACTGGCTTCAAAGAAACTGGGCGTCATAAATAGAGCACGGCAATACTTCAAGCCGGCCCACATTCTAGCGCTCTACAAAGCGCAGGTCCGGCCTCACATGGAGTATTGCTGTCATCTCTGGTCTGGCGCACCCCAGTATCAGCTCGATCCATTTGACCGCGTGCAACGCAGAGCAGCTCGAATTGTCGGGAACCCAGTACTCTGTGAACGGCTGGATTATTTGGCGTTGCGTAGAGACGTCGCTTCATTGTGTGTTTTCTACCGCATCTATCACGGGGAGTGTTCCGAAGAGCTGTTCAACCTGATTCCTGCCGCCGAATTCCACCTTCGCACGACACGCCACAAGTTAGTATTTCATCCCCACCATCTGGATGTGTGGCGGTCCTCCACAGTGCAGTTTTCAAGGAGCTTTCTTCCTCGTACCACGAAGCTGTGGAATGAGCTTCCGTGTGCGGTGTTTCCGGGACGATACGACATGGGTACCTTCAAGAAAAGCGCGTACACCTTCCTTAAAGGCCGGCAACGCTCTTGTGATTCCTCTGGTGTTGCAGGAGAGTGTGGGCGGCGGTGATCACTTAACACCAGGTGACCCGTACGCTCGTTTGTCCTCCTATTCCATAAAAAAAAAAATAACAAAATTGCTGGTTTTGGAGCGACGAAAATCATCAGATGCATCTACACTCTGAAACAGCCACTGTTTGGTGTGGATTTTGGTCCGTGGATCATCGACACTTATTTCTTCGTAGATGCCCAAGAAGCCATGTACACTGTTAATGCCGACCGATATCAAACGATGACAAAAAAAATGTGGCTAAATGGCATGGATCTCACAAACATATGGTTCCAACAGGACGGTGCCTCTTGACATTCAGCACGGGAAACATTAAATTTATTGAATGAAAATTTCGAACGCTTCGTCATTTTGTGTGGCGAAATCAACTGGCCACCGAGCTCGTGTGACTTAACATACGCTCCCGTCTACAAACGTTTCTATGGTCCTATGCTACCGTGTCCACGAGGACATGGCAAAACAGCCGTCAAAAACTGCCTTATATATATATCTACGTATCCTTAGACAAAAATACCAATGAGATTTTTACCGGGTGTATTATTACTTGCTCTTGGTTCTAAGAGCCATAAAACAAAGCGCAACACTCTTGAGGAGAAAATATATAGGGGTTTAGCTGGGGCGGCCATTTCCTTTAACGTACAACGGGGAACATTATTTTGTGAATTTTTTTTTAGACAAAAAAAATCTAAAGATCATACTATAACGTGTCCATTAAAGTAAAAATAATACAAATAATTCAATTGCAATATTTTTATTTTGGCGCGTTTAGCAAAGTAGTCACTCGTACAAATCTGAAAGAGCGGCGATATCACAGCACGAATCAATCATAAAACTCATTTACAATAACAAAGCTTGTTTATCTAGCAACCCGTAACATAAACCGCCAATGATACCTCGACTATTGTAAACACTAGTAGTGGCTATAGCGTCTCAAGTGACCGCGTTGAGTTTGGCGCCAAAACAGCTGAGCAGTTGGCTTCGAAACCCTGTATAAACCATATAAAAAATGAAGATGTGAGTATTTTGTTAAACGGGGACGCGCTAAAACTGGCGGAATCTGCTAGATATTTCTAGGTATAGCTGTTGAATCAATATTACAGGCTTAGTTATTACGTAACTCTGCAACATGCGCACTTCGTCGCAATCTATTTTAGATGTATTATTTTCGCAATGTCGTCATATGGTTTTTGATACATAAGTACTCACTTATCGTATACGTAAAACTAATCGCTTGGACGTTGTTCTTGCATCTCAATTGAGAAGCCGTCCTCTAAAACGACTAAAAAGATTGGTCAATTTTGTTTCGTGATTCTGAGAATATGTTACATAACATTTTCAAAACTGTCCACGTTATGGATAGCATAACTCTTTATCTTGCATGTGGCTAGAAAGGATTCAAAAGTCAGAGTGAAGTTTGACCTTTTGAAGTTTTGTTCGAAGTTTGACTATATAAGTGACAACATCATAATAATATGACCTTTTTTGCATTTGTGTTGATTACTTTTTCCCACTCCCATAAAAAAATAAGTAGAAAAAAAATATCAAATTACGTAATCCTACGAATAATAATAACACGAAAAAAATACATGTTATTTTCCTAATAGAATAAAAACTAACAAAATAAAAATATTTTAACATAGAAAATGAATTCCAAAAATATACCTTTTAAGCATGCGCGCAAAATCGATCGCCATCGTGTCCAAAGAGGATCTAAAAATTACCAAAACACTACGTAATAAGAGGCGGGACTGCCTATAAAGTGATTTGACATAAGTTTGAAAGCGAACAGTTGCTTATAAGGTAGTGTATTTCGGCCATCTACGTTTTTAACAATATTAAAGCTGTCATCTATCAATGACTGCACGTTTCATACAATTGAACAAAATAATTTAAAATTTCCGCGGTTGATGATGATATACTAAGGCGGCAAAACATAAACAATCCTTGTTCACGTACACTGAACTGCACATACAGACACAACGATAGCCAGCTAAAGGTTTCCCTTCTCTTTCACTCGCCACACATTGTCTTACTCTTTCATTCCATTACTTTCGTTCGCTGTCGTTCGTTATTATATGAACCCCGCCTAAGATATAAACATGCGATATGTAATTTTTAACTTAACAGAAAAACAATTTACAATAGCCGCTTTAAATTAGCCAGCCTTTTATTTAGATCTAATTCCGGCGATCAGAATTTAGTAGTTTTAGTAATATATTAAAAATGCCAATAAATAGATATCACTTTATATTTGATTAGAATTATGTAGTATAGGTGTATTCTATCAGATATTGTATGTATGTATTTCATTTATAAAATTGTATACTTATATACTTCATTAAAGGCATCATATTTTTCTGGAAAACTTATTTGTGTGCCCTCCTTAGTAACTGACTTAGTAGCAACATCACATGCTGCGCCGATTATTTGATGCAACGGATAATCTCTATGAGACACCATAAATTTTGCTAATGCTCCGACAAATGCATCTCCTGCGCCCTGTGAAACGAATCTTGAATTACATTAATGAAATAAAAAAGTAAAGTAAGTAACATAAAATTATCACATATGCCTATATAATAGAAAGGACAGGCGTTAATGACATTACAATTATTATATTGTGAAGAAACTTAAATGGAAGTGGATTGGACACATACTAAGTAGTAAGAAAGCCAAATGATCCAAAGATAATATTATATCCTTGCAACGGGAAATGGGGAAAAGGAAGGCAACGCAGAAGAAAAAGGAAAAAAGAGGAGGATGAAGATATTAATACGTCTGTAATAGATTGGAGAAAAAAGGCGAGGAACAAAGTATTGGAAACGTTAACCAAAGGGCAGAATACTTGAACTATAGAAAAGTAATACTTGTTGCTAATGCAAAATTACACAGCTAAATATGTAAATAATTATAGTCAGTAATATAAGCTTCTATAATGGAATAATAAAAACTAAATAATAATGATTTTTTTACCGTTGTATCTTTAGGAGTAACTTTCTTACAAGGAACAAAAATAGACTCTCCCTCTTCAGACGAATAAGCCGCACCTTTCTCACCCAGAGTAATGACAGCAACTTTACATCCCGAGAGTAGTAATTTTTGAAGAGCATGTTTAATATTTCTATAAAATAAAAGATAAGCTGTAGAATACATTTTCTTGCAAATACCTTCAATTTAATTTACAAATATAATTGAATACTTACGAGATTGTGACCTCAAATTCCACGAGCATTGATGCCTCAACCTCATTGACGCAAAGCAAAGTGCAATATTTTAGTATCTCTACGATGTTAATATTAGCTGGTGCTGCATTCAAGAGTTTTATCTAAAAAGTAAGTTGCCTTTTTGAAATATTTTTTATTTGCGGTGGAACAATCTGTATCATTAACCATAAACTTACCCCTCTGCACAATTTAAATGCTTCATAAGTGGTTTCCAATGGTGTTTCAAGCTGGCTTATGAGAATATCAGCGTTTTCCACTAATACTTTAGCTTCTTCAACATCACATGTACTCAAGTATTTGTTTGCTCCGGGAACTATAACAATGTGATTTTCTCCATTTGCAGCGACAGATATTTGTGCAATACCAGTAGACACCCCTTTGGTTATCTTTGCATGGGTTACATCGATGCCAAAGCTTATTAAATTTTCTTTATACTTAATACCCCAGTCATCATCTCCAATCTAAAAAAACACTGCCCTATAATGTTTTAATATGACATGCCTTGTTCGCAAGCAATGTGTTTTCTAGGCTGCAGTAAATGGACGCAATTTAAGAAATGAGAACAAGATATATTAAGCGAAATAATGAGATATACTTTTTAACACAAATGAATACAAAAATGATAGAAGCCGGATTAGGAAAAATTGGCATAAGATACTTTTGGAAAAGAAGCCATAAAATACTTACAATGGGATGTGATAGGCCTCTATGAAGTTAGAAGAAATTAAATGAAAGAAAAACCACATCTTGTATAAGGGATGGGTTTTCATTATTAAAACAAAGGTACTTAATAGATAAAATAACTGACAGACTTGCATTTCTGAATATAAAATTGCCTATATTAAGAAATCATCGTGCATATGTCAACGGACAATTTGTGTGACTAACAGAATTATTGCAAAATATAAATACAAATATTATTGTGATAGGATATCTTAATGCCATGGCATGCCAATCAAATAAACATGATTTTGTCAATTAGGCAATAATAAGTGGTTTTAGAAATAATAACGCACACCTGCACCTCACAATATTGACTACCTTCTACAAAAAAGTGTATATGGATATCACCAAACAGCAAAGATAGAAACGAAATTCATTTCGTTCTTGTAAGAGAAGAAGAAATAATTAATGACGTCCATGAATAAATAAGAGTCACTTTAATAGAGATCATAGGAGGGTTAGAGCAGTCATACAACATAAAAATAAGAAAACATATGATTCTGTCAACAAAGTAGGTATATCACGTCGGCAACTCTATTTAGCACAGTTCTCTTTTCGACAGGAAATGTAGTAGGTGCAATTGTCATCAATTGTGTTCATGCACAAAATATTACTAGAGGTCGAAGGCTTTAAGCAGAAAAATCCAAAGATCAATGAGAAAATATTGAAGAGAAAAGAGATTCTAATGGTATAGAGATACATACATACATATATACATACCGCAAAGAGATCATTAATAGCAAGTATAAAGGCAAAATGTGAATGACGATACAAGGGGTTAAATTCGAAATACCATACATAACGGAACTAAACTACAAAAAAGTGGAAAAGCACCTGCCTGGATACGAAAATATTTCAAACGAGCTACACTTAGAGCCCTATAACATGTCTTATGTTAAGTTAATATTAAGTCTTTTCTACGACAATACTTGGCCGCATTACGAAACAACATGAATAAAAACAAACAAGCGGGGTTTCACGCCAATTATTCGACTATTCGATTTACCTGGTAAATCAGATTATAGAAATACTGAACGAATATAGTCTATACTATTATGGTATTGGCGATAATAACTTAAAGTATTTATTCTCTGAGTCAAGTCTATATCTCGAAGACGCTAGACAACCAGGGCGTAGAAAGCGAATATATTTAAATCATTGAGAAATAAATAATTTAAAAGTCCACAATATAAGTCCAAATTGATTAGCTCGGAGAATAATTTAAAATCTAGAGTAATGAGACTCACTTTCACCAATATTATTTAAGGCCTTTAAGACTTTAGTGAATATATTATTGAGAAATATAGACTGGAAAGATTTTTGAATAAATATCTGAATCATCTAAGATCTTCGCGTACGAATTCGTGTTATTCGCAGAGAGACCAGACGTACTAATAACTTTTGTACAGCAATAACAATGTTTTAAAACCAGCAGTGTTATATGAGATAGAGCAGAGTATCAGCAGTAGACTATGAGCAAATCTGTGCATTCACCATTATTTAATATAAGAAAACAACTTTATAAATTAATTACAACTTTTTATAAGCATGACAACGTAATAACTGCTTTGTAGTCATAGTAACCAAAAGTCACTAATTTCTTCTTCTATGAGTAAGACCTCTATGATACTCCCCCTCACGATGACCTTCAGGTCTGAGTGACGCCTATCATCTTTAGAAGCTTTAACAATCTTGGTTGTGGTAATGCCTTTGTAAAAAGGTCTGCCTCCATATGTTCTGTGTCCTTGTAACGGATGGTCACTAATTTCTTCTGGACACAATCCCGTATAAAATGTTCCTTTATGCTGATATGTTTCGATCTCTTACCAGTCATTTGATTGTTTGCTAACATCTGTGCAGCCAAATTATCATTATAGATCGTAACAGTTTGTTGAAAAACTCCAATATCTTCCAACAGATATTTCAAGTGTAAAGCTTCCTTCGTTGCTTCTGTCATCGCCATATATTCGGCTCCTGCTGTTGACAAAGCCACTGTTCTTTGTTTCTTTGATGCATAACTGATAAGGCCACCACCATACTTAAAAATATAACCGGTATATGAACGACGGTCAACGGTACATGCCGCCCAGTCAGCGTCAGCCATGCCTGTTAGTGCCATTCCTGATTGTTTATATCTGATGGTTACATTCTTCGTTCCTTTTAAATAACGAATCACCCTTTTTGCAGCTTGCCAATGTGTATTATCAAAACATGTATTATATTGGCTCAAATAACTAACAGCAAACATTAAATCTGGTCTTGTGGCTACAGCGAGGTACATTAGAGATCCAATTAACATTTGGTATGGTATATTCTCGATCTCTGTGAGTCCATTACCCTTCTCCAGTTTTTGGCGTTGACACTGGCTTACATTCAGCCATGTTGAACTTATTTATTAAATTTTCAATATAATTCTCCTGTGACAATGTTATTTCTCCCCCTACATGGGTGAATTGTATGCCCAGGCAATGATGGAGTGAACCCATATCTCGTAACTCAAAAACTTTTTGCAGTTTTGTTTCGACTTCTCGTAACAACATTTCTGATTTATATGCTAGTATTAAGTCATCCACATAAATGTTTGCAAACAGCTTTTCTCCTCCTTTTTCTAATATATACAAGCAAGGATCCGCTGAAGAATTCTTAAATCCGATTTCCAACAATTTCTCATGTAACTTTAAGAACCATTGTCTTCCTGCTTGTTTCAAACCATATATGGCTTTGTTTAGTTGACATATCCCATTATTTTTATATCTAAAAGCATTTCTTTTGCTTTTTTAATCAACTCTATGTCTTTTCCATGTGTAATTATGTATTTTAAATATTTATCCAGATTTTTCGGCTTCTTCATATAAATTTGTTCATCTAAATCGCCGTTTAAAAATGCAGTACACACGTCTAGTTGGGATAACTTAAATTTATTTTCAATTGCATGTGCAATAAGTATTCTAAGAGTACTCATTTTTGCAACAGGTGCAAATGTTTCAGTGTAATCAATTCCTTCTTTCTGATTAAACCCACGCGCCACAAGTCGTGCTTTTCGTCTATCTATTTCTCCCATTGCATTATATTTATATTTTAAAATCATTTTACTATCAATCAAATTTTTGCTTTCGTTCCTGTGTACAATCTTCATAGTATTATTTTTAAGATGAGATTCAATCTCGCTTATTATTGCATCTTCCCATTAATCCATGTTCTCGTCTATTTCACAGAGGAATGATTGTTCAGCATCCATCTCATAATCTTGATGCCATGCTGGTGGTTTTCTCTGTCTTTTATCAGTAGAACTAGTCAGATCTATTTCACCTGTTTCTGTATTTGCGTCAACAAATATTTCATCATTGTTCAATTCCTGGTCAGTTTCATCAATTTCATGTTCTTTCAAATCTTTATTATCTTCTACATTTTCTTTTTCAGGAGAAAATATAATTTCTATTTCCTTTTTATTAACTACATCTTGTTTTTGTTCTCCTTTGATCTCGTTTTCAAAAAACATTTTGTCCAGTATTTTGACATCTCTGCTAATCATTACCTGGCCTGTTTTTGGGTTGAAAATCCGGTATGCCTTGTGATTTTCCGAATATGCTACAAAAATTCCAGGTGTCGCTCTGGCTTCAAATTTTCCATTTTTCTTTCCATTTTTATGTACAAACGCCTTAGTTCCGAATATGTGAAAATGTCTTACTGACGGAACTCTCTTTACCTATTTTTCAAATGGAGTCGCGTTATCAATACTTGTGCAAGGACTACGGTTTGCCAAGTAGTTAGCTGTATTAATAGCTTCAGCCCAAAAAACTTCTTTCATATTGGCGTCTATCAACATACATCTAGCTTTATCAAGCAATGTCCTATTTTTTCTTTCTGCTAAGCCATTCTGTTCTGGCGTGTATGGTGCGGAAAGTCTCCTTTTGATGCCATTCTCCTTCAAATATTTGTCAAAATTATTGTTAATATATTCTGTCCCATTGTCACTTTGTAAGCATACTATCTTCTTTTTGGTAAATCTTTCAGCCTCATTTTTGAATTCCTTAAATTTTGATAGAGTTTCATCCTTAGTTTTCATTGTATGTACTCTTGTATATCTTGAATAATCATCTGTAAATGTGATGAAGTATTTGGAACCCCCTTTCGATGGCTGCCTCATGGGACCACATACATCAGTATGCACAATTTCTAATCTTTCATTTGTACGTTGCTCATTTTTAGGTGCATTAAACAGCAGTTTTGTTGCTTTGCCTTTAGCACAGACTTCACAGTCTTTAACTGTGTCACTTTTATTGAATTCTAAGCCTTCCATAATTTTCTTATCAAGTGCTATTCTCGTTTGTTCTTCATTTAGATGTGCTAACTTTCTATGCCAGTGCTGCATTTTGCTTGCTTCGCAATAATTAGCTTTCTCTTCTATGTTTTCTTTAACGTAGTACAAACCGTCTGAATGTCTCTCTGCTTTTAACAGAATTTTATTGTTTCGCATCACGATAGCATTTTTTTGTTTAAATAAAACTGTTCCACCTTTGTCTGTTATTTTCCCAACTGACATTAGATTTGTAGTCAGCGATGGTACGTACAAGGCTTCAGTTAGTTTCAGATTTGGTATTTTATAGGTGTAAAGTTTTGCTGGACCTCGTCCTTCGATTTGTGCAAGACAGTTTTCTGATGCTAACCTTAACATTTTGTTATCAGCTTTGTCCATATTAATGAATCTTTTCAATTCATGACTCATATGTGACGTACATCCGCTGTCAAGACACCATTTCTTAATTTTTCCTTTATTATCAGACGTATTTAGGCATGTTTCTTCTAAGCAACATAGACTTGCATTATTTTTACTAACTCTACTTTTGACCAGCATTCATGAGCTTTGTGTCCTTTCTTTTTGCATTTAAAACATTTAACAATAAAGTTTTTATTTTTGCCACGTTGTCTACTATACAGCGCCTCTTGTTCAGAGTTTTGTTCACTTGTACTAGCTATATTTTTTCTTGCCTCAGCTTCTTCAATTATCTTTATTTTCAAGTTATCTGGATCTGGTAGATCATCCCTGAATTCTATTGCAATTCTAAAATTTTCAAAAGATTGAGGTAAGCTGTAAAGCATCATAATACTAAGAAGATCTTTATTAATTGGTATGTCCATATCTGCTAGTTTATCGACGATATCCATAAATTTATTCAAGTGATTGACAATATTATCACCATATTTCTTCTTCTTCAATATCAACTCTTTTAATAGGCTTGCTTTTCTTGCAGGACCTTTGCTATAATATATGCTTTCTAGCGTATCCCAGACATCTTTACTTGTTTGACAATTTTTAACTTGTTTTAATTCGCCCGGTGATATTATGTGAAATAGCTCGGCTAATGCTAACTCATCTTTTTCCATATAGTCATTCAAAGCATCACCTTCTCGCGTTGGTCTCTTAATTTTATTTGAAACATAGCTCCAAACGCCAAGTTTTAATAGTACAGCTTTTGCATAGATCCTCCATGTATCGTAGTTTTCTCTTTTCAATTGTTCTATGTACACGTGATTACTCATTTTTCTCTTTTATTCCCGTTTCTGGGCCCATAACCTGTTATATGAGATAGAGCAGAGTATCAGCAGTAGACTATGAGCAAATCAGTGCATTCACCATTATTTAATATAAGAAAACAACTTTATAAATTAATTACAACTTTTTATAAGCATGACAACGTAATAACTGCTTTGTAGTCATAGTAACCAAAAGTCACTAATTTCTTCTTCTATGAGTAAGACCTCTATGATAAGCAGATTGTTTCAACGAATCCCGCAAAAAACGTATTGTCGGATGCTAGAGTTAAACATAAAAGTAAGACAAGAGGTCATCGAATATACTGATGAATACTTAGATTTAGGACAGCTTATATAAATAAAGGAAAAACATCCCAAAGAATCAGCAATACTTGGAAACAA
Source organism: Leptidea sinapis (assembly GCF_905404315.1). Lineage (NCBI taxonomy): Eukaryota > Metazoa > Arthropoda > Insecta > Lepidoptera > Pieridae > Leptidea > Leptidea sinapis. Next base: position 864,473 of record NC_066278.1, on the reverse strand, counting down.
ATCTGGTTACAAAAAGAAACTTTTAAAAACGACTCATTACCAGACCTGATACCAATGTCACTAAAAAGCAAAGTATAGGTAGAATAGGAACATTCTCCGATATCGCATATATGAAAGTCAAATTCGGTCGGCTAAAAGCAGAAACAACTAATAACTCAAAGTAGGCCAACACAGTATGGAGGGAAGCATGCTAATTATACGGCTACGATGATGTGATGATGATATGATGGGTAAGGAAAAGTACAAAAGTAAGTGACGTCATAAAGATAAGAAAATAGAACTGGACTAGTCAAATCATGAAAAGAAACAAAGACAATTTTTTTAAGGACGTAATGGAGTGGTTTTCAAGAAATGGAAAAAGACAGAAAGGAAGTCAAATCAAGAGGTGGCAAGACTCCTACCAAGAGGATGGAGAAGGTTAGCTAGCGCAAAGAAGAGTGGAAGACTAGTAACTTGTTTCAAAGCAGCGTGACCGAAAATGGCCGAATAACAGTAAAAAGTATTAAAATGTCAAATATTTTTTTAAACGTATATGTGTTCAGTGAATCGTTACCTCAATATCTAGCCAATGAATAAAGGCTCTTATTATTATTACTAAAACTTATAATTATTGAGTGCAAGCGAAAATAATCTTGAAAAATTGCCGCGTGTTCAAGAACGTTAATTTCGAGCTCTTGCCATTGAATCGTAGCGCTAATTAAGTTTAAAGATTACCAACTCTATCCAACTATTTGCTATATATATTCATAAGCTTGGTTATGATCTAGTAAATGAGCCATGCGTCCTTTTTCTTCTAGGTTATCTTATAACAGTCGCTTTCATTCTCATTTGCATCATCTTTGGAGCAGTTGTATTAATATTATGCAGTGAAAAGACACACATGAAAATATTGTCGTTTTCTTGTGTTTCGTGTTAGTAAGCACACAGTTTCCTGATTTCAAAGATTTTAGTTCCATGTGGCACAACAATTTCCGAAAGATGCCTGTTAGTTGTTTGCATTAGGGTTATTATTATAACCACCATGCATACGTATAGCCCCAAAAATTACTTTGCACGGCGGCCATCTTGGATTTCAAAAATAATACCAAATTCGTTTTCTCCACCCTCGAGAACCTCGGATAGAGTATCCATATTGTTGAAAACAATTTTGCGCAGCAGCCATCTTGGATTTCAAAAATTACTCCAAATTTGTTATCTGCACCTTTGAGAACCTCGAATACGATATCCATATTGTTGAAATCATAATTTTGCGCTAAAGGCAATCTTGGATTTAAAAAATGATCCCAAATTCGTTCTCTACACCCTCGAGAACCTCGGATACGATATCCATAATGATGAAATCATAATTTGGCTCGGCGGCCAAAATATAGAAATAAAATATAATAGCTGGCAACGACGCCTCTATCGTCTCGCTTTTTCGTTTCATCGATTTTCAAGTCAACGCTTCTAAAGGAGTTTCACTTCAAAAGGTTGTTGACATTTAATTACTTATCTTTAATATATAATGATAATGTTAGGAAAATAAGACTTATTTATTAGGTGCTTTTCTATTTAACTTACTCTGCAAATAATATGACAATCGCCTCCCAACTTAGCAGCAGCGACACATTGATTTGCTCCTTTCCCCCCAAAACCGGTCGTAAATTTATCTCCTTGAAGTGTTTCACCCGGCAAAGGAAGCCTAGGTGCGTAGCTATATAGAAATAAATAATGTATTTTAATATTATTACCTATAGTACCAAAGGTGCAGCGAGGTACGGGGTGCGCTATTTTTAAAAATATTGCGAGCAAAACATAAGATACAAAAGATGTGTAATTTGTTAGTCAATGGTCAATAAATGTCATTGGCATTTGGCAGCTGACGTAGGTAGTTGACATCGAAATAGGTTATTCATTTTTGTAATAATAATAATTTTGCAATTTTTTTATAACTAATAACTTATCTAATTAAATCATCTTTGAAAAAATATAGTTGTAATTCCTCGTTAGAGTAAATAATATTACATTCTTTTGTTATTTCATGTACTACGTAGCTGTATTCAATATATTATTAGTTATTTCCGTGGTTATCTCAAATAAAGACTTGTAGTTTGTACTTCGTAAGGTTATGACAACAAAAATTATAAAACAAAATCAAACCTACGTTATAAAATCAACACAACACGACGCCAACACGACGATTTTAGGTTTAGACTTTTCCGGTTCCATGAGAGTGAAATAATTTTGATTCTAGATTAAAAATTGTAATAAGTACTAAAGAGTCACAACAGATATCAACATTCAACACGTCTTGTCAACTCTGAGAAGTTAGGATAGAATTTGAAGAATTCAACTACACTACAGTTCAACAACGAAAGGTGTCATTTAACAGTGTTTAAGTAGTTACTACTGAGTTAAATGTTATCGTATCGTATGTTATCTGATAACCTCTACTCTATTAATGTACCTAACCAGTTAAGCTAATACAATTACAAAAGATACGATTTTAGTAATCTGGATTTAAAAAAATATCTTCAATAATAGTTGTAGGTTGGTACAGTATGTTTATTAGAAAACAATTTTGATTCAGAATGAAGTCATTTTAAAAATATGTGAGTAGAAGAAAGTCTACTTACACTGGATAGTCTACTATACTATAGAAGTAAGGTTGGGTAATACACCAATTATAGATAAATTATTAAAAATCTCGCTATTGAAACGTGTGAGATTCAGCTATGCCAGAACTTATAATACTTCTTACGGAGGTACATACCTACCTATTTAGTTGAATACAGTGTATATTTCCGCATGTTCACCCGTCTTTCTCTCGACACTAACCAGTCTACATCTTTAATAAATAATTTATCAAGTTGAGCTTAACATTTTGTGATGCAACTTTCTGTGTTAATACCCTACTTCCACACATCTCTATTTGGTTCATTTCTGGATGGTAGGGGTATACTCAGAGAGGTCGCATACCTCTGCACTGTGTTTGAATCTTATTGGTACAAGTTGTGATTTGGTTTTAATAATATAATATACTTAATATACAGCATGTCAGCTTGTTTACCACGAAATACTTAGTATGGCCATATATACAGTTACAATTAGAAAATATTACATTTGAATTTGGAATCTGTCATTTTTATATGATTGTTCAATGAGTTTTCTTATTTTGGCGCTAATACATTTTACAATATTTTGCGACATTAAAATCGAGTGGGGTGATAATAATAATATAGCCTTTATTCAGATAGTACAATTTACATATATACTTAGATAACAAGATCTTTAACTAGTTATCTTTCACTATCTGTTTGAGGCCTCTTCCAACTTCTTCCACTCTTTTCCATCTTTAGCTAACCTAGACCATGTCTTGCCTGCTATCGTCCTAAGTTCATCTGACCATCTCCTGTATGGTCCCCCACTGTTTCCTTTTTAGGTTTCGGGGGTACCAGTCTGTGATATATTTGCTCCATTTGTCTGTATATCCCGTCCACCGCCATTTAAGTTTTCTAATAACATAAGTGACATTAGTGATTTTTGTTTTCTCTTCTCCTTTCCATGGTTCTTTGGCAAGTCTCTAGTTTTTCTGTCTTTGCGTAGGCGACAGTCTGACAACCGTAGGTCAATACAGGAAGTACACAAGTATTATAAAGTTTTCGTTTTATGTTTATTTTGATATCTTTGCTTTTCATTATTTCTTTGAGTCCCCAGTTTTTTTTCCAAGCATGTCCTATTCCTGTATCAATTTCTTTGCCTTGATCTTTTTGTGATATAACTTGTAAGGTAAGTGTATTGATGTACATATTCGATATTGTTATTGCTTACTACAATTGTCAATTGGTTGTTTTGTCCCGTTTATTATTGCTTAAGTTTTGGCAATATTTAGAGTCCGACCCACTAGGCGGCTTTGTTTTTTGAGGTCATGTATCATTTCCGCTAGTTCCAAATGAGAGGAGGCAAAAACTATTAAGTCATCCGCAAATCTTAGATTGCTTAATTTTATTCCATTAATATTTTGGCCCTTTAACATCCAATTAAGATTTCGGAAGATTTCTTCTAGAACTGCGGCAAAAAAAAATAGGGGGTCGCCTTGGCGTACACCACGCTCTATATTTATTTCTTTTCCTTCTCTGTCTAACTTTACTGTTTTTGTAAATATTTCTTATAACTTTGATATATATGTTGTGAACTCCCTGGTTTTAGAGCGCCTGCCATATACCACTTCTAAAGCCAGCTTGTTCGCGGGGTTTGTTTTTCATCGAGTAGGTACTCTCGTTATTCTCCTGAGGATTATTATTGCGAATTTTATATAGGTATATTGTATTAAATATATCATTGTCTTGTAACCCATAACACAGGCTATATATGCTTAACTTGGGGCAAGATAATTTGTGTAAAAAGTGTGTCAATATTAATATTATTATTATATTCGACGTTTGGCTTATGGGTCTATAGTTGCTGATATCGCTTTTATTGCCTTTTGTATGAATCAGTGTTATTGTAGACGAGTGTGGTGATAAAGAGAACCGAATCGCTGTGATTGCATTACTCAAAGTAGACATGGAGCCAAATGCAATTTTTAAAACTCTCCGCTTACGCTTGGTAATAGAAAAATGTTTATGTACCGGGCAACAATAATAGATACAATGAGACCACTTCTGTTTGTGACAGAAAAAGATCTGTCCGTCCAAGTAGTGTTCGTACGAAAAAGGTGGTCAAAGCAGTAAGGGAAAGAATTCGAAGAAATCGAAATCGAAACAACTACACAGTCACAGAACATTTTTGCTTGCGGATGAGATTTTTTTTTTATAATTGAGCAACATTTTAACAAATAAAATGACCGTATTTATGCTCAAAGCTCTAAGGAAGCTTCCCAATTAGTAGACAGAGTGCAACATGGGCACTATCCGACTTCGGTGATGGTTTGGTGGGGTATTAACTATGATGGAGTGACTGAGACATAGTTTTGTGAAAAAGGTATCAAAACATCGGCACAAGTGTATCAAGATACCATTCTTGAGAAGGTAGTGAAGCCCCTTAATAACACCATGTTCAATAATCAAGAATGGTCCTTCCAGCAAGACTTGGCACTGGGTCATAAAGCACGGTCTATGCCTACACTATGCATGTAGTTACAAACCTAGGCTGACACCCACACCAAAATAACAATAATTGTACTACATTATACTGTCATAATAATTTAATTGACTTTGAACTCTAAAACTAAGTTGATTATTACGTTGTAGAAGAATTTGTTTTATTGTAAAATAAAATTTTGTTCTGGAGTTTCAAACAAAAAAAATACCTTCAAATTGAGAACCTTCTTTTTGAACTTGATTAAAAAATCTGATAAGCAGTTTTCCCCCTGCCCATATCTCACTACGCCCTTGATTCTTGGGTAGGTATAAATTAGTGAAAACTTTTTAATTAAAAAAAATATTAAAAAAATAATAATAATAATATTAATTTGTGTTGACTGTGTGCTGGTCTTCCAAAACATACAGTAGGTACTATCTGCAAAATGTAGGTTTGACAACTAAATAGTACCTACTATTAAGAATTAATTACGAAAATATACCCATTTTACTATAGAGTATAGACCAAAAGGTGAGCTATTGTACAGCAACAGTCCTGTATTTAATTCTTTGTACATGTTTGACATATCAGATACATCAAAGATTTCCACTTATTTCAATAAAATGAATAATCAAATGAGTTTGGTATATGGTTACTATTTAGTACTTTCTATTGTAAAAGTTTGTTTAATAATAATCGACAATGTACTATGTATAATAAAAGGTTAGCGCTCCAGATTTTTCTATTGGGCTTTCTTAGCTTAAGCTCAGCACATTCTCGGCTGTCAAATGACTAAATTATGCAATCAAAGTTTGTGCTGATCTTGAATTCAGTTTTACCTTAGTAGTGTGAGTACACTCTACAGGTCTGCCTTACATTCAATTACAATTTAAAATTATAAACTTAGTTTTTTCAAAAACATTGAAACTTACATAAAAAAAATTCTCATGAAATTTGGCTTATACAATTCGAAACTCAAGGCAGTTGAGTCTGATCATATTATGTTCATACAATTTACATGTTGTATTTCTTATTTTTTTTTCAAGATGATTTGTGACATGTGCCAAAAAAATACTAATTAATACTGAGCTGTACTACCTGTTTCCCTTATATATATATGATTATAAGTGTTTCTCATTTGTCTGCTCTTTTTCTGTGTTATCAAAAAGTTAAACAATAATTTGTCACTATTTATTATTATCAAACAACTAATTATACACTAAATATAAACAAATTTTATACACTTGGTTTTTCTTGTTCATTCTTGCCTATATTTTCAGCCATTTCAGCATACTTTGTCTGTCTATACTCATACTTTGCAGCATCAAGGAGAATATTTTGAAGTAATTGCCTGTTGTTAGCCTGTTTGTTATGTAAAGGCGGATATGGATTGCCTCTCAATTCTAATACTGTCTTCTCTGTATTGTAACTGTATTCAGGTCTGGGTGCTCTTAACATTCTTGTATATGCAGTATTGCTGTTTTCATATCGTGGCACTAAAACTTTAAACAATTTGTGAACAAGCTCTTTTTCTAATAACCAATAGTCTGCCATTTCCATTGTTGGTTTGTGACAATCACCATGATTAATTGCTTCAGCTATCAACTGGAAAGTAATATAATAGTTAAGCTATAATGAATGTGACCATTCAGTCTAAATAAATTTGGAAAGGTTACGAAATTGGTCTTACCCTCTCTGCGTACTGACGGGCTTCGTCAGCTCTGTTATGATTTAATTCAATTCTTTCATATTTGAACAACCCTGTTACGGTTTTGCGCAATTTATTCATTCGTCCTTCGGGTCCCTCTGGACTGCTCATTTTGCGATGTTTTGGTGGTATTTTTATGCGAAGTTTGGATACTAGTTTCGTTACCTCCGCTTGATTCATTTTACTTTTCGATAGCTACAAAAATCTTACTTTACGAATCTAATATCTATATTAAGAGATAAAATACTAATTCAAAGCGAAGTTATTGTTTATATACTTTTATTTCTCTACACTTCAAAATTAAAATTAATACAGATTACAGAGTCACAGACAGTAGGCACTTGTGCTTTTTTTTAGGTTCAAGTGGTGTTGGAATCAGACTTTAAAATTATTATCTATGGAAATAAAAAAGATACCTACTAGACTTTTTATGCGGTGATTTTGTTGATCTTTAATATTATCATTTATCATTAATCGTATTCTAGTCTAGGAAATAACACCATGTAAGGAATTTTTTTAAGAAAATTTTAATCTTAATGTATAATATCTTACTAATGACTAATTCTTAAAATAAGAGGCAGGCATTTATCATTTATTTTTAATTTACTAAAATTGTTTGAGCAAAAAATCTTAGTGCCCTATCAATACAAATTACCATGGAAAAAGCACCCGCCACGCCGCTGCTACGGAACAGCAGCGAACTCGTTCAATATGAATATAAAATTAATTATAAAGTACAACTATATTATATTAAATTTTAGCGTTAACGAATGGAAATTTCCAAGCTTTTTTCGCCGAAAAATTGTTGATCAAATTAATAAAATATAGAACGTAATTACCCGTCATAATATTTACAAAATTGTTGATGATTTTGCTGAAATCCAGCTCCCGAAGTAAATCACTATCAATGGAGAGATAGCTTGGCTCGAAGCCGGTTTTTCATAGATTTGATTTTTGAAAATGAGCGCTATCAAGATTTTGTAAATTATAAGGTAAAGGTAAAACGCGAAAAAAATATCAAAGGCAAAGTGTTTAATAGTTTTCCGAAGTCTCTATTGTGGGGGCCCCCTTTTGTGGAGGCCCGGGGCTGTAGCCTTGGTAGCCCTCACCTTAATCAGTATGTTGGGCTATTAAGATCTTAATTCGTAGTTATTATATTCGTAGGTCTTATTATTATAATAATAATTTTTTCCAGCAAATCAATAATCGCGCTACCTCACTTAACAAATTAATCCTTATATTTTGTATAATTATGTAAACAAAGATTTTACATTGCATTGTACACAGTGTATTTTTATGGTATATTTTTATTTACACAAAAATTTAGTCTTAAAATTCTTTTCACAAAATAAAATTTCATTTGAATTTAAAGCACTAGCAATCACACAAACTTCTATTTGTACGTAATGAAGATGGCAATAAATAAATAAATCGCTGTTCGCCTATATTTTACAATTCCTGGAACTACTTGAACGTAGACATTTAACTTGAACTCTATTAAGAGCGATTAACAATTACGGTGTTGTTAGTAGCATTTTTACTCCATTGTTATCATTTTCCATTTCTTTCCGATCTCTAAAAGAAGCAACTCACCCACAGACAAAACCAATAAAAGAGAACAAATTACACACTGTTGTGTGATTTTATAGCATACCGTGTTCGGTATCCTAGAAAATGATATTGTCAGTAACATTGAATAATATGTTTCCAATATTTAGCTGATGTCTAGCACGTTGTTAAACAATTGTGATATTTTCGCGGTTAATCCTAACTATAACGATACTAAGTTAAACTACGCATCAGCAAAATTTGGTACAAATCGTATTATAATTGTAGGTACATACTACAAATTCTAATCCTCACCTCAAACTAAAATATACTATAAGAATAATATGAAGGCAGATTTCAATATACTTACTCGATTATAATGGAAATAACAGCCTCCAACCTTAATAATTAGGAACATATTATGTAGGTATTTCAAATCAACTTTACCCAAGAAATCATTTTGAACCATGCAAGGAAAGATTTGTTTCGCTTGTTCTAGAGACAGATATTCCACTAAGAGTGTTAAGAAGCTGACTAAATGTAAGGGACAGGAAATTAAAGGTGTAAATCTGATAAATGTAATTTAAATTTTTTTTCTCTTGTTAATCAAATTTCATGCTGTAGCCGCTAAGAACTTGTAGAACTACCTACGACCAAACAACTAAGCTACATAGTTCGTTTTTTTTTTGGAAATAGAGGACAAACAAGCGTATGGGTCACCTGGTGATAAGTGATCACCGCTGTCCACATTATCTTGAAACACAGAAGTGTTCCTGGCCTTTATGGAAGGTGTTATACTCGGACATGCGAGGTTCGGTGTCCTCCCCAGAATACTCCGATTCTGGTACAGCTGGTCCCCTCTTGGAGTAAATTCATGTTAAGGACTGCTGTCAAATTATGGTGGAGGGGGGATGGGCTCCAGTCCTCGACACTAAACTATCTGAAACATAGCAACACTAGGCCTCTGCTTCATGTGGGTATTCCCCTATTTTTTTTACGACTTGGAGAAGCACAGGGCCAATATTTTGACAGATAGAAAACCAAATGACAAATAACTTACATTAGTTAGTTTTATTTATTTAGAGCTTTGATAACAAAACCATCAGCTCAAACCAAAATACAACAAAAGAAGAATATTAAAATAATTTTTCAATATACTCCATTACAAGAAAACCTCTGTTAGAAAAAAAAATCTTAAGGTTGGCTTTAGCTGTAAATGACATTTGTAAGGGTTTTTGTACCATCCATTGCCGGCAGAAGGGCACTGCTGGACAAAGGGCTCCCCCAAAGATCACCTTGACGATTGGTCCTGTGCTGCCCTTTTTCAACCAACTCCATTTAATACATAGTAATTTAATTACTGCCAAAATAGACACATCCTTCTCCTCTATTATTGTGTGCATGTGTTTCATTATGTCAAAAGCTTTAACTTATAGTTTCTGCATTCTACCCACTAGTTTTATAGAGATCTAACAGCTATATTTGTGATTTGCACTAGAAATTAATTACACTGAAAATGAGTCATCTTAGCATCAATATTTATAGTACTTCATTTAAATTTTAAACTTATTTATTAAGTATTTATAATACATTAGTGCTCTGCAATAACAGTATTAGTTACTTAGGTATGTAGGATTTTTCTATCTTAATATCATCCACTGGACAGTCATTTCTATCACATTCAACCAGTCCAATCCGTTTTACTACAGACATCCCACTTTGTACTCGTCCAAAAATTGTATGCTTTCCATCCAGCCATTGTGTTGGCGCTAAAGTGATAAAAAATTGTGAACCATTTGTATTGGGTCCTGCATTCGCCATTGACAAAATTCCAGCACCAGTGTGCTTTAGTTCCGATGTTATTTCATCATTAAATTGAGGCCCATAGATTGATTGTCCTCCTTTTCCTGTTCCCGAAGGATCTCCTCCTTGAATCATGAAATCCCTGATTATTCTATGAAATTTAGTGTTGTTGTAATAGCCTCTTCGTACTAGTTCCATAAAATTTCGGCATGTGAGAGGAGTATGTTTCCAGTACATCTCCACGGTAATACTTCCCATTCTGAAATAACATGCCACATGTGAAAATTAGATAAATTAATTGATTTTATTATATTATAATATTAGTTAATTAGTGAGGTTAAGCACAAGGTGATGTTAAAAAACATTTTTTTAAAGTATATTAAATCAAATTTATGTAATTCAAACAAGGGCTAAAACTAATTCAAATGTATACCTGTAGGCAAAATAATATTTTGGGCCGAAATACGAACATACTTACGATGTCTCTAATACAGCAATTGGAGGTTGCCATGATTTGTCTGGAATACCGGCATTAGCATAACCGAGCATTTCTCTTCAATAGTGTGAACAAAAAGGAAAGCCTTCCCAAAGCGCTTTAAATATCAGCTCTAAGATAGGTATGTATTCAAGGTATTTGTAATACGAGTTCCAATTTTAATAGTCTTTGTCAAATAATGAAAACATTGTAACACGCAAATAAATTCAACAACTTAGATAACTTTTATAGATACAATTGTGTATGTATTATGAATATAATTATGTATTTATTTGAAATAAGTGAATTTGGTGCTGGTAAACAACAAACAGAAACAACTAATTTTCTTCTTCTTCCCCTTAATGTGAAAAAAAAGGCAAAGGCGTAGCCACTGGTAGCTATCGTCAAACTCGTTAGAGTAATAGTGTTCTGTGGTCTAAACTAAAACTTCGAACAAGGACCTAGTATATACAAAGGTACTCTGTGACAAGGACCACGGAATATAAATCACAGAGTGATTTTACAGCTATTGCCACTATTGCTAAGCGACCCATTTGTTTCTTTTTTAACTTTTTATTAATTTGCATGTCGCGTGACAGTCGGGCGGCGCCTATAGTTCGCAGCAACTGACCGTGTAGTGTAAATAGACTTTTACTCATTTAGTTGGAGACTTAGGGTATGTTCCGGTATGGTTTAGGTATGCACTGCGAGCACTGCACAGTGCTATCACTGTAGAAAAATTCGTTCCGTTATGGACTGCCAGTATACTGCCGCAGTACCCTAGGGAAATATATGACGTCTTAAATCACCGCCATATTCTACTGTGAGCACTGGCGTTTTCGAGATAAGGTACTCGCAGTACTTTGATCACGTGATCAGTCAAAACCACTCGAGTGCCTAATATATTAATTAAAATGTTTTTAATTTGACAGTACTCCAATAAAAGTTTTTTTAATGAACTAGAGAACTTTAATAGACTCATTTGAATGCTGCGTCAAAAAATACGGCTAACAGTATACGGGATTGCGTTCGTTTTAAATAGTAACCAGTATAACTAACTATAAAGGAATGGCTTTACAGTATACTAAATTGATGCCACACTGTACAGTGGTCGCAGTGCATATCGGAACATACCCTTAGTCTACTTTTATTATTTCCCATTATCATTCCAATTTTCCAAGTATAAAATTAAGATTGATAAAGCGATTTTTATACCCTTAATGGAATATTATTCCAAAAATTTTTAGTTAAATGTCCATAATGTGCAAAAGATTCACTTTTACCATGGTTTCATAAAACCACACAATCCTTTTTTTTAATTGTTAGTTCTTCGATAGTTATTTATTTATTTATAATTAATTAAACAAAATTTGAACCTGAACTTGGCACCCTTCAATATATATTTAATATAAAGATAATTCAGATACACTTTTTGGTAATTTATTGTAAAATTTAATTCCATTGCATGCAAAATAATTGTTTATTTTACAGTGTAGGGGGCACTATAAGCTTGTAGTTATTTCTAGTGTTCAAATTATGTTTGTCCCTTATTTTACTGTATAAATTATAATGTTTATGTACGCGCAGGAGATTGTTATAAATATATTGACCATGTACGGTCATAACATGAATATCTTTGAATTTTTCCCTTAGAGATTCTCGTGGGCTCATTTGGTATATGGCACGTACAGCTCTTTTTTGAAGTATGAAGATATTATTTACTTTAGCTGCACTACCCCATAGTATAATTATATGCGACATAACGCTGTAAAAATATTTAAAATAGACAATACTTGCTATATCTATGTCAGTAAGTTCTCGTATCCTTTTTACAGCAAAAACTGCTAATCTCAATTTACTAGTTAAATTGTGTAAATGAGGCCCCCACTGTAGTTTGGAATCTATTGTTATACCTAAAAATGCCTCACTATCATCAATTTTCAATTCTGTGTCATTCATATTTACTTTTGTATGTACTTGCTTTACATTTGGCAACTTAAATCTCAAACATTTTGTTTTAATTGTATTCAATAATAAATTATTCATATTGAACCATACTCCTAACAATGCATCGTTTATTTCATCACACTGATCTTGCTGACGTTTGATTCTAAATAACAAAGATATTATCAGAAACAAGACTATATGATACTTGTTATTTATAAAAAATGGCAGATCGTTAATATATACCAAATACAGGAAAGATCCCAATATTAAGCCTTGAGGTACGCCCAATGAGACCAAAGAACCAGAGGATTGCTTTCCATTTACTTTAAAGAATTTGATTCTTCCTTGTAAATATGATTCTAATAATTCCAGCGAGACTACTCATCGTAATGATATAATTTATTAATAGAAGCGTCAAGGTGAACACAATCAAACGCTTTTGTCAAGTCAGAAAAAACACCCAAAGCATCAAAAGAATCTTCCCGAGGATCAAAAATATTCCTTATTAATTCGACACCAACATTAGTTGTTGATGAACCTAGAGTAAAACCAAATTGATTTCTATGCATTAAGTTGTTTACAGATTATAGATTTGTCTTCCTCTAGTAAGTTAAACTGGATAGATAGGTTATTGAAACAGCCATAAAGCAAGTACTAATAAGCAAGGTTAAACTATACTTTTCTAGCAAAAAAAACGGCAGGAAGGATAAAAAAGCGCGGTGTCGGATACGGGGTGGAAACATAAGTGTCCATCCCTAAATGCTGTATTGCTACACCCCCATAAGGCTCCTACGCGCTACATTTGCCTACAGCATACTTAGGAATGCACAGAGCAAGCAAAGAGAGATTCAAAGTGTTAGTTCAGTATGACAGGGCGAAGAAAAAGTCCTTGAGCATATCTTCAGATACAGAAAAGAGGTAACAAACATTAAATTGATAGAAAATAATATATTTAGAAGTCGTGAGGTAATAAAGTGAAAGCAAGTGTCGATTAGCAATTGACACAGACACTAAATTGAGGTAAAGCAATAAATAAACTATATAGGAATATTCGTGAGATGAAAATATTAGCCAAAGAAAGAGAGACGAAGAAGGCGATAGCAGTGTGGAGCAATGCAAAGCAGATTGAATAACATCAGTACCCCAACGGACATTTTATCAGCAGCCGAAACTGTTTTTGAATTACATGGCTCTTCAAAGTAAGCCGGAAATAAAATAATAGACTCACAAAATAAGCCTGACCTACCGCTAGAAACCTTCAACTTGCTGTTGGTCAACCATCAATGTCAAGAGATCTGTCATCTGAGATTCATTTGAGATAGATTTCAGATCGTCAACTAAGACGACAAGAACGTCAAAGACATGGCCGTATGGGATTGATACTTTTGCCTGTCCAAATATTGGACGAAGAATCAAAAAAAAAAAAAAATAATAGAATAGCAAAATATTTTTTCAAATTTCAATATTTATTATTAATTTAATAATTATGTGAATTACAAATGGTAAACTATATTGTGTATACTGTATTATGCACAAACTAACTAGAGATGCCAAATCATTTATTGTGCTGATAACATTACTATTATTATACTAGCACATATCTAAATATCTAGTAATTAATAAGAAATAAAAACTTTTTCATACATAAGTTAGTCCGATAGTGTATAATAGTATTGTTTTGTTTGTTGTTTGGGAAACAATTAAATAATGTCTGAATCCAAGAATGATTCAAGTGTTTACGAGTTACTGACTCAATTATGCGTAAACACAGCGCAAAGTTATTGTCATCAAAACAAAACTATTTCCGTAAGCGTTCTTGCATCAAAAATGAGATCACAATCGTACGAAATAATATTAAAAAAATCGTCGTCTTCTGTTCCTTTATTAAGTCAAGATCCTGTCTTAAATTTGTTATCATGTTGCTTTATAATGCAACAAACTGCTACAAATGTGATCCAATATAAACAAGCTTCTGACTTAAAGACTGCTATAGGAATAGTAAAAAGATTCACGGATGAAAAGGAAAATAAAGATAACTTCTATGATGTTTTGAGACTCCTTGTAAAACTATACAGTGCCATTGATAAAAATGTACATTCTAAACTATATGAGGTATTTATATTATATGCTATTTTTTAAGATAACTATGTAAAACTTAATTAAAAATGCTTTGTAATCAATACTTCATTTTACAGAGGCCATTTTCATTTGGAATTCTTGATAAAATGCTTCCAAAGCCAAAAAAAGAGGATTTTGGTTCACCAAATCCATACCCCTTTTACCCATCTTATATATTTGAATTACCATACAAACTAAGAAGCAATGAAAATAATTTACAAAGAAAAATCAGTTACCAAGACTATTCTGTTACAACATTTGATTCAAAGTTAAGTCAGTATTTTGAAATTTATCTAATTAATTTATTCATCTAATTAACCATATGTCTTTATTATTTTAAATATGCTTTTAGATAATTTGGATGCTAATTCACAATGTGCCGAAGTTAAAACATTATCAAGCCCCATGTCTTTATTATCTATAACAACAACATCTGGTTCACCATATTCCAACAACAACATATTTAACTGCCCACGTTTGACAGAACCCAGAGATATCCAGATTCCAAAGATGTCTTCCAGTGAACCCAAGGTACACATTTACTTATTAATAGCCTCTCTGTCACTTGCACACAAACCAGAGTATTGTGTACAAATTAAACATAAGAAAATGCTGCATGTCTCTTCTTTCAGGCTTAATCCTATATGTGAATATGTTGTCTTTTGAAGTGAAAGTGGGCTCTCTTCTTATTCTCGTATAGACATACAAGAATATCATATAGGATTGTGACATGATATATATAAGTATACGGAGTAGCAGCTGCCCTTGGTTCCCTAAAACTAAAATTTAAACAGTTTTCCGTAAATAATGACGGTTTTGATAACTGATAACTGAAAAACTGATCCACTAAATCGAAAATAATGTCAAGTGTCATAGGACAATACAAAACAAACTTAGGTAGCTATAATATATTATGATATAACCCCAATGTGACGTTCACACTGCTCCGCTCCCCCCAAAGACTACACAATACTTGAATAATAATAAATAGCAGTATAAGGGCAATAAGAGTAGATTAAATTTTCTTATCTTTGATTTGTACCTTGTAATTAGATAGGTAGGTACTGTAAAAATAATAACCGTTCACAAAAACCAAAACTCTACAAAACAAAATATTGTGTTTGGTTCACAAAAATAAATTGTTTTCTTAAAAATACAAATTTTATACTGTGCTGTTGTTTACCGTTTTTAAAATTTCGCTTCTGTCAGTCATACCCATATGCCACTTTTTTTGAGTCACTTATGTGTTGGTTTTAAATTTTTGTAATGTTGAAAAATGGTAGAAAAATGGTCCAAGTAAGTTGTTGTTGTTAAGTAACCCTTTGGTACCCACGGGATGGTAAGCGTAACCGAGGACAACCCACAAGACGCTGGGTAGAAGAGCTCCGCTATACTCTTGGTACAAACTGGACTAGGGTAGCTCTTGATCGAGTACATTGGAGAGAATTAGAGTAGGCCTTTGCCAATAGGCACTCCGAAATTATAGATACAATTTAGATTTTTATGCATTTTATTTATTATTAACATTTTTGTAAATTTTTGTAGAAATAAAGGCTATTTATATTTTATTTTATTTTATTTATGTGTTGGTGCAATATGTCCAAAAACATAATTTTGCTCACACCTCAAACTCAAAAGTTAATTATTCGCTTACATCAAAAAAAATTACACTTGTGAATGTCAAACTTATACATTTGGCTTTTACCACCATTTGGATGTAAAATTGTTTGGACTTACAACTTATTGTTATTTTTCCTAATATATTTAACAAATGGGGAAAAAACTAGAGGGGGACATTTTATTGTTATTTGATTTTAACTTCAAATGTAATTCAATCTTCAGGTCTCCTTCATAAGTTCAAGTACAGAGACAGTGCCTCAACGAATGGAAATAAATGAATCACCCAATATTTGGGAGATTGCAAGTCAAATAGATAAAGACATACCAGATGATATATGGGAACATGTTTGTAAGTAATGCTTTTTTAATTATAAAAAAATCAGCTCATGTTTATATATAGAAATGGCAAATAAGTGCTAGTCATTTGATGATTTTTAATCACCAAGTACTTTTTTACAATTACTTTAGTGGAACTTCTTTAGAATCGTTGTGATTTCAAACCGGATGCAACGGAAAAAACGACAGGTAGGAGACACAAATACAAAAATGTGTAGGATGAAGCCGGCAAAGAATGAGACTGAAATATATATACTATTGAAATGAAAACTTCTTTATCATCCATTGTTGTGATTTGAAAGTCGATAAAACGAAAAAGCGACAGTAAAAAGAGCAATCACATCATTTCATAATATTTAACATGGGAGATAATGAGATAGGAAGCATAATACAATGTTTTGGTACCAGGCAATCATAGTTAAAGAAGAGATTGTCTTAAGTATGGCGCGAGTATACCTTAATATATTCTGACTCCAAGAGCACGAGGTATTACTACATAGACACCAGGAGAACATATTATTATATAATATATTAGTGGTGGTAGGAATGTCTTTCATAGCGGGTGAAATCATGTGTCATCCTAGCAACACGTACCAGGAATTCATATGCAGTGTAGAGGTTCATGCACCATGCAGGTTTCACTTCTGATATGTGTACTTTGTACGCACGCAATGTTTTTTTTTGCTTTTTTTGCAACATCCAGCAGCTGAGTGATTTAGCAAGTGAAACACTGGTTAATTATTGTTTCTGGTCTTGTGTCGTTCTTCTCAGCTCTGAGGCACACTTTTTCCAATGTGAAATAGTTCTTAACATTCTTATCGGAACTCTTTAATTCTTAGGAGCAAATTAATGATACTCGGTCGAACCTTTTTTATGCTGCCTGGGCATTTGAGTCACCTATCGTAACATTGTTATGGTCAAGTAATTGTTGTAGTTGAATATGATGATGTACAGTAAGACAGTAAGGGTGTGAACTGTGGCAGAATTTCTAACTGTCTATTATCAAATTACAATGTGCTTACGTTCATTACTGCATTGCAAAATTTAGTAGAGCTACACATATTTAGACAAATTATTAGTTAGTGTACTTTAAATAAAAATAAAAAAAATAACAAAAAAAAAACCGACTTCAAAAACACTATTCCTAAGCAACAGATATTATAATATGCGGGTTCTCTAGGGTTCCATCCGAGCGCTCTTCCAACTGAGCCGACCATTCGAGTGATACATGGTTCATAAATCTTGGTATGTCTTGTTCAACTCTCAGATTGTGGCTCCATGTACGGGATCTACTTTACAGTTAATAACCTAATTAATATATTAATTAATAACCTGCATATATGGATATTGACTTAGGATGTCACTCTTTCAAATCCAAACAAATTGTTTAAAGGTTCGAGTCCCGCATCGTTCATAAATTTTGGTTTGAAATTTAATTTATCCCAGAAATGTAGGATATCACTTTAAAAATAACAATTATAGTATGCTATTGTCAGATCCCCTGGTAATTTAATACATTCTGTCTACTCTGCTGTGTACCTACCTATTTAGCCTAATTTGAGTGGTCCGGCCTTAGCCCCCATACTGGCCAAGTGCGTACGATCAACTTCACACATTACCTTTGAATTTCTTGGTAGGTGTGTCTAGATTTCCTTACAATGTATTCCAGATTTAAAGTACATAATATGAATTCGAAATCGAATACACGTTGGTACGTGGTCGGTCTCGAACCTCCACCTGCCACGTGAGAGACAATAGTCATAGTTATTGCGCCAGGTGTCGACCTTTAAGTAATAATAAATAAATAAAATAAAAAAGCCTTTAGTACTGTACAAATTTTACATACTAGCAAACGGTCTTTACTGTGGTACAGCTTGTCTTCCGACATAGGTCTCCTCCAAAGATTTCCATTCTGTCCTAGCTTTTGCTATACGAGTCCATAGTTGCCCCGCTATTTTCTTGATATCGTCTTCCCATCTCATAGGCTGTCTACCTCTATTTCTTTTGCTATCTAGTGGTTGCCATTCAGTTATTAGTCTTGCCCATTTCTCTGTCTTTTCTCTTATCATATGACCTGTCCATTTCCATTTTGTTTGAATGTTTTGTACGAATTCTTAAAATTTGTCTTATTTTTAATTGCTTTTAATTTCATTTCCTTTCTTTTTACTCCTATTGTGCTTCTTTCTATTCCATTCTGACAAATTTTAATTTTGTTGGCTAGTTGCTCTGTCAATGCCCATGTCTGACAACCGTACAATAAGCATGGTAGTATGCACGTATTAAATACGTTCCGTTTGTCTTTCATAGGCATTTCTTTGTTCTTCATAACTGAATTAAGTGACCAGTATCGTTTCCACGTATTAACTATTCTTCTTTCTATTTCTTTTTGCATACATTCTTCATTAGATATTAACTGCCCTAAGTATATATATTCCTGAACGTATTCTATTTGCTCGTTATTAACTGTTATTTGCACTGTTTGTGCCGAATTTGTAATTATTTTTGTTTTTGTTAAATTCATTGAAAGGCCTGCCTTAATACTCTCATCCGCTAACTCCTGTAACATTCCATTTAAAGTTTCTGGGCTATCAGAAAATACGATTAAGTCATCAGCAAAACGTAGATGATTCAGATTTTCGCCATTTATATTTAGTCCTTTCTTTGACCAATTCAGATTCCTGAATACCATTTCTAGGACGGCTAAAAACAGTTTAGGTGAGATAGGGCGAACACCTCTTTCAATGTCAAACTCTTCACCTGTAGATTCAAACTTTATTTGTGCAGTACTCTTTTTGTAAACGTTTTTCAGGATTCGAATGTATTTTGTTTGTATTCCTTGAAAATGTAATGCATCCCAGATAAATTCATGTTCTAAGGTATCGAATGCTTTGTTAAAATCAACAAATCCGATAAAGTAGGTTTTCTTAAATTCTTTAAATTTTTGTAGTATTTGTCGAAGGGTGTGGATGTGGTCTATAGTTGAAAAATTTCTACGAAATCCAGCTTGCTACTTAGGCTGATTTTCGTCAAGGGTATTGGCTATTCTAGATAATATTATTTTGGAAAACACTTTGTAAACATTGGACATTAAGCTGATTGGTCTATAATTTGATATATCTGTCTTGTCTCCTTTTTTATGTAGTAGTATTATAGTCGATTTAGTCCACTCCTCTGGAATAATTTCCGTTCTGAGAATCTCGTTAAATATATCTGTTAGTTTTGGAGCGATCACTGGTAATGTAGTTTTTAGTAGTTCATTTGTAACGAGATCTGGTCCTGGTGCGTTATCGAACTTTTGTGTCCTAATAGCTTTTATAGTTTCATGCTTTAATATTTCAGGTATTTGCTTTAAGTAATAACACAATATAATTATCAATTTTTGTAGCACAACTCCGTCACAGGAATGAAAGACAGCTGTTAGCCGCATCGTCCAGAGAGATGGCTCTGTGGAGGACAACTCATAGTGATGTTATGAGGGACCTCGATATTATGTCGGAAAAGCAATTCATAAGACATATCATGTATCTATTAAGTAAGATAGTTTGCATCTATTATATAAAATGAAGTCTAAATTATAAAGGCCGGACCGCATTAGAGCGGCGCTGCGCGTCAATATATTCTCTCGGAGGCAACTATGCCTACATGCACCCATACAAAATGATTGAAATTAAATATTTTGACGCTTTGTGTCGCGCCGTGCAGATGTGTTCCGGCCTTTATTCTATTAAGAAACTTTGTTATAGTATTATGATTTCTGCAATTATAGTTTTTTTTTTTTTTTTTATATATTACATATGACTGATATACAAGCTAGGTTAACTTGCATCTAAAAAAATCATAAAGGTTACAATTAATTATTATTAGTTAATAATACGTCACTACTTAAGATATAAATTAAATTAGCAACAGTGAAATTGTTGTACGGCGTAAAACGAATAAATATAACTTAGCAGGTTCATATTATCTTAGCCGGTGTAGTTTTTTTAAATAGGTATTCCTTTAATCTATATATAAAAATGAATTGCTGTTCGTTAGTCTCGCTAAAACTCGAGAACGGCTGGACCGATTTGGCTTATTTTGGTGTTGAATTATTGGTGGAAGTCCAGGGAAGGTTTAAAAGGTGAATAAATATGAAAATTCTCGGAAAAAAATTAATATTAAAAAAAATGTTTTTCCTTTGATGTGTCCCCCGTCGTTCAGAAATCAAATTGAATGAATAATTTAAAATATATAACTAAATATATTTTATATATCTTTCTTTCTAAATGATACTTAGCACTTCTTGGCCAACATTCGGAAATATAACAGCTGTTTCCCGATGACATCTATTTTGCACACCCGTAAATGATAAGCCTAGATAATTATAAAATAACTATATAACCTTAATTTTATATAGTCTGAGAATCGGTCCTCATCTATTTTTTATACCACAAAAATTTTAATTATTAATTTTCTTATTACTTTATACGGCAATACAACGTTTGCTGGGTCAACTAGTCTATAATAAATGTTAAGAGTAGTTAAATTTTGCCGCTCAGTGAAGGGTAGCTCATTTAGCAAGCGAGGTATGAGGTAATCGGCAGATCCTTCACAATACACGTTGCAGGCCTGTCTTCTCTTGTTTGTATAGGGTGTTTTATATTTGCAATCTTATTTTGTCAATAAAAAAGTATTGACACACACAAGCATTTGCTTAACTTTGTCATAAAGGGGCAAGATTTTGTTTTGTCTTAATTTTCTAAACATGTGTGCAGAAAATGTATTTTTAATATTCCTAATATTAAGTTAAAGATATATTTGATGATGATGTTAAAAAATAATGAATAGTTAACTTATGATAATTGAGCTTTTAAATTTGTTTTTTTATTTTTAGTCAATAATTCAATATTTTTCAGTTGGGATAGAGACAAAATCATTTCCATACAACAAGGACACAAAGAACTTTTACATGAAAAAGAACCTAGTTATCGAATGTGTATCACAAGACCATTTAAATGGGTACATGGCAACACTGTTGTTAGTTGGAACATTCTATAGAAGGTTGTATGATTTTGCATTCAACCTTTCGATTGAAGATCATTTTCATAACAAAGGACTTGTTTTTGAGGTATAATGTTGACTACTACTTTCATTGTTAGTTTATTGTGTGTATAATTATGTATATTTTTACCCCCTTATTCATAATGGTCCGCTAACTTTAAACAGCTGCTAAGGAGTGTTTTTTCTCATTCTGACTTATGTCAATAGAAGAAGACAGAGTGAGAATTAGCAATGCTTTAAGTTAGCAGACTATTATGAATAGGGGGGTAATAATATATTATCTTGATAATATGCCATCACAACATTAGTATAATTAATTCGAGAATTAAATATTTATTAATTAAAATAGTTATCCAATTCCCCACATCTACTGCTGTCATAAACATTGGCAGTGAAAATAATAACACAATATTTTTTTTTTAAATTTGTTCGCTATTTAGTATTTCTTCTATATATAAACAATATAATGGGGTGGAGGGGCAGCCTGCATCTTTGGACTACTGCCTGCTTTATAAATAAAAAAAATATTCCAAATCCCACAACTACTTCATGTGTGCAGTCCTATCCTTTAAAATAGTATTGAACTGTTTTGTTTTAACCTCATTACAACTTTTTAAGTAGTACTTCACCCAAAACCACACAAGTTAATTATAATACTACTAAACATATATCTAAAAAAATAATAATATTATAATTCACAGGCCGCTAGAGATGTGGTAAGACAGTATTTATTAGAGTTTCGACTTAAAGCAACAGACATTTTTGAGGAATATTATAACACTCTATCTGAGGATCTCAATTGTATGCCAACTCTACTTCAAATACTTCACCACGTGGAACCACTGCAATATGAAATAGAGACGTTAGCGTCTGTATATAAGCTTATCGAAGCAGGTAACTTATTTTTTCTACTCCTCTACTTTTCTATTTGTCATTTATACAGCCACGATAACTAATATAAGAAATTACTGGGCAAATGAGACTTAATATTTTATGTCTCAAGGTGACGAGCACAATTGTAGTGCCGCTCAGAATTTTTGGGATTTTTCGAAAATCCTGAACGGCACTACATTGTGATGGGCAGGGCGTATCAATTACTTAATTATCAGCTGAACGTCCTGCTCGTCTTGTCTCTTATTCATCATATCATAAAAAAATACTTTATTGAGTCTCTCAAAAAGTTTATACTCTATGGCATTGTTTATCATACTATAATGTCGCCAAAAAGCACAGAATTTTGGTGCCACAGACAACTAAATATAGGTTAGGTATGGAAGGTTCATAGAAATATGAGGTAATACCAATGACATTCTATACATTATTGACATATCATTCGCAGTCTGATAACGGAACGGCAAAAGTGTGCTTAAAGACAATGTAAGCACACTTTTCTCCTTAGTCGTGTGTCAATCAACAAGCCTGAATGTGCTATAAAAGTGCTTAAATAATACATTAACAACTCAAAAAAATGATGGTGTGACTTATCATCGGTAAGGTAATTTTATTATATAAGATTGTTATGCAAAAAGCGGAAGTAATTTAATAAAACGAATATTTTTTCATTAAATATGGTACAATATTACTGACACGTCCCCAAACAAGACCCGCTTGTCAGAATGGGACAGATGAAAGGACATAATCAGAAATGTATAGACATAGTAGTCGATGGTTATTATGATGTCATTTGTGGCATGTGCCATATTTCGGCTTTTGTGATTTTGTATGAGGTGCATTGTCTATATGTATAGAACGTCATTGGGTAACACGTAATAAATACATACATAATGTTTTCATGTTTAAATCATTAGACTAAACATTTTAATGTCAACTTAAGAAAAAAAAACTCGTTAATATAATTTGCCAAGGTGATGCAAGGTATGTTCTGCAATATATAATATGTAATTTTCACATTTCCCGCGTTGGTTGTATGGGTGTACAATGTACTCACATCGCAACCCACGCCACTCACGTTTTTTGACATTTCTTATACAACTGTTTCATAATATCATCCCTCCTCTAAAAGCTTATTAGAAGGACGACAATATTAAGTATAATTTTTTTACGCCAGTCGCCATTAGAATGTCAAGGTAAATTATACAACTGTTTTCAGATTCCACACCGTTACCGAACGGTGCTGAGCTCATGTCATATTTGTTCAAGGAAATATCTCTTGTAACTCACAAGAGAACCGCGCAGACATTGTTCAATTCAATGTACAACATCTGCAAAGTTTATTTCAAGTGAGTAATTGATACCAACACAAAAAATTATATGTTACATAAAGTCCGGACGCGAAGCAGGAAGAATTTCGTACGTTCACCTGTTATTAACTGTCTCTGTCACTCCCGCGTAAATATAATGCGTCTCGCTCGCACAGATGAAATTGCCGCAGTCCTCAGGGTTTGAAAACTTTTTATGAAATAGTTTTTATCATTTAAAGAGGACTCATATATTGGATGCAGCACCTTAAGTAATTTGTTATGTATACCACAGCCATTGTAAATTACTCTATTTGAATGAGAAAAATGGCCGTTGAGTTTCTTATATGTTCTTCTCACGAGCTCAACTTCTTACGAACATATGGGAAACTCATTAATTTAAAAGAAATATTTGTAGTGGCGATTCTTACTTTAAGCCTAATTGAGAAATGTCTAAAGTTTATTTGACTTTGAAAACTTTTTAAAGCGAACAGAATTTAGTCATATTCAATTGTGTCTGGTCATATTTTGTTATATAGAATACAATTTTATGTCTGTTTCAGATTTATTGAAAGGTTTATATTCGAAGGCGAGCTAGACGATAGTTTTAATGAGTTTTTCATCAAAAAAGACAGTCAATATGTTAATTGTCGAACGAAACGTTACTGGGATAAAGGCTTTCACATAACATTAAGTGTTGCTGTGCCAGAATTTTTGAGACCGTTGGCTTCTTTTATATTGCTGTGTGGGAAGTCCTTAAGATTATTAAAGCTGTGCAATCCTACTGTGAGTATATTATAAAGCAATTCTCTCTATCTAACTCTTTCTTGAGGTAACTACCCAACAATTTAAACAATTTACAATATATTTATAAAGAAATAGTACATTACTGCAAATATATTTATATAAGTAGGTATGTAAATAACAAATCAAGACGAATTTTCAGCTTTCCGCCATTTTTTTTTATCATCTGTGCCGACAGGCAAACGCCCTTGCGTTGCGTCGTCACCCGCGATTGTCAATATTCCGCGGGTGAGAATGACCTACTTTTCTCCCTAGGTGCGCAATATATATTTTCAAGTTAAAGAATCGGTTAATGCAAAACATTGATATGAGACAATTTCGTGAAATGATGTACAACGAGAGAACCCAAGGAAAAATGTGTGAAACAAATCATAATATAATCTTTATAACACTAGGTAATCTCGACAAATAAACCTAGAAAAATTGACAAAATACTTATCTTCGAGTGAGGGAAGGTAAATTCGTAGTGTCTTAAATTTAATTTAACGATTCCTTACTAGATGCGATGTCGACATATCCAGATGGTGTCTTGCGCTCAGCCTGCCTAAATTAACTCAATAGAGTTTCAGTACGCGTTATCGTTGAGGATGAAAAAATTACGTGTCATATTCCTTCTCTAAAGCCCGTTGTCGCAATGGAATGCAGAATCTAGACAGTTTTACACATAATAACAGTTTTATACATAATAACAGTTTTACAAATAATAACAGTTTTACACATAATAACAGTTTTACACATAATAACAGTTTTACACATAATTACAGTTTAACACATAATAATTCCAAAGTACTATGATGTGCAGGGAAATTTGCTTATTGAAAAAAAATATGGCGAAGTATGTTTGCATTGAGAAATCTATATGTTCCCATTCATTGCGAGCAGCTGTGAGTTAGACGGTGCCAACGCTCGTGTGTTTCCTCTGTGACCACTTCACATTGTTTATTTTTTTCATCAAAGAGGGCAAATGGGCTAGTGCCTTACCTAATATGAAGCGACACCGCCCATGGACATCCGTAATACCATAGAACAAAATAACATAGGGGTTTTTTGTATGACAATAAGGAACGAGATGAGCAGGACGTTCAGATGATGTTAATTGACACGCCCTCCCCATAACAATGAAGTGCCGCTCAGGATTCTTGAAAAACCTAAAAATTCTGAGCGGCACTACAATTGCGCTCGTCACCTTGAGACTGCAGAAATAGGCGCTGTTGCGGCTATTTAATCTAGCCGGCATCCTACCCACTGGTGAAGCCGGCCTTTAAATATACTTAAAAGCAAATCTGTAAAAATACTTGGTGAGCATGTTTATTTTATTTTCCGCAGGATCCTTTAGTTCTATTGATATCTTCGGATCATCCTTCAGTAAGATGCTGCGCCAGTTTCTCAGAGCTGGAACGTGAGCAGCAAACCCTGGAAGTGTACAGAACGCGATGTCGGTTCGTCAGCGGGGAGCCGGTGACCTTCGATCAGATCCTACTGAAGCGGGAGGCGGAGAGGAAGGCGTTCACGGAAATGGCCTCTTTAAAACAGGCTGAGACTATGGAGAAAATTGTTGGTGAGTAAGTCAATAATGAGTATTTATTGCTGCATTTACGGGAACATAAAATATAAGGCACTCACCCTGATGATGGACCTCCGAATGGTCTGAAACTAGTCTGTACCAACTCCGACAAACCGTGAGTAAAGCTGTTTTAGACAAATAAAGCTTATAATACAACTAAATGTCTGAATATAACGAAAGTTTGAATAATTTAATAATTATAATAAAATATGCTATTTAATATTCGGAATCTATTCACGAATGCTTGAATTGAATTGAATTTTTGATATGGACTCTTTGTGTTGATTCCTTCATTTCTATCCATCTTTTCCTACCTTTGCTCGAGCGTAGCCAGTCCTTGCCCGTAATCTGAGTGACGTCATCATTCCTCCATCTGTTTTTGGTCTGCCAACGTTTCCCTTCTGGTCCCATCCATGGCTTTACTTCGTAAGTAACGTTCCTTGTAACGTAAATTTCAAATACAAATGAATAAATAAACATTTTTTCATTGGATACAATATCGTATAAAATCACTTGTAATAAAAACTTTCAGTTTCGTAGTTTTTATTTCTTTGAAGCAAAAGTTTTTGCACAGGAACTCAATTATATAAACTGGAAGTTAAAACTAAAAACTTAAACTTCAAAAACTTAGTATCCCATTATTAAGTGCTTAGTAGCGTAATCGGTAGATATCAGTTCACATTTAAGCGCTTAGTCGCGAAATCGAAATGACATGAGTTCCCAAATAGGCGTTGGACATCGGTTCACAAATTAATTGATATGATATGGGTTCCCAAATAAGCGTTTAGTTACGTAATCGATAGACATCGGTTCCCATATAAACGCTTAAACAATATCAGTTTGACGGTAGGTATTTATACATTGAAATACTTGAAGAACATTGGCTTATTTTACACGAATTCTTGTTTATTATTGAATAAACCAGTAAGCGTCTAAGGTTAATAAGAAGTACATATGACTTATTATTGATAATGATTCTGCCAGCTGCTCTATTTTCGAACCAAAACAACGAAAGGTCCTCCAAGTCTCGAGCATCTCCTATTTCAAAAGCCTGCTACGCATCTCTGGTATTGCTGATGTTTGTGGGCGGTTGTTTTTTTAATTTACATCAAGTTTGTCACTTGTCCCTTTGCCCTTCTCTATAATATAAAGGAAATAAGATATAACATTTTCGAAGTTGGTTTCAAACGTTTTAATCAAGTGGTCTTCAATTATAGTCTATTTTTATCACAATAAGGGACAAGACGAACAGGATGTTCAGCTGATGATAATTCATAGGCATTGCCCATTACAATGTAGTGTTGCTGAGGATTCTTGAAACTTGGCACTACAATTGCGTTCTTCACTTCGAGGCATAAGATGTTAAGTCTCAGTTGTCAAAAAGGCGCCGTTGTGGTACCCATAATCTAGCTGGCATTCGGGATCTACTCCCACTACTAGTAGGTAGTAAAAACCAATAAAGCAATAGGTTTCGTTTATTGATTCAATAAACATTTTCTTTCTCAAATTTGGACCAGCTGAAGTTAGGGTAGAATACTAGTGTATATAAACCAGAATCAACAAACTTAATAAAAGCATTTATTTCAGCTGAACGAAAACGCTTAGCTCAACTGATAATAGCGGAGAAACAGCATTCATTGCGAGTGCTTGAAGCCGCCATGGCTGAGGCTAAGGCGGCTAAGAACAGGTCGACACAGCGCGCGAAGCATCTCGCTAATCTTGAAGCGGCTGCTGAACGAGCAACTGAAGAAGTTGATTCCAGGCTGAAAGAAGATGAAAGGTAATATTGGTTATAACTTGGCTTCGAAGAAATTTAGCAGTTCCTAACGAGGGTGCAGTATGTTGCAAACATCAATTTGGCAAATTGAACGCAGGGAGCTATTGAAGTCTCTCTGACAGATCTAAAAATTGTCTTAATAGCTGTCAGATACATACTTGTCTTTATTAATAAAATAATAAATAAATTAAGAACTTAAATTAATGTTTTTATAAGAAAATACATCTATTTATAATTTATAGCAGATAATTTTTATTCTAGAAACAAAATGTTAGAATACTACTCTAAGTTGAATATGGAAGTAGAGAAAAGTAAAATTCACACCGAATGGAAAATAAAAAGACTTCAGTTGGATCAATCGCGTATGCAACTACTTTCTACCGAAGAAAGAAACTTAAAACGTGAAAAACTTGAGCTTGAACATCAAAGGAATGATGTGATGGCTATGTCTATTCAGAGTGACTTTATATCTGAAGAAGATGGAGATAGTGATGAGAGAGAAGAAGAAAATAACGATGTTGTAGTAAAAGATACTAATACAGAATTTAATGAGAATAGAACAAAATCTCAAACATCCTCCGTGGTGTTCAATGCTTTTTGCAATGCAGCAAAAAGCATTTTTGGTGTTGGAAAGAATAAAGACAAACGATGCGACAATTATGTCGAGCTTGATTCTCAAGGGAATATTGTAAGTGATAAAACGACACATGAAACATCAAGCAACGTTATAGGATCGAAGTTGGACCAACAGTTTGATAATTTACAATTTCTAGAAGCTCGAGTTGAGGCTATCAAAAATAAACAGAAAGTTATGCATCACGAATTTGGTGCAACCGATAGTGAAAATAATCAAATAGAAACTCCAACTATATTATTGAGTACTGTCGATGAAGAAAATAACTTTGAAACAGAATCAACGCCTTCCACTGAGGCGAGACGCAATAAATTAAAAGTGCTCGGTACAGAATTTGATATAGTTAAGGAAAAGGAAAAGAAAACTATTGCCGAGCCTAGAACTGAAGCACAGAAAGAAGCATTAAGAAACAAGTTAAAGGTATTAGGCGTCGAATATAACTTGCCTGCTGAAAATACACAGAAACGTGAACCAGCAAATACAGCACAGGAAGAGGCTTTGCGAAATAGAGATAAAGTATTGGCTTCTGAATACGAGACAAGGTGCTCAAAATCACAAGATTATAGGTTTCAAAAAGAAAACAAAAGCGACATGACGAAACGGTCTGAGCTGCGATTAAACTTAAAACCCTACAGTGAATATAATGTAAATATTAATACAGCAACTAGTGGTGCTATAACGCCTGGAGATTTATTTACGGGGGTATGTACTAATTATTTCGTTTTTTTTAGATATTTTATAAAGTATCAAAATAATTCATCCACTTGAATGGTCTGATTTTAAGTCAATAACCAGTTTGGAATTTGTATCGTGTAGTTTTTATTAGAAGTCAGATCTCTATATTTTTAAACATTAATATAAGAATCTTAGTTTATTTTTAAGTTATACTTAGTTTATTAATAAATACTTAATATTATAAAATAATTTTTATAAATTAGTTAACATTAATGGAATTGAGCCTGTATTTCCTGTTCAGCTCTTAATTTAATTGTATCATTAATTTAGTCTCTTTTGACACGAATGAAATAATTTCAGCTTGATCTAGAAACACCAACAACTGCTGAAATGCCAATGGACTTGGCAACAGCTAGCGATGTATTTACACCGCGAAGTGAACATAGCACTAACGCTCTAGCACAAACTAAACAAGAGAAGGAGTATCTATCGTCTAAAGGATTTGATTTCTCATTAATAGTCGACGATGAAACTGCAATTTCTACAGTTATTTCCGACGGTCGTACCGAAAGTGACAATTCACCTTCTAAGAGTACAGACAGCAATTTGCGGCGTATTAAAACAAAAACTTCTGTTTTTAATATTATAGACGGAACGTACAATCTAGATAATTTTGATCCTTTTAATGTAAAAAATTGGGAGAAATATTCAAAGGACTATTTTAACAGTCGAATAGAAATAGATATGACCTCGTCTTACACTCACCCAGCAGTTATAATGGAAGAAGTAAAGAAACGACCTTATCAAAATATTTTCAAGCCATTACTAAGCAATGTCAGAAAGGAGGACAAAATCAATTGTAATAATATAGCAACACTAACGGCATGCTTACAAAGATCTGTAATGTTGCCATTAACATATCAATTAGAAGTTGTGAACAACTCAATAGTGACGTATTTCCTAGTAGATTTGGATATGTACGATCATTTGAGAAGTTTGAAGGATTATTTTTTCTTGATGGACGGGGAGTTTTCTAGAAGCATTTGTCACAATTTGTTCGCGAAACTCACGCAGACCTTGAATCCTCAAGAGTTGCTAAACTTTTCAACATTACACAATATCTTGGATAAGGCATTGGGATCTTCTATATCACGTAAGATGTTTTAATGTTATTAATTATATAAGACTATTACGAATACCGGGAGAAAATTTTAGATTGCAGTGTGTAATTTTGGTTGGAACGGATTGGCTTATCACCACGTGACCCTAAATTTCGTAATATGGTAAGTGATCACTGATGTAACTCTTGTTTGAATACTTTAAAAGGCGCAAGGGCTTTAAAGAAGTAGTATAATGAAAATATATGTTCTGCAAAATGATTCTATAGTTTCTTTGATCATGGTCTGAAAATGCTCTGTGTTACCATTACATGAGGTCTGAGTGTGGTGCTTTCACGGCACCTTGTTGGCCACGCGGGAATAGAGCCGCGTCTATGTGGCTCTCAAGTTATAGCCAACTCTTAAAAACTAACCATAATCTGAACAGAAAGAAGGTTTTTTATATAGTGGCTAACGGGCAAAAACTTGATCTAAAATGGTGAGGCATCCTCTCATCAACATCCGGAACGGATTAACAGATTCTTTACCGGCCTTTAAGTTGCTTGTATGCTGTAGGGGTAAAAAGGCCCTATTCAGATCGGGAAAACTGCAATCGATAATTGATTCCACAAAGTGTGCGAGGCAGGAAGATGAAACCAATCTAGATGATACCAGTAAATTTAATTCATTCAGTTTGGGTGACCCGATAAATTTTCAAGCTAGTCTTGTTACCATTTCAGATGTTCATAAGTTCTCGGAGAACTTATCGTTCAGTATAAGCGAGTCACCGCTTAGTTTCCAGCACAGCTCGCCAGATGTCCTACAATGTCTTTCCTTGACGTACTCCGTTAACTGGCCGCTTAACATCATACTATCACAGGAGGCTCTGTCGCGATATGCCAAAGTGTTTCAGTTTTTGATCAAGATGAGAAGGATATTTTGGGTATTAAGTGAGGATTTTCAGGTAATTTTTTTTTAAAAATTCGTTATTTTAAAGTGGACTCCCTCACTTCTCGAATTAATTATACAAATTAAATTTGTAACTAAAATTTATGAACGATGCGGAACGCGAACCAGAGATCTCTCGGGTTCCGTCCGAACGCTCTTACCTAGTGAGCCTAACGTTCCACTATTTTCTATGTAAAAAAAGGAGTGAAGCCAAAACCAGTCCCTGTCCTCTGACCAGAAATACCGCAACTGGTAAACGATTCAGATAACGGGTGCGCGAAGAAGAAGCTGGGAATCGCGTTATTATTAAAACGCTAGAAAATAATTTAAATAATAAAATAATGTAAGGCCAAAAGCAATAGAAGTTACTGCCCCAACGGCCATCTGTCCGTCGAGCTATGTGCTCATTGCCACTTTAGCTTCGCAACCATCTAGGCTATGTCGGTGACTGGTTCTTCTACGGATCTCCTCATTTCTGATTCGATCTTGAGGAAACTCCGAGAATAGCCCTCTCCATTGCCCTCTGGGCGACTATGAGCTTCCTCCTTCCTGTATTGCCTAAGCTATCTTAATTATAGTTTATATTTTTTTCTCTTGTTCAGAGTAATATAGCCTATTGGAAATCCAATTGAAATAAATACTTAATTTTACAACTATGTGTAAGTAATCATAACAAACCACATTTCTAATTACAGTCCCTGAAACTAGCTGTAAAATTATCTCGAGAACATTCGAGAAAGCTCCTCAAATCGCCGCAGTACATATCGCTCCAACTGTACCGCCACGTGATGGCGTCGCTCGTTCGCGCGCTCGACAACTATATCGTCACCACGTGCATACTCAGTTCGTGGACGGAGTTTGAGAAGGATCTACGGAAAGCCCGCACTTTGGACGACTTGTATGAATGCCACGTGCTCTATATAAAGAATGTTCTGTTCAGATGTCTGCTAAACAATCGATCCACGCCCGTTATGAAGCTGCTAAATGATATATTTACGGTCATTTTGAAGTTTAGCCGAGTTTTGAACGCTGGGTAAGTTATGTAAATTAGAAGTGCCTGCTTGTAAGATTAAAATAATAGCTTTTACCAAATGCATAATATGAATTTGGGTTTTACTGATTTTTGAGTTCAACACTGATTTTGGGTTTTCACCAGGGCACCTTTGCACAGAATGCCGGCTAGGTTATGAGTACCACAACGGCGCCTATTTCTGCCGTGCTCCAGTAATGTATAAGCATTACTGTGTTTCGGTCTGAAGGGCGCCGTAGCTAGTGAATTTACTGGGCAAATGAGACTTAACATCTTATGTCTCAAACGAGCGCAGTTGTGGCGCCGCTCAGAATTTATGGGTTTTTCAAGAATCCTGAGTGGCACTGCATTGTAATGGGCAGGACGTATCAATAACCTTCAGCTGAACGTCCTACTCGCCTCGCCCCTTATTATCATAAAAAAATGAATCGTTCAACTATATGATACTAACAATTTCTAAAAGTCTGTCTGTCTATTCCGGCAAACATTCTAAACGGATCGACTGATTTTGATGGATGCTATGGAAGATAGTTCCTATTTTAGGGAGTAATTTAGCCTGGGTTTACTTTGGAAAATTTATTAGGAAATGAATGACAATCGGACTGATGTCTTGAAGGACAATCCTACTTTAAAATAAAAGAACTGTTACAAGACAATTTAATAATTTACTTGAAAAAACAACTCTGATTTTGAGTTTAAAAGTAGATAATACAACCATGGAAGTACAGCATTGTATTATGCTTTAACCTCTATATATATATGCCACTGGCGGCTGTTATTTTGGTCGGTCGCAATTTTGGCGCTGTTAGCCATGTAGCGAGAGTCTGCGGAATTAAAACTAGTGATGACACCCTCAGCAAACATCGATAGATCGTGGGAAACTATTTACAAACAAAAATGTGTACGTTGATTATTGAAGTATAATTAACGCGGAACGAAATTAATTCAAATTGCAAAAATACTTCAGAGTATTATAAGTTTAAAATAAGTTCTCTGGACGCTCGCGAGTGGCGCTTCAAATAGGCGCAAAAAATTTGCGGTCAAACATATGGAACAGCCTGTCCAGTGGTATTACGTCATCGTCGTCATATGAATCGAGAGCGTACCGAAGGACTCTAGAGTTAACTTACGAGCACGAGGGATTCAAGCCTATATTCAAACATCAATGTATCTTTATATATGATTCTTCTGTACGTGTGTTGACAGTGAACTCCTCCTAAACGGCTGGACCGATTTGAATGATTTTTTTGTGTGTTCATGTGGATTCGAGGATGGTTTTGATTCACAATAGAATTACCTCCTATATGGCTGGACCGATTTTGATGATTTATTAGGGTGTTCCAGTGAATTTGAGATTGGTTTAGATTCTCAATACAGTCGATATATAATTCTCCTACGTATTGTTAGTGATCTCCTCATAACAACGTCTGGAGCGAATTTCAAATTTAACACGTGTGTTGGGTCCGCTAGCATATATATACATTTGTTTATTTTATTTAATCAATGATTTGTTTCAGGGATTGGCATTGCATTGAAACAGCCAGCCATTTCACACACACGAATTACTTGCAACTCGATGAATTATACCATATATTCGAAAAACTCACCAAATATCTACACAAGGTGATCACGAAACTGATGGAGTGTGGATATCAGCGACATCTAGTGGAGCTTCTAACAATGGTCAACTTGAATGGTTACTATAACTCGGATAAGACTAAGGCACTTAATAGCAGTGTGCAAACTAATTGAATATTTTAAACGCTTGTTCGCTGAGAGCTATATAAATCAACTTTTAACGGTAAAACTGTAAGTTTAGATAAGTCCTCACTATGCGGTCCGTTATTTATTTTTAGGTTAGGTCGCTCAAGCTGCCTGTGCTTGACAACAGCTGCGTAAATAAGCGATGCCCGTGATGATGTAATTCAGCGACAATGCGATAATCAGCTCATAATGAAATAAAATTCATTTATTTCTGATACCACGTTTAAGTGGTTGAATTGTATATGATTTATAAGTAATATCCTTACGACCTTAGCCTTGCTTGGATTTTTAAGAATGTACAAAACTTGAACAAAAAAAAAACTAATAGGATATCTGGATTCGAACCGAGGTCTTCTGCTTTCCGGATCACCCAATGTCCCACCTGAGCTATTATATAGTCTTGTATATACTGGCGAAATTTACCTTTGTATTCTAATGTTATTGTAGCTGTTTCTCATTAAAACATATAAGATATGATTTATAACAAAATGTTTTCAACTGTCGAATATGTGGATCCTCGTTTATGTCACAATTTAAAGCATTTTAAATCATACGATAGTGAACCTTAACTTCAGTATTTCCTCGCCATTAAAGTGGAACTATTATCGCTTATTAACTAGTCAATATATTTTTATAATGTCATTTAACATATTCTCATAAAAAAGTTTTGGGTAATGAAATGAAAGTAATAATATTATTCATTCATTGAGGTATATTAATGGTAGTGGAAACACAAATTCATTTGGAAAATAGATAGCATGAACATTAAAAAAATTTAAAATATTGTCGGTTAGGCATTATCAATGTTATTACAAAAAATAATTTAAACATGGCTTAGACACGTGTTTCGTTAAACAGTATCTAACTATTTAAGCGACGTCTAAGATTGACGCTAAACAACAGAAAGACACGGATTTTTAATAGATTTTTTTTAAAAGTGTTCAACACGTGTTTTACTTTTTGTAATAACCGTATATATTTAAGAATGTGTTCTAAGCCTGCGTAAGTCATATTTTGACTAGTATTACATGATGACGTCGGACTTGCCCAGTTGTATTGAATTATTATTTATAATTATTGTGAAAGTAATAATAAGTAATGTACCCCCTTATTCATAATGGTCCGCTAACTTTAAACAGCCGCTTAGGAGTGTTTTTTCTCATTCTGACTTAGGTCAATAGAAGAAGACACAGTGAGAATTAGTAATGCTTTAAGTTAGCTGACTATTATGAATAAGACGGCTAAGTAGACGGCTCCGCTGCCGTTCCGACCCCGCGCCGCTAAACTGTCACGCGACGTTGCCAACTCGCCGTCACATGCGTGGCCGCCGCACCGTCAGTATTCCTTCGTTTTATTGTTATGGCTTCTACGTTGCAGGCTCTTATCGATAAATCAAACGCGCTTAATGCGCGCGTCAATCTAATTTTATTTTTATTTACCTAAGAATATTGGATTTGACTACGGAACGAGCATAATATTTCAGTGGAGGAGAAATTGGTCTACCTGGACTAGCCCTATGGAAAAGTTAAAAGAAATCTGCGTGATCTTTGGAACTGAGGTATCCATATGATGCAAGCACTAATATTATGTATCTCGTAATCTCTGATTTATTTTTCTTACATAAATTCAAAATTGCGCGTCTGATACATCATACAAGTGATGGCTAGCAATAGTAGTGTTACAAGAAGTGTGGCAAATTCAAGTAATAGCAAAATGGCGACGTCGGCCTCTATACATATTAAATAATAACTTGTGGAAGAGTGGCGACAGCGCCGTCTACAGGCGTTAGAGGATTTAAGAATAAATATCTCTATTAAAGTTATTTATTAATCCGTCTATCCGAATTTTACTGTATTTATAAATAAACATATAGCGGATATAAAATACCTACATATCTTGCTGTTGGTCTCTATTGCTAAAATTATGTACGTAATATTTTACTAAATTCTAATAGGCGCTTGAAGCACAGTTTTATTTTATAGTTGTGTGCTATGAATAGAGCAAAGCTTATTCCAGTGTGTTCTTCTCGTCGTAGTTTTTGTTGATTTAATGTTAACAATGCTCACTTCATTCATAGCGATCTATTTTTAGGAAAAAGACTACATAATAATTAAGCTGCTGTAAAAATTTTACTTGTTTGTTTTGAGTGCTTCTTATATCTTGATATAGTCTAAAAATTCGTTTTTTCAGTTTGCTGCAAAAACATGAGTAGTTAAGTCTGAATAAATGAATCTGCAACTAGTATTGATTTGAATTAAGTGAATCTCTTAAGTTATACGTTGAATTGTTTGAATAACTGCATCGTCCTTGTCTGTTACAGAAAATCTATAAATTAATTGGTTAACATTCTAAAATTTTTTTATACTAGTACTAAATGTTTATCTTTCATTTTAATAAACTGTAACACCTCGTACAATTAAAATATTGAGCTTGACATGAGAATGTTATTAGATATTATGTGATAATAACCCACCTTAATTATATCGTTATTAAATTATGTTTAATTATTAGTTGTTGGATTATGTCCTGTATAATTAGTATTGTGATAAGGTGGAATATTGTTAATTATATTTTAGTCTTCATCTTGTGTTATAAATATTTGCCATAAATTTTGAAGAATTACGTTCGTTTTATTCAAATATAAATGTTAAATATTACATATTAAATTATACTTAGCTTAGAGCCCTCTCCGATGTTCAAGCATGTACAATACATATATATACATACTTTTTCTACCCCAAAATATACCTACAGTACCATGTGTGCCAAGTAACGATATATTTAATTAATAATGCATACTTAATTGCAAACAAAACATCACAGACATAATTAGCGAGAATACAAATAGTCATATTCATCATATAAATATACAGCAAGATGCCAATCCAGCAACTTTCATTCAAGAACTAGGGCCAAGAGGTCCTTAGAAATTAAAAATATGAAGAAGTATGGTACTGTGAACCATAGGCAGCGAGTGTTTGACATCAGTATATGCCAATCTTAAATCAATCACGTCGGGGTCACCAATTTGCCTATCATGTGGTTGGTGGAATGAAAGGCCATTGAGATATTTAAATATTGTAATATAATTTACTATATTAAATTACTGCGACGACAAGACGTGCTAAGTTGGGATGGCGACTGGCGGCAAATATATAATTGTTGACTAATTAAAACTATGTAGCATATCAAACATTGATTTGTTTCTAGGTCCGAATTTGGACAGTGATTTTTGCTTACATCAGTAAAACATATTAGAGTTAGGCACAAGTAATTAGTACAAATGGCAGCGAATTTATTTTGATTTGCCTATAGACTTGCATCCCGTGCCACTAAATAAATAAAAAAAAACGAGTCTAATTTTTGCAATATTTCAATCATAGCAATATAATTTTTGTACCATAAACTGAATAGGTATCGAGGTATCGTAGTATCGAGTAAGGGATAAAAGGTAGGTATGTAAATATTTTAATTATGCCTCTGTTAACATCGCTTTTATGTTGTTTCGTATTTGTGAAGTCAGTGTTAATTATAACAGCAAAATATATTTTGCCATAAAATAGTTTATGCTATTGTTTTTGTTGTAATCTAATAAAAAAAATTCGGTGTCCTGAGTTGTTGAAGATTTTCGAGTAAGGGATAAAAGGCATTTATTTTCCCATAAATGGTTAGAATTCTTTTTGATATCACTTGTAACACTACCATCGTTTCGGAAACAAATGTCGCTCTGACAGAGAAGACGCTGCGCAAGCAATTCTGATTTTGATTGAGGTTTAGGAGATTTTAAATGGCCGCCGTACAATTAAATTATTTTACAAAAGTAGATTTTTAAAAGGTAAGTAGGTCTACCTGTAGTAGATACGTGTACCTACGATGGTATGGAATCCTTCGTGTGGTGAGTTAAACGAATATTACAAAAAAAAGCAATATAGTTATTGGTTTAGCTGTTCTCAAGTTTTCCGCCTGGCAAAAAATAGCAGTTTAAGTTTTTCTGTAGAAAATTTGTATGTATGTATTTTAATGGAGACCTAAATAGCAATGAAAATTAGATTATCAGAAAGAAATACTTATTCCAATATTATTTGTTGAAAAGGAAGAATAACATAAGGTAAAATTGCATTTTATGGGTATTTTATTTTGAAATGCACACACATCTAAAGTACTCACGGTATAAGTGTATGCTAATCTTATAGATGGCGCAGCTATAAATCAGAATGAAGTAGTGACATCTGTCGTTGAGTAGCAGAAACACGATGTACATAGACGTAGTTTCTAATATATTAAACAATTTTTTATAACTAAAAATTTTTCATTTGATAATTCTGTAAATTTTGTGTATTTTTCATATATCTGCATTATAATGAGTCTACTTTAGTTAAGAAAATAATCAGAAAGGAATATATAAAGTACTGTATTAATATACTATACAGTTACGTCTGTAATCCGCAGCGACAGTGGCGCCACTATTTTCCTTATAATCAGGGTGTGTTTTCACGAATACCTCATTCCGCAACAATTCGTCAAAAGGTGAACATCAGGCTCTAGCCGGTAGAAGGCAGTGACATTGTAGTGAAAGCTTCACATATTCGTCTTGTACGTCAGTGTATGTGATCTTAAGATAAGGTTCACCCTAATTTCTAATGTAAAACAAATATTAAGGAGAATAAAAGTTTAATCAGTGACAAAATACAAAACAGTAAACTTAACATCTATCGATCGTTCAGTGAGTTTCCGCGAAACCCCAACACTTTTGCGCGCCGCAAACAATATATTAACAAAAACGTTAAGACTCAAGAATCACCGTTCTCTTCGCCGAGATGGCGTTCATGATGCCAGTAGTGAAGAACGATTGGGATATCTACAACTCGCAGAGGTCAAGGCGGGCCTCGGAATCTGCGGACAAAGCCGGTATAGGCCGTGTCCGGAAAGTGTCCGAGTCTCGGTCGGAGGGGCCCGGCTTCACTCACCGGAGTCCAGCAGTGTTAAGTCCTCACCGCAGTGCACCAACTATGCGCTCCCTGTCTTACTGCCGCATGCCGCCGTCGCGTGTCTCGCTGCGAGCACAGGACAGCGCCAAGGGCTCGGCTAGCCCGCCCAGCAGAGGAAAAGAATCGGACAAGTTTCACAGCAGGTTGGTGGAGAAATTAAAGCGGGCGTTCAGTCGTTCGGACTCCAAAGCGGAGGAGAGAAGCTCATGAGTTAACCGGGCGTGCTTATGTGCAGGGCGAGGGCCGCATCTCCCAAGCGGTACTGGCACTGCACCGCCTGCATGCCCTATTTGTGAGGCGCCCGCCGGCGAGCCAGGAGCACAGGAACCATGCCGCACCACTATCTGTGATATGTATCCCATGTAGCGCGAACTTCGATCAGATGAGTAATGTGTGTTATGTATGTTGACTGACGCTAGGAACTTTAATATCACTTGCAAATATATAGCGACATAATATAAGTTGAGCTCGCTTATCCTACATTGCATGTTTGTTGTTTTGTTAGATGTTAGAATGAAAATGGTGATTGTATTAAGACTGCGATTAGTATTAAGGAGCCCGAAGGACCTTTAAGCTATTTGAGCTTAAACAGGGAGTTTGGGCATAATAGATTTGTGTCGGCAGTTCGTTGAATGCATCTGTGATTTGATTTTGATTTGAATAGAGAATTGTTTATATCATGATTTAGTGTGATAGGCATTCATTTCGTAAACAGATGTTCAAATTTATATAAACTTTAAAATAACCAAGGTATGTTTTTGGGAAATTTTATGATTCAATCGAATTTGGCCAGATTAGTTGTTAAAAATTATATATAAGTCATAACTGACAGTGATGCCTTTAACTTTATTATAAATGTTAGTTAATGTGGTTCGGGAGTTTCTCTCCGAGTCCCAATTGTACCTTACTATGATATTTATATTGTATTTTAAGTTACAGATTATAAATGATGTTTATGTGATGTTATTGACTGTGGAAAGACCAGCTTTTAAAGTATTAAATGGTTGTCAGTATAACTGAATGTAGAGTACCTTGGTACATAGATTTATTTTGATGAGTCGAAAGAATAAGGAGAGAATTAAATGACGATGAGTATTATTTGTTTCCTGAACACAATATCTATTGATTATACCCATTATGAACTGCCATGCCTTAATACTGTATTTTATCGTAAATTGCTATTAACTTGTACTTTTAAACTGTATTCTTGCATGTATAGATTTATGTCTTATCTGATGTTTATAAACAAATATATTGCTTCATCAACCTAAAATGTTTTTTATTATTCTTAATTTTTAATTAACTCCTTAACATTGATCCGAATACTCTAACTCAAAATCACTCAAATGAACGAAGCCATGTACTTTGAAAAGTTTTATTTTTAATTTTATGAAGTCTAAGTACCTACTTCATTTATCAGAATTTTATCATTCCTTGTAAATTAATTATATTCGAACTTTCATAGTGGATAAAATAAAAGATTTTAAAGTAAACCAAAACTAAAATAGCATAAAAACACAATATGATGCGTCCGCCCTAACGTACGTACGTGTTAAATCAATAAATCATAAATGTAGGTATACAACGAGAACATTCGAGAACCGACAGCGGGTGACACAGATGATAGAAATCGATAGTCTGAGACGAGCTACCGCTCATAACCAGTAATACAATTTATTTGAACTTTGCAGCAAAGACTCTCTCTGAAACAATTTATTCACGTAGTGTGGGTAGTGTTTGTTTTGAAAAGGGAGTAATATTGTTTGCAGAACTTTGACTTTTCATAAAATTTTAAAGATTATTTTATAATGTAGGAAGACTTTTATTAATTGAATACTACATACACATTTAAATATAATAATGTTTAAGGTATTTTAATTAAATTGTGTTTTTGTGTGTATGTTTTTTTATTGTTAATAAAGTGTTTTCCTATTTCTTAATTCCGTGTAATAAGGATTTTTAAAAGTAATAACTTATTTTAAAATTTCCTACCATGCGTGGTCACAGGCGAGCAATGCTGCCACCAGTAATTATTGTGTATGAAAATATTAAGCGCCATCTGTTACTGAATAACTAATAATTAACGTTTATTATTAATTAATTAACTACACACGCGAAAAAAACCTTATAAATGCGTTCTTTAATATACATAAATATATGCGCCACTTGAAGTGATTTGTCACGAATTTTTGCATGTAAAATCAGCCAAACTTAAAAATCACCTGGAAATTTAAGTCGTTTTTTTAACCCGCAGTTTGCTGGTTCCATCATTACTGACAACGTGTTATTCGAATAATTCTGAGTATTTATATTCTGAGTACCTACAGTGGCTACAATAGTTCTTTCAAATTTACGAATTTTTCAAAAGCCTTAGACAATATCATTGCGTACTACATATTTACGGTAGCTGCGCTCGTTGGTCATGGGTTCTGTGCCCCGTGTCCCGTGATTAAAATTTTACTCGTGTGGGATGGAAGGTCAGTCGGGGTGAAACGCCATTCGTCATTCAAACTCTTTCACATCTCATTAATTCATATATTTATGGCATTAGTTAAATACGTAGTTTCGGTTTTTTCAATAATAAATAAAGCCCAACACAAGTTATATTGGATTCGAATAAATGCAGAAATAAAAGTAGCGGCAAAACTATAACCCACGCGTACATAATAATATTACACACTAGCGCATAACAGAATTATCCCTACAAAGTTAAGTTAGTACCTAACGGCAAATTATTTGACAGTAGACAGAGCATTTGCAATTAAACCTAGTAATACAGATTTTTTTGTAACAACAAAAAGGTTTTATGCCGCTGAAAATCCATTTACAGTTTTGAAATAAATAAATATCCCTAATTAAGACTAAAAAACATTTATTATTATCAAATTATTTATAATTTATAATAATATTTTATAAAATGCATATGCATTTTATCACTAGAATTATAATTTTGAAGTAGGTACACTGTATGGTTATACATGGGGCACACTAAAAGTTTTGAACTTCTAGCTAATCGGAACTATTTGAATTTCGCATGTTATATTTTTTAAAACGTTGCAACCTTCTTAGTAATAATAAAAAAAACAATTGGCGGGCAATCATTTGTCAATTGTTTTGTAACTCACATCAAAATTCAACGTACGCAACGAAAATGGAATTAAGTCGAAAAGATTTTAGAGCGATGATTTTTTATGATTTTGAAAGTTCTCTCTCTCTCCGCAAGACTGTGCCGCTCGTCTTCAAGATGTTTTTGGGAGAGAAGCACCTTGCTTGAGCACCGTGAGGCGATGGTTCGCTGAATTTGAGAGAGGTCGGGTTTCGGTTACATGACGAATTTCGTGAAGGACGGCCTTCAACTGCCGTTAACGAAAATAATGTGGCTACCGTTAAGCGGCTAATTGAAAAAAAACCCGCGTATTACCTACGAGACAATTCGAGGACTATTGGGGATTGGTATGAGACAAATTAAGAAAATTTTACACGAAGAATTGAAAGTGCGGAAACTTTGCTATCGTTGAATCATGTGCTGAGCTGACAGCGGAGCAGAGGCGGGCCCACGTGGAATGGTGCTCACAGATGCTAATGAAGTTCGACCACGGACATTCTAATGCTGTTTATGACATTGTCACAGGAGATGAAATGTGGATTTAGTATATTGAACCCGAAAAAAAATAGCAATCTTGTGAATGGGTGTTTAAAAATGAGAACAGGCCAACAAAACTGAGACAGGCGAGAAATGTTGGTAAAAAAATGATCGCAATTTTTTCTCAGCTACTGTTCCTATCTGCACAATTCCACTTGAAGAGTCAAAAGAGTGTTAATGACGAGTGGTATTCTACCATTTGTTTACCCAGGGTGTTAAAAAAAGTTCGCGAAAGACGACCAAAAAGACATCATTACAACGCTTCTTCACACAAGGCAACATCATTTTTAGCTTCCGAAAAAGTACAACTCGTCACCCATCCTGCACGTAGCCCCGTAGCGACCTAGCACCCTGTGATTTCTGTATTTTCCTCAAAATCAAACATTTGATGAGAGGTTTCACTTTTATCAATTCCTCAGAGGCAGTGATAGCGTTCAATCAGCACATAGAAAACATGCCATTAGATCTGTGGTCCTCCTGTTTTAAAAAATGGTTTGATCGCATGCAAAAATGTTTAAAATGTAGAGTATTTTAAAAAGTAATAAACATAATATTTTGGTTATAACATGTTGTTTTTTACTTACGCAAAACTTTTAGTGTGACCTACGTATATGTAACCAATCACCTTATTTTTGGCGCGTGCAAAATAATAACATTGCGCGCGAAATTTTCATATTTTATTTGTATCGCGTTTGTTGCTCTGTGGTAAATAAACTTGTAAACATGTCAAATTTTAATACAGAAGATGAACAATTGATAGGATTAAAATTGTTTTACTAATTAAAGGATTTATGCAATACATATTTGTTTTTTCCTCGCAAGTGTGTTGAATTAGTTCGTATGAAACTCGTGAGCTATACTTACTCACTAGACACTTGGCTGATTTACATCCTCGCCTACGACTAAGACTGCAACTCACAGCCTCGTGTA
Organism: Leptidea sinapis; assembly: GCF_905404315.1. Taxonomy (NCBI): domain Eukaryota; kingdom Metazoa; phylum Arthropoda; class Insecta; order Lepidoptera; family Pieridae; genus Leptidea; species Leptidea sinapis. The sequence continues at coordinate 820,765 of NC_066278.1, read as the reverse complement.
TAAAGAGCAACTTAGTTCACTTGTATCATAATATACTAAGTATTATAAAACTATGCTTGTGGAAATTATTTTTTATGGAAGAGAGAACACCTCGCAAAGAAATTCAATTCAACGGTTGTATGTCGATTCTTGAAAAACGCACTGAGGAGGCACACATCGAGATAGTGAGGATCAGATGATATCCAAGATATTGTGGTTTGTCGTACGAAGGTGGAAATCGGTGACAGTCATCAGGTCAAACAGCTTCCAGGATAAATGCGGTGGAAGAGACAAGACAGAGTATTGGATCCTCAACAATTCGCGCAGCTCCGCATTGCACGCGGTGAATTCGAGCTGATATTGGGGGGCACCGGACCAGAAATGACAGCAAAACTTCATAATATGTGGCCGGACATACACTTTGTAGAGCGCTAGAATGTGTATTGCCTGTCTGACCCCCAGATTCTTGAAGATAATTAACATAGATTCGCATTGATAGAATGCATGACTTTTAATAGATTGTAATTATAATTTATTTTGTAGAACGATGGAGCTGTAAATGTACATTTAAAAGAAAATTTTAAAATTTCTTCTCACCAAAGTTAAACTCGCCGTTCGGGGTTTTTGCACTTCGCACCGGGAGTAGAACCATTATGACAAAGTAGCTTGTGCTTGTAACGCCGTAGAGCCATAGAGTTCACGAATCGTACCCGTAATCTTGACCGCATCATACCGCCAGAACCGGCATTAGATTTGACTACTTGAATGTTTTTTTTTATGGAAAAAGGAGGACAAAGGAGCGGACGGGTCACCTGGTGTTAAGTGATCAACGCCGCCCACATTCTCTTCAACCCCAGTGGCATCACAGGAGCGTTGGCAGCCTTTAAGGAAGGTGTACGCGCTTTTTTGATGCCGCTCAGAATTTTTGTTTTTCAAAATGTGTCATAATAATGAAAATTATGTTGCGCACAAACAGTCAGTCCCGAGACAATTTGAATTTTGATTGATGACGTCTCTTTATAACAAACTCTTCTATGCGGTACTAACTAAGAAAAGATGAACAACACACGAAATCACGCACAGCGGACAAAATGGTCGTCGCGTTTAGGTTGTTTCAATCAACAGAAAAATAATCGAAAATTACTTTTACAATCTTAAAACTATTGTATGTAACATAGTATAATATATATTTTATAATTAAACTACACGTATAACATAAGCTTCATCCTGTAAGCTGTTATCTTAATTAATTAATATTTCGTTTTTGTCTGTGCCACACGCTAACCTTATATAAATTACATTGATCCGAATACTCTACCTCTATAAATATATATATGATATTATTATAACCTTGTCGTACACGTAGGTATGACACAAATGTTTTCGTGGGACAATAGCTGTCACACAGATAATCGATATGCTCTTCGCCAGAAAACTAGTGACCGGATTTTTCCATCAACACATACGATTAGATACGATCTGTTTCTTGAGTCATGTACACGCAATGGTGACTGTCTGAAGAGAATAAAATACGAGATTGACACGACGTACCCTTAACGGTGATACGCCCTGCTCCTCAGGATTGTCAAGTGCATCACGTATTTAATATTTTAAATCATCACTTACCTAGAGTTGTTGGTGTTGAATCTATAAGGTTTGTGGTGATACAGACCGGAAGTCCGATGTACCTGCCATCACATAATTATCCGTTGGTAGTTCATAAAAGTAGCATATTGTTCCGTCTGTTTGTCATACGTTGCACCACCATTTAAGTACTTAGGTACATATTTTTGTAATGATAAGCCTATGACTCAACGCGCAGCAAAATAACTGATTAAGAAATCAAGTCACTAGAATTCTGTTATTATATTATTATGTGGGTACAGTGACAATAGCTGCGTTATTATTTTAATATAGGTACTTGTCTTATATCTAAGAGCTTATAACTACTTGTAATAATATATATTCTTTGCCTATACATCATATTCAGTTATCGTAGTTAGCATTTTCCAATCCGTACTTTTGCACATAGTACTTATTTTGCTTTGATTAACGCGATTGTTACATTTTTACACACTACACACACACACACACACGCACTCACACTAAACCGCACACGCAAAATACGTCTTATTATAAATATTGTAAATCCATTATTAGAAGTAAGTTCTACAATAGTATTATTATAACCTAACTTAAGTTCTGTGGATTTTGTGATGTATTAAATAAATAAATAAAACACTTTTAAAAGATTATAACGCGTGTAATTGTAACTGTTTTTACGTTTCAAGACATATATACAATACGCATTCATCTGCAGTCCCCCTGAAAACGAGATCTGGAAAGGTCTTGAAACGTCGGGTTAACAACAACAATTACACGAATTTTAATCCTTTAAAATTGTTTAATTTAAATATCGTAGTTATTACAGTCATTGGAAACATTAACATGCTCGCGCGCAGATTTGCTAAATGCAGTTACGAAGTGAAGGGCACCCTCTTCAGGGCATACTGCCAGTGTTTCTATACCTGTCAGTAATAGTACCGATACAATATGGGTGCAATATAATGATGCAGACCGCATTCTTATGAAATTTCCGAAGTACTGCAGCGCGTCGGCCATGTTCGACGAGAAGGGAATTCCCGAGTTCTTTGCTGTTATCAGAGCTCGTATATCTTCCTTCTGGGAAAGATTAAGTAGTTCTGGAAACACCATCCTCCAGGTGCAGGTCCTCCTCCACCTTCAGTGTACAAAGCTTTTATTTTCTTTTTGTTTCTAATTGAATTAATTTTATTGTATAATTTTATTGTCTACTATTTTATTTATCTGTACGACTAAATATTGTGATATGGGATTTTATGCCTGCAATAAAGATTTATTATTATTACTATTATGTGGCTGGTGTCAGTTTTGATATTACATTATTAAAGTAATTACAAAAGCCGAAACTAGGACAATAGTAGATTTTACAACGAGAACCATAACCAAACCAAAACGAACCATTTTTATCCGACACTTTTAGTTTTGTGGACGAGTTATAAACTCTGCTTTTCATTTCGATTGCGAGGAAATAAAACAGTAGTATAACATGGACTGTTTAACAATTTTAGCAATTTTGAAGAAATTAATAAACACACAAAAAAACAAAACCTGTTTCTCGACGCTTTTTTTAATCTTATGACATTGATATTAGGCTTGGGCTCCAGACCTATACAGCCTACTATTAAATTAATTTTGTAATATATATATATATTTTTAATTAATTAAATAACCTACCATATCTTAATTAAAATTTTAATATCTCTTATTTCTTAAAAACACACGGGGTAAATAAATTAAGGAAATATTATAAAATAACAAATTCTATCTCTGAACTTTTTATTGTGTTTGGCTGTATGGCTCAGTTTCTTTGCCTTATTGATACATTTATGAGTAGATACTTTTGTGCACTTGTGCACAAAAATCGATTTTGTGCAGCCTATATCGCGCACAAATAAGCAATTTCAGAGCATGAGAAGTCAAAATAAATTTTATCGATCATCGATTTATGATAATACAATTCAACATATTTGTCACTTAAAACTATCCACATTAACATAGTAAATAACTATTAATGAAAAGTATACCTTATCACTTAAAAATAAGGCTTACTGTACAAAGCTATCTAAAAACAAAGTCGATGAGATACACGCGTCAATGAATTTGCGTTTTTTCGTTACGACTATGACAAATAAAATATTATACGATAATTTCATGACATTAATCTCACAACTATCTACAGTATAATGATTTGAAATTATAATTATTTACCGAAAACAAATAAACTAAGACATATTTTGTGTCCTAGAAATGTTATCTGTTCCATTTTTAAAGGAACGCTAGCCTAGCTAGCTAGGCTCTGGTTCGACCCATAGACTTGGAATAGACAGACAGCCTGTATTAATAGCAAGACAATTCGTGACCACCAATTTTGTTTTGTGCGTGAGTGCGTAAGCTATTAGGCTTACCCCCTTATTCATAATAGTCTGCTAACTTAAAGCATTGCTGATTCTCACTCTGTCTTATTCTATTGACCTAAGTCGGAATGCGAAAAAACACTCCTTAGCGGCTGCTTAAAGTTACCGGACCATAATGAATAAGGGGGAGTATTTAAAATACTACGGAGGAAACTACTACTTAAAATCCAGGTAGGATTACCAGGATTACCAAGCGCATCTGACTGTTTCCGACTTGTCAATCAAAACATTTACAATAGATTCGCTTTCCTTTTCTATCTTGCTGTATCTCCGTTAGAGACGTTAATTGTCTAAACCTTAGTATATTGTAACTCTATGGGTTCGAGGATACTAAACATAATTATAGTGATATTTATAGTTCATATAATTTATAGTTTAGTCATGGGATGAATATTTCATCGAAGTTTCCTCTAGAACAATACACAACGCACTATATATGTGCTTGTTTTGCTTCTTGCTTTACAAGAAAAGCCTTTCACTTGTTAACAAATTTAAAAAAAATATATAAGGCGCTGAATTTTTGAAATTCAAATTGCGCACGATTTAGATCGAGTTTTATTCAATTTCTTCTATAAAATTATATACATTTCAGTAAACCGATGAATTATTACTTCGTTTTTTTTTAAAGTGATATGATAACCCTCACTTCTGGGATTAATTAAACAAATTAAATATGAAAACAAAATTTATGTAACAAAATGACAAAGGAAATGTGAATACTCTTTGAACTGTTTACGAATGTTATATTCTAATCAAAAATCTATTTCAAACAATTTTTACCTCAAAGTGAGATAATGTGTACACAAAGCGTTATTCCAGGAAGATAAAGAAGATTCAGCAGTTAGTCAAACTTGTTCAATTCTATGAATATTATTTCTTGAGAATGAGAATGTGCTCTTGAATCTATTTTCCAGGAATCTATAAACCTAAATATTTATTGTTTTAGATGTTCTTTTACGATACCGAGTTTAAGTGTATAACCTCGATGGAAATATATGGGCTTCTATACAAATAGATTATAATAGAATTACTTTAATCTTATTACTTGAAAGAGTTGAAAGGCGTTGAGATATTTTCATGTAAGTTCCATGATATTGAGTTTTAAGGCTTCGTCGATATAATTTTAGCTTTGACTACTATGTAACATTGGATATTAAAATTTTGTTAGGAAGATTATATTGCTCTATAAATTTTATCTTTCTTTTATAATTTTTGTAATTAGTGCTGATTTTAGCTGTTGCTTTTATTAACTCAAGATTATAGTTGTCAAAGACCTCAATTGGCATTTGGTGATGAAGATCCATCTTGTTTTCTACAGTGTATTACTGTGAATTCAGTCGTGGACGTGAAGTGGAAGTGAGTTTCGTGAAGATCGCTCGGCGACTGCTGTTACCAAAATTAATATTGATACCTTACGGCGACTGATTGAAACTAATAAAGAATACATGTTTTCAATTAACACCAGCTGCACCTGCAAATATTCAAATCATACAACGCTTCCAGAATAAAGTATTAAGGGAAATTGTGAACGCACCTTGGTACATTCGAAACAGCGAACTCCATCGGGACCTTAACATTGAGTTCGTTTGCAAAGTTAAACTTAAACATAGACTTCACCATCACGTGAATGTCAAGGTAATCCAGCTCCTTGACAACACTGATATAGTAAGAAGACTAAAACGAACAAAAACTTTTGAGTTATTGAAACACAATATAACAATAGTGATATTATAAAAGACACATGAACAAAGTGATTTCCTCTTAATAGAGACATTAAGAAATGTGTTAATTTCCACATTCTTAGTTTAATCTATCTAGCAGTTTAAGTTAAAATTGAATTACTTATTAGTCTAAGTTAAGGCTAGATTGTAATACAAATGGGGCAACATTATAATAACAATATTATGTTCCCTAAAGTAAGGAAATAAAAATATATTTTCAAATTCATACCGTATTAGACATTGATAGTCTAATACTAGACTTGTTAAGTGCACAAGACTTATCATGTACCTATATCTGAAGGCTTGGAAGCTTTGCAATCGATGGATACCACATTATTTAACAGGACCAGAAACAACTGCGTGTAGAGTGTATATTACCAGTGGAAGGTTCAATTGCACAGGATGCCGGCTAGATTATGGGTACCACAACGGTGCCCATTTCAGCCGTGAAGCACTAATGTGTAATCATTACTGTTTCGGTCTGAAGGGCGCCGTAGCTAGTGAAATTACTGGGCAAATGAAACTTAACATGTAACGTCTCAAGGTGACGAGCGCAATTATAGTGCCGCTCAGAATTTTTGGGTTTTACAAGAATCCTGAGCGGCTGCAATGTAATGGGCAGGGCGCATCAATTACCATCAGCTGAACGTCCTGCTCGTCTCGTTTTTCATATTTTATATTATATATTTTCATAAAAATAAGGTTCCAAAGAATTCAAAAGTATTTAAATAGTAAATGAATATACTTTGATAAACAATAAGTATGTCATAAACCATAATATGTTGCTTTATTAGAGATTCTAGACAGTTTCAGTACGTTCAAGTAAAAAGAGCGAGCTTGCCTTGTAGGAAATAAACATAAGTAAAAGCCTACATATTGGGTTTAACAGTTTTAAATAATTTTTGTAACACAAAGCATGCCTAGGAATAACTGTAACTACTGTTCATTACGATGGTGGTCCATTCAATAAATAAATAAAAAATAGCATAAAAATTATGTTATTCTAAAGGGGTCGTCCATAAATTACGTGAGGTGTTTTTTTGAAATTTCTGTACCTCCCCCCCCCCCCCAGTGATGTGTCGTGAGATTTTATTCAACCCCCTCCCCCATCCCCCAATCTCACGTGAGATTTTTCAAAATGGGGGTGTCTTACGTAAACGCGTTGGATTGTTATTGTAAAAATAAAAATAAAAATTGCTTCGTGCTTTTATTTACGACTAGTTAAGAATAGTTATCAATATTGCTGAGGGTTATAAGTGTAATAAAATTTTTAACAATAGAATACTTACTTAAATCGTAACTACTGTGATTAAAAAAAGAATATCTACTCTAATTCAGTCCATGGAGAATCATGCACGGTCTCAAGAGAGACTATTAGATCCAACATGTCCGTATGATAAAATGGATCAAAATAGTATATTTTTTTTTGTTTCAATTAGAAAAAAATTGCGTGATATTTGCTGAGATCCCCCCCCCCCTCTCTGCAACGTAAGATTAGATGAGATTTGATCTCGACCCCCTCCCCCCCCCCCCCTTAAACATCTCACGTAATTTATGGACGCCCCCAAAGGACACATGAACTGACATGACTTCCCCTTGATAGAGACATTAAGAAAAGTCCTAATGGACATTTTCTTAGCTTAGTGTATCTGGCAGTACTTAAAGTCGAATTACTTATTAGCCTACGGTAAGGCTAGATTGTAATGTAAGTCGGGCATAGCCCGCCTACTACAAAAAAATATATATTTATCTTATGACGTGTATAGGCCAATTTAGCAAATTAAGATGTTATGTTTCAGGCAGCAATAACGTCAGATGTTATTGTAATTGAAGTGTGGACATGTTACCAGTTGTTACCGGTCGAGAGCAACTGTTGTGTGAAACCTTAGAATGTGCGGTTTTAATTGGTTGTCATTTAGAACCACAATAAACATGCGCGTGTCGTTGTGGAACAAGACATGATTGTGTTAAAGAAAAACAAATAAATAAATTTCAAATTTGGAACGTGATATATAATGTAAACGAAAACTTAATGAACATTTGCAGTTCGTTGCCCCGTCAGAATTGCGTGAAACAATTGGCGTGATCACAGATTTTGAAACCTTTTACCTTTCATTTCTTAAGATCACGCCTGTTGTGTGTTTAATGTAACAATAACATCCATAACTTAGACGTTAACTTAACTGGACATAAAGAATTCAGTTAAAAACAAAATACGAAAAATTTAAACTATTTTTTTCTTCTTTACTTCATCGAGTAATTGCTGCGAATCGATAAACATTAAAGAAAGGATTGCTTACCTACCATCATAAATAATAAGGATTTAATACCCACTATAATATATATAGTTACCCAACTTTAATCCCCAAACATAGTTTAATATGTATGGCATCTTATTTTTTTATGAGGGGAGGGGAATAATAATAGTATAAATGTAATATAGTCCTTTTTCGCCTGTCTCCTTTCTCTTGGGAGAGAAGTTCGCCTTCGTTGAAGACTGACAGGGCACTTGCCAAAAGCCAACCACAGGTGGTGTTTAGTGGGTAGGCACTTAGGTTTCACATGAGTCCCATATTACCATGGTATGCATGAGTATTCCACCTCCCTCCCATCGTTGTCCCGAAGGGTAGCTCTTTTCCTTTGTCTTGAGCAATTAACGAAGTTCGAACTAGATTAAATGATAACCAGCTATAATGTAAGGTAGCTTTATAACAATTAAGGTAATTTATGTCTTAACAACACAATCCAGTCAGAGTTGGTTGGTTTAAGCACTGAAGCGATAAGAGCACAGATATTTGGTGGGAGGCTCCTTTGCACAGAATGCCGGCTAGGTTATGGGTCCTACAACGGCGCTTTTTCTGCTGTGAAGCAGTAATGTGTAAACATTACTATGTTTCGGTCTGAAGGGCGCCGTAGCTAGTGAAATTACTGGGCAAATAAGACTTAACATCTTATGTCCTCAAGGTGACGAGCGCAATTGTAGAGCCGCTCAGAATTTTTAGGCTTTTCAAGAATCCTGTGCGGCACTGCATTGTAATGGGCAGGGCGTATCAATACCATCAGCTGAACGACCTGCTCGTCCTTTATTTTCATAAAAAAAAACCTAACTCCGATCGTTGTCCCAAAGGGTAACCCTTTTTCCGGGCGCAAAAAAAACTAGGATATTCAAAAAGTAACGAGCAAATAACTACAATCGAACTAGATTTAATGAATACCAGCAATAATGTAAAGTAGCTTTATAACAATTAAGGTAATTTATGTCTCAACAACACAATCCAGTCAGAGTTGGTTGGTTCAAGCACTGAAGCGATAAGAGTGTGTTGCGCGCATGATAACAATGAATACATTCTGGTTTACACCGGATTTGTGGTCAGGTAAAAAAATATAGATATAACTCACGTACCAATAACAATTATCTACTTTATCATATTTTAACTGCGTGGCGATAGTCATAATTATGAATCGGTCATATTATGACCACAAACATATACTCGGCTAACTTCGATTTTGATATTATTTACTTAATTAATGATTTTGGTTTGAATTAGTAAACGAGCCTATGTTTTGTGATTATATATTCAAATTCAATTATTTTTTATTCAAAATAGGATATTAAATCACTTATTGAAAGTCAAAAAGTACCACCCATTACAAAAGAATGACTCAGACCTTTTATAATAAAGTCTCAGCCACTGTTCAGGCATTACCTATAAATAAATTGAAATGTTTTATTAAAAAATGGCTCTGTCGTAAGTCCTACTACTCTACAGCTGAATATCTAAGTGATCGGACAGCCTGGGACCAGATTACGATTATTTTATAGTAATAGCAATGACAGTACAATATTGTATATTTGAATAAAAAAAAACGCAAAAAAAAATGCTGGGAGAGTTTATTACGCCGCTTCTTCTCTCTCAGAGCGCTATTTGTTTCCGAAGCGGTAGTAGTATCTAGTAAATTAGAAATTACATCAATAAGAATTCTAACGGAATCAATTTTGAGAAAATAAATGCCTTTTATGCCTAATATAATGCCTATTCTGCTTTTTTTTTATCTCATTCAGAATTACAATCTTTCATAGTTATTAAAAATTAGTTGAATTTTATATAAAGCGTGTTTTTTAATTTCTTTAAACTATTATTAATTTTTCATTTTTTAATTAAATTTTCTATAAAAGCGTATTTTTAAAACTATTAATAGGTAGTTTAACATCAATTCCTGCCTTATCGACTATAAATAAAAATTATATAAATTGACAAAAATCTTAGTTTGCAAATTAAATAATGGAAAAATCTTATCAAATTAGTGTAGTGGTCCTCGATAAATCTACAAAGTTTGAATGAAATCGGGCCGTTTAAAGTGGGTCAAAATCGCGTCTAAAGGAGTCAGTTACAAACATACATACATTAAACATAAAAACTTAGTGCACTCAGTAAGGCGAGACAGTACTTCACTAAAAGCCACCTCCTGCAACTTTATAAGGCGCAAATTTGGCCTCACATGGAGTACTGTTCTCACCTCTGGGCGGGTGCTCCCCAGTACCAGCTTCCGCATACAACGAAGAGCGGTTCGAATAATCGACGAACATTCTTTGGCATTGTGTAGAGATGTGGGTTCTCTCTGCATCTTCTACCGCATTTATCACGGGGAGTGCTCAGAGGAGCTCTTCGGGTTGATTCCAGCGGCCGAATTCCACCATCGGACATTACGTGCAAAGTACCACCCGCACCACGTAGACGTCTAGCATTCCACAACCGCGCGTTTCCGAAATTTCTTGCCTTGCACAGCCACTTTGTGGAATCAATTAGCGGCTGCGGTTTTCCCGAATAGATACGACTTAGGGACCTTCAAGAAAAAAGCATACTCCCACCTTAAAGGCCGGCAACGCATTTCTTGACACACCTGTTGTTGCGGATGTCCATGGGCGGTTGCCTCATCTCTCCCCATCCCGTGAGTCTCTTGCCCGTTTGCCCCCTCTTATATAAAAAAAAATACATACTAATATACCTAATACCTACAAGTGAAGCTAATATAAAGCGTATAATAAGCACGCATGAAACTGCTAATGGGAAGGAATCGATAGAGGTTTGCCATAACGATAACCTTACGAAAAGGAAAGTATTATAATCTAGTAACGAGAATGAGCGAGACAAAATATCACCGCAATCTTTTGTTGTTTAAAAATATTGTGAAGATAATTATCGTGTAATTTAATAACAGAATAAAAATATTATAATTGCGGTCACTAGGGAGGTACATCAACCGCAATAAATGTTCTTTATGATATAAATAGCAATCTATTTATAACATAAAGCTACCTATGTAAAATGATTACTGCATATAGCTTTGCCATCTGGAATTATCTAATGCTATCCATTTGGGATTAGAAGTCTTCTTGCTAGGTGGTCAGATTACAGAGGTAATCTAGCTCTGTGACAACACTGATATAGTAAGAAGACTAAAACGAACAAAACCTTTTGAGTGAGTGAAGTGCTAGTGAATTAGTGTTATACAATAAAAAAATAGTGATATTATAAAAGACACATGAGCAAAGTGACTTCCCCTTAATAGAGACGTTAATCTATCTAGCAGTTTAATTTAAAGTAAAATTACTTATTAGTTAAGGCTAGATTGTAATGCAAGTGGGGCAACATTATAATAACTATATTATTATGTTCCCTAATTGAAAGAAAAAAAACTGGAGTTATCTAATGCTATCCATCTGAGATTAGAAGTCTTCTCGCTAGTTGGTCATAGATTAGCTTATAACTTTGATTTCCCTAGTTTGTTACGGCCCTAAAATCAGTCACACAAAATATAGGGGCACAAACAAATGTGTGGTTTTTAGTATGGTTTAAAGTAAGGTTTCAGAAGTAGTGTCCGCTTTCGATTAGTAGATGTTGTTTCTCTTCACGTTACCTGCTTAAAAATCACAAATAAATGGTTAGAATTAAATATTTCGTGGTTTGACCAATATTCAACGAATGAATAATCTCGTCACACATTGGCCAGACATCGACAAGCGATCGTACCGTTACAAAATTTAACGAATTTTCAGACAGCACGCAAAATAAGCACTACTCGAAAACAAACTTTCATATCAAACAATACAGTCGACTTGTATGAGATTGTGGTGATTTTCTATTCCCGAGTAGTGTAGAGGAGGAGTTATAGATAGGAAAGGATAAATTATTAATATAACATGTCATATTATTGCGCTCTGTTTATTTGCAAAGATGAATCTAGTACACATCTTATTGATTTTACTGGTCACTATCCCCCTGAGTTGGATCAGCGCGGAATCATCATCAACGGCTATGTGACGTCATCGGCATTCATTATGTAGGCCATACACGCTACGGTCTACCGGAGAGGTAATCTGTGCAGGTTATGCCTGCGCAGGTAGACCGGAATGTGTGTGGGAATAGACCTGTGCAGGTTTTTGAACCTGCGCAGGCGACCGGCGCAAGATCGAAAATCGATTCTTTCGAGTGACACCGTACGGTGTACCTGTGCGTGTGTGCGTGTACTCCGGTCGCCTGCGCAGGTCGAGTCAGTTGTTTCCTAGTGTTTCTTTCAGACGGTTGTCTCATCGCTCGCATCTTATTGCCAGAAAATGGCACCACCAGATTCAACTAAAAAAGTCCTTGAAGATTTTATCGAAATGTATAGAAGTAATCCATGTCTTTGGCAAATTAGAAACAAAGATTACATCGAGACAAAAAAGAAGCTGCTTATAAATTACTAATAGAAAAATTGAGAGAAATTGAGCCAGGTGCGAACAAAGATGTAGTTGTGAAAAAGATCAATAACTTAAGAAGCAATGTTAGGAAGGAAAAGAAGAAATATGAGCAATCTTTAAAGTCTGGGGCATCTGCTGATGATGTGTACCGTATTAAACTGTGGTACTACGATTTGTTCAATTTCATTCATGATCAATGCACTCCAAGGGAATCTTCATCCAACTTAGATAGTGATGACGAAAATAGTTGTGAGGTAAGTAAAATATTTCATACTTTGTAGTATAATTTTTTATTGAGTTCAATACATGTAACACATAATTATTTTGTATTTACAGTCATTCTAAATTTCACTAAAGCTTATAATATAACTATTAGTGATGTTCCGGATATCCGTATCATCGAAAATAAAGATCCGTATCCGCGTAACGATCCTGTACATCACTAATAACTATGTATTTAGAACTACCTACTCTGCCCGTTCAGCCTTATTTTTTAATTTACATGATCATTTTGCCATGGAACCCTTCCCTCCTGATTGAAATAATTCATAAAATTGTTTCGGACAATCTTCGCGTTGTTCAAAGTATATCCTAGGTTTCTTCTTTCCAAGTTTTCCATGGTATTATTTTGTGTATTGTATCCTTCAGAAATTATAGTCCCGTTTTCAGAGTTTTCTCGATAAAAAGATTTTTGAGGTGCATAAGACTTTTTTGAGTGTTCAATTAAAAAGTTATGTAATACACAAGATGCTTTCACTACTTTATCGGTATTTTCGGGTTCTAAATTTATATGAGTATAAAATATCCGAAATCGTGATGCCATTATCCCGAAAGCGTTTTCAACAGTCCGCCTCGCACGAGATAATCTGTAATTCAGAATTTTTCTTTCTTGCGATGTTAAATCTGCCTGCCGAAACGGTTTTATCATATCGAGGCGTAATGGGAACGCGTCATCTGCCACAAATACATATGGTAAATTTCGGTTACTTCCTGTTAACAATTCACTGCTTGGAATACGTAAATCACTATTTTCTAATTTTTCAAAAAATTTAGTGTTTTGTAGAACCCCTCCATCGGATATTCTGCCATTCATGCCAATGTCTATATACATAAATTGGTATTTTGCATTAACAATTGCCATAAGAACTACGCTATGTTGCCCTTTATAATTATAAAAATACGATCCACTATTAGCCGGTGGAACAATCGCTATGTGCTTTCCATCTATTGCACCAAGACAATGAGGAAAGTTCCATCGATCTTCATACATCCTTGCTATTTCCTTCCACTCTTCTTCAGATGTAGGAAACTGTAATATAAAAATAACAGATTTATCATTTATACAATAAGCAGTTATTTTTGATATGAAATATCTATAACGGCAGGACACAAAAATATATCATAATTATTTTATGTTATTAACATAATATGTAATTATTTATGTTTTTAGAAAGACAACACTGAAGACTCTTCAAATGCCGCTGAAGAATATTCATCCAACAGCGTATCTACCCACAACGAGGCTCGATCAACATCGTCAAATAATAATAACTCATCTCGCCCACCAAAACCTTGTAAAACAAAAAGAAAAGATGAAAGCTTAGCAAATGAAGTATTGGAATCGGTACGAGATCACTTTAAGCGTCCTCGCCCAATTGTAACAGAAGATAGGTGCGATATTATTGGAAAAAATGTGGCGATGAAATTGAGGGCTTTAGATGCGAAACAAATAATAGTCGCAGAAAAACTTATAAATGATTTACTTTTTGAAGCAGAAATAGGAAACCTCACTCCCGAGCATGCCTATATTAACATGAGAGATATTTTGAAACAAAATCAACGAAGCTATGTTCCTGCTCAGCAATATCGACAACATGCATATCAGTCCTCTCCTAATTCAAATAGGGCATATACCCCTGTAAGTTTTGTTTCTTCCGGAAGTCCTAGTCCACCCTGCCTTCCATTCCATACTAGTCAAAATTCAGAGTATATTTCTCAATAATTTCATACTAGCCATCTACTCAACAGTTCCCAAAGCAATCCTTACTCGCCACAAATACGAACACCTACAATTCCAGGAAATCAGCCCAATGAAACAGATGTAGTTTTATCGACTCCAGATTCGGCAGCGACATTCCTTAATAATTTCAATGTTGATAATTAATAATTTGTACGCGACAGTTTTGTACTTTAATGATTAAAATTAAAATCGTATTTTTTTCAATAAATATTATCTGTAATATAGCAGTGTTTTAATGACTTACCTTCAAATAATCTCTTCTAAGTACTTTACACAAAGCCTCACATGTTTCAGGAATAATTTTACCAAGTGCCTGAGGCGAAATAATTGTTGAAAACTTTAGGTCCTCATAACTTCTGCCAGTTGCGAGAAATCTCAATGTAACTGATAATCTTTCGTGCGCAGAAATACTATTTCTCATAACTGTGTCTTCTTTTTTTATCATAGGAGTTACCATTTCAAGTAGTTTAAGGTATGTTTTCTCGTCCATTCGAAGATAGTTTTTAAAATCTTCTGGTTCAAATTTCAATTCATTTATTAATTTAACATGACTATATGTTTTCCTTTTCAATAACCAATGCTTACACCACTTTCTTCGCTTGTTTTTCGTATCATTTTTCTTCAAAATTAAAGCAAGACCTAGCAACGCCA
Source organism: Leptidea sinapis (assembly GCF_905404315.1). Classification (NCBI taxonomy): domain Eukaryota; kingdom Metazoa; phylum Arthropoda; class Insecta; order Lepidoptera; family Pieridae; genus Leptidea; species Leptidea sinapis. Next base: position 805,636 of record NC_066278.1, on the reverse strand, counting down.
GCGTGTCATCGTCCATATTCGATGCCATCGCAAAGAGAACTGAAGACCGCTCCGATACACCGGAACGTCCCCATACACGCTACCATTGTTCGGTTGACCTACGCAGGCACACCTGCACAGATTACCTCTCCGGTAGACCGTAGCGTGTATGGCCTCCTTTAGATTGCAAGCCGTACTCTTGATTGGTGCTTTGTAAGTGTTTGCCTACGCCTGACGTCACCAAGATGGCGGCCTGTCTCTTGGGGCTGGCTTGGGGTTCCCACAAGCATACAGCCGGTCTGATTTTCCAGTCTCCTTAGGAAACGCCCAGCGACTGTTGTTGCGTAGACTTTGCGGCCTCCACGGCCCACATCCTATGTCGCTGTAAAAGCCTTCAGGGCTGACAGCATAGAGGAGGCTTTTAGTCGGTAGGACATCCGAGTCCGACATATGGGCCCCATTTCGGGGTCTTCAATACGTAAATGTATTTTCCTCATAAAAAAACGTGCGCGTTTTAAATTATTGCGCCAATCATTGAGTGATTTTTTTAAGTTCGTGTTCTATACTATACGATACACAAATAAAATTTGAAAACAAAATGCGGGACTCGAACCCACGACCTCTCGCGTTCCGCTTGAGTGCTCTCCCAAATGAGCTAACTGTTCGAGTGACGTATCGTGATATAATCTGTATGCTTTATTCAATACTACTTACAATAGGACTACTTTATAGTTGAAAAAGGCCAAAAGTGGAACCTACTGTTCACGGCCTTCGTTGGTACGAGTATGTTGCCCGTATTTATAAATAACATTAATAATTATATAACAGTGAATAAATTTTCTGTACAGTTATACTTAATAATGTTTATTAAGTTATATTAAATAGAAACCTTATTAAGTGGTATAAATGTGCAAGTCACTCAATGTTATTATAACACACACAGATTGTAAAGGATTTTTTGTCTTAAAGCTGGGGATTCATTTGTGTTTATTGTTTAATGACTAAGCGGAAAAAAAATTACAAAAACTGACTTATTATTTCTATTTATAGTTAATTTTTCTCTTTATAATCAGGTGAGGAGACAAACAAGGTGTTCAACTGATAAGTGCAATCCCTAACCATCAATTAAGAATGTGTCACTTTACTAGATTTTTGAATAATTAAATTATATTGTTAATCATTTTGAGACATAACCTAGGACATATCTTGCAAATTCCTGCAAATTGCGACATATTTTGGCCTCATAATGCGAAGGGGTAATGAGAACCTGGGGAAATTGATCGTACCTAGTTGGGAACACAAATGGCAAGAGAGCCCGCGGAGGCCGATCTCCTACCAGATGGACCGACCCAATAAAAGACTCCAGATCCCGAGGCTTGAGGTGCACGAACAGTCCGTGCAAACCAACCTTCCTCCAATGAAAATATACAAAATATAATACTCGAGGCTGTGGCATAAAAACCGATACGAAATTAAACTTTTCACACGCAGAAACAAATTTATCAATAATTACGATCAAAATCACCAACTTTTGATTATATTTTTAGACCGTTTGAATGGAAATGTTCGTTTGAAAAATGAAAACTTCCGGATTAAAAAACAATGTTGACCAGAAGCGTAATTAAAGCTTTTTATTTGCCAGCTCTTCAAGAGTTCTTCAAATCGATCGATTTGTTTTTATAAAATCGCCACGTATCTATATTTTAGCCAAAAAATTGTTCCTACTTTTTTCAATGTTTCTTTCGATTAAAAACGTTATCAATGGACTGGAGTATCTATCTGTTCAAAATGTTTACTGCCAGTATTATTTGGAATTTATTTATTGTTGTTTTTATTATAATTATCTTCATTATTAACTTTTATCTCTTATTGTCTTTTATAGGTTGAATATTGCTCCGATAATGGACGCAATTTCAATGATATGTGATGATATAATATGATGCGATGGATTAGAATGACTTTATTACATATTATATGCAACACAAAAAAGTTGTTTCAAAGTAACGCGGGCTAATTATCGTATGTTTTTAATGTACTATGTTAAACCATAAAAATTTATATTCAATAGCCTGAGGGCGGTTGCTCCACTCTATGGTGTCACTAAAAAGTCGTTTATATGTTATAGCTGCCAAAAAAGCGTTTTTAAACAATTCTTTTGAATTTCGTAACACATTTGTTGTGAAAATTTACTGGAATTATGTTGTAAGATCATATTATACGCATCGCCAAACAAAAGACTTACAAATTCGACTTAGCTGAGTAGTAGGCATAATAATATTATATTATTTCTTGTCAATGTAAGTGTATATCCCACCGGTGTCTCGTAGTTAGCACGGGGCAAGAAACACAGAAGGGGACTCAAGGCCAAGTTTGCCCAGCGAATTATGAATGAAATTGGGAATTGAATGAACGCACGCGATGACAGTAACTGTTTAGATGATTGCCTTTTTCGACGGATTTCTCTTTATGAAAATTCTTTTGTATTTTCAAAAATCGTCGCCATTTTTCTTATGTTCGTGGTGCCAAGTTAAAAAATTAAAATTACGACATAATTATACTTATATGGGTTATATACCTAATGTAATCTCTATTTAGTGTCACGTAATAAGTAATTACCACCAACTTTTAAATGGTATAGAGGATTACTATTGTATACTTTTTACTTACGAAAATAGAGTTTTTAAATTAACAACAAAATCTTAGTTCTTGATGAAGGCATCACCTCACCACCACAAGAACCTCCCGTTCACGCACTCGACGCTTGGAGTAGCCGTAAGGACTCGCACCACGACGCCACCACAAGCAATGCCTCCTGACCTAAACAACTCTTGTCATGAAGCAAACTCCTAGTGGCAGAATGCCTTAGTTAAAATATGGATAGATATGAGTACTCATTTTTATATTTCAGTAAGGGACGAGACAAGCCGTACGTTCAGCTGATGGTAATTATCAGGATCTTGAAAAACCCAAAATATCTGAGCGGCACTACAATTGTGCTTGAGACCGAAACACAGTAATGCTTACACATTACTACTTCTCGGTAGAGAAAGGAGCCGTTGTAGTACCCATAATCTAGCCGGCATCCTGTGTAAAGGAGCCTCCCACTGGTAAATCTGTTTCGACGGAAACATCAGATTCGGTAAATAGCTGCTAGCTACTATAAGTAGTAACTTAGGTTACATAAATTATGGAGGGTACCCATAATCTAGGAGGCATCCTGTGCAAAGGAGCCTTCCACTGGTAGCTGCACAATATATATACGTCCATTTTAAGTTTTCGTACAAAACCCGACGCAGAGCATAAACTCAACCTTAGCCAGTGTTTTTGTGGCTAATCTTATGACCAAGAGTATATAGCTCCATTAAAATTGCAGCCAACATTTTAATTTAGTCGGATATATAAAATTTGCGAGTGTCGTGCTTTGACGTTAAACTTATTTCCAGCTCATGTGTTTATTTGTACACAAAGAAAATTTTTTCAGACAATTATTAACATATAAATTATACTAATATATGAACAAACAAGTATGAACTCGTTAATAGAAATGTTATATAAGTACTTAAGTGTTTTAAAATATTTGTTTACATATAAACAAGTATTTTCTAACAATAAGCTAAAAATTAACTCTGCTACATTTTTAGGTGGTGCCAAATCAACCATAAAAGTGTATGAAATACAACACTAGATTTAAATTAAGGGTTGGGCCGTAGAATACTTGCAGGTTACCTATGCAGACAGTTTTTGGTACTGGACAATAACAGAGTTATTATAGCCTACACATTAAATAAATCAAAATTAAAAAAAAATCTTCAAAAAAATTTAGTATCAAATTTCGTTAAATTTACATTTTTGTTCATAATTTCTAATTTCTCGTCCCAACCTACTCACACCCCGCCACTAATTTTATTCTACATTGATACACTTTCATTAATAAGTATTCATTTCAACAATTCAGCAGGAAGAAGTCCACTGCTGGACACATATCTTCCTCAGAGATCGCCATAACTATCGCTCCTGCGCTGCCCTCATCCAACGCACTCCGGCGATCTCTAGATCGTCGGTTCATCTTGTGGCCTACCAACACTACGCCTTCCAGTACGTGGTCACCATTCGAGGACTTTGCTGCCCCAACGGCTATCTGTCCGTCGAGCTATGTGTCCTGCCCACTGGCGCTTCAGTTTCGCAACTATATAGTACGTCGGTGACTTTGAATTTATGGTCATAATACTAATAATAAGTATTAAGACCATAATTTTAGGCAATAATTTTGAAAAGTTTAATACGTAGGAATTCTGTTGAGTACGAAAGAGAAACTGACTTGCACATTTACAATGAAGTGAGTACTGCAGATAGCCGTACCTTTTTTGTTGGTATATTGTCATTGTTCTCTGATAAGTATTTTAAACTAGCGGACCCGACAGACGGTGTTCTGTTAAAGAAAAACTCTCGCCGATGGAATTTCGTAAGATTCTTAGCTGACCTCTACTCGACGAAAGGAATATTCCTACCAAATTTCAAGTCTCTACGCCTTATGGTTCCAGAGATATCGTGATGAGTGACTATATACGTGGAAATCTCTTATATATATATATATATAGATTTAGATAAGATTATAATATCAAGTTACCGATCAAATGTGTATCTTTAAGGTATTGATAAAAGAGGTCGGGCTATTTGTCCTTGACTCTGTGACCTATTTATTGTGAAGGGCGCAATGGAGATTTCAAGGAAATAACGACCTCAACCCGATACTCAACTCTACGCAAGCTGGAAATATAAATTGTGATTATATTCTCCTCGACTATTGATTGAGTTTTCTACTCAAATGTTGTCTAATTAGATATTTAGATTCTGTGCTACAAAATCAAAATAATACTTAAATATTGTTATTCATTTTTACTCTTTGGGAAGGGCAGCACATTTTCTTGTAGGTAGATTGTGACATTTATTAGTACATATTCTTTAATGACCTAAATTTATACTACTTTATACAAATTAAGCCTAATTTTTATTCTTATAAACTTAAATTAAGGATTGGTCTCCGCTTTGCTCCAACTAGATACCGCAGGCGTATTTGCAAAGTGCGGCAACTAATACTTCGCCCAAATGGGCGTACTCGAGCCAGTCTCGAACAATATGTGACGTTGCCGTGGCACATGTTTGGTAAACTTTGCTAATAATTGAAACTAAAATGCCGGGTTGCGTAGTAAAACTTTATACAAAGAATACTTCAAGAAATAAGAAAGACACTGAAAGTATTTTGTATTTTATTAACTTCAAAGTAAAATAACTCGAAGCGTATATAAGTTACAAAATTTTAAGGATGCCATTGAGTTTCACACAAGCATCTAATATTTTCCGTAATAAAAAAGCTATTATTGCTTTTGTGTAGTACGGTATCCAGTTGGAGCGCAGCAGATACCAATGCTTAATCTAAGGTTATAAATATTAAAACAAAACTAAAAAATAATGTACGCTCGCAAGAAATACTTTGGCGTTACAAAACAAAAAACCATTAATAAAATATTCCTTTCCATCCAATTTTACGTTCTTAGAAAGAACAATATTGTAGAAGGAAGGTACAACAAAATTAATTTATATATTTATTAATATTAATTTAATTAAATAAATTGTATTGAAATATCATTAAATTATTTTTATACAATTAGAAAGAAATGTTTTTTTTAATTTACAACATATATAAATACATAATAAAATTTATTTAATTTTTCATCCGTGGTTCTTGTTCACTTGATTTGTTAGTTACAAGAGGCTTATGGTAGCTGGTATTAAGGCGACACTAAATGTCAGCGACCTTGAGCGATATGAGTTTACGGCTGCCGGCCCGCCATCTATGTAACAAAGCCAATATTTTCAAAATTCTTGGGTGGAAAACAGTTTATATGCTTACAATCCTCGTTATTCACTACTAATCTGAATAAATGAACCTACACAAAAATGTACAAGCTATAAGAATAACTTTTCTAAGAAAAGTACCAAAAAAATGCGTCACGCCATGCCAAAAAACTTGTTTAACTTCAAAGAAAAGTGGTAGCTGAAATAGGCTTGGCAGTGTTAACTATAACCAACAGCAAGCATTAGCAACCTACAAATAAGACTTAAGGATATGTGTAACAGGATTAAATTGTGTTCATAGCTCGAATTGCTATACTTTCTCCACAAAACTTGTCTAAAAACACCATGTTTGCGTGTTTTCTGCTTACTCTTCGCCTTAAGATACAAATTGTCTATGTAGAGTGTAGACCAACGTCAGGGTGGCCAATTTGGGTGCCAAAAGAAGTATTACTTCAAAAACAAGCCAACTCTAATAAGTTTAAGACTTAAGACTAACAAATTCATTCAATTCATCAATATTAGATATATATTATTCTTAGATAATATATACGTCTAGATAGATTCTCTTGCTGTTAGAGAACTATTTTTTTATAAATATTTGTTTAGTGTGCGTGGCAAGCTACGTCTTACACTCTAGTGATTTGTATGACACTTTGTGTTAGTGTGCGTGAATTGCTCTAAATAGAGGTTAGTCCTAAACTCAATTTTTTCGACGTTTTCACAGCTGTCATAGTCTATCTAGACGTATAACGACCGTTTTCAATAACGTATCTCTAGTTACGGATACATTGCTGTCATCATTTAATGACAAGATCTTATCTAAGCTATTTTTTTTTGTTTATGTCGATAGGTTGTTGGTATTTAGGTAAGCCTAAAATGATAGATTTGTCTACCTCTAGTAAGTTAAACTAAGGATAGGTTATTGAAAACGGCCGTAAATGATCAAAGGTATTATTATTATGTATTAGTGCGCTGATAAATTAAGTAGGGTATCTATGCTATCAAACATTGATGGATCTGCTCAGATCAAAATATACTAAGAAACATGTCAATAATAAGGTTTGGCCTGATACCAAATTAGATAAGAAGGACCAATCAGGTTATCGCTTACTAAACATAATATTGAATTATTATTTATATTTTGGTTTCCTTTTATGTAAGTATCAAGTATGATTATTTAGATTAGTTTTTATTCTGGGTCAAGAGTGCTTTGCCATCCAAAAGAACATGTTCTGACTTACTAGAAGGCAATCCTAAGCTCATTGTCTCATCATTCAGTGTACTTTTACCAGTCGGAGGCTCCTTTGCACAGGATGCCGATTATAGGTACCACAACGTCGCCTATTTCTACCGTGAAGCAGTAATGTGTAAGCATTACTGTGTTTCGATCTGAAGGGCGCCGTAGATAGTGAAATTACTGGGCAAATCAGACTTAACATCTCATGTCTCAAGGTGACGAGCGCAATTGTAGTGCCGTTCAGAATTTTTGGGTTTTTGAAGAATCCTGAGCGGCATCCTATGTATGTATTTATGGATATGTGTTCAAGAATGTTATCGAGGTTTCTAATATAATTTTTGAAGTAAAATTTTTTAGGCGCGACTTGGGGGTAACTCAGAATTTTTTCTGACGTAAGTAACGTTCAGTCAAAAGTCAATTGAAATAATTTTTTAACCCGTTTTAATTTAATGGTTTTAAAAAATATTTCAAATCGCTCAGTATTTTTTTTTTAATCTCTTTAATATATAAGTTTTCAGAAATTTTCTGACATTCGTTAATTTGTTGTTGTTGTTCTTGGTTTTCGTTTTTCATTTCCATTATTAGGATAGGCAAAGGGTTCGAGCCCATACATCCATACAATATTTGTTAATATTCAATAACAACGTCATATTTATAATAATATAACCTTCAATTTCTTATTATCAGTTAATTATAAATAGAATATATAATGAAAATAATAACAGGCAAATAAAATGACGGAATCCCAGGAACATTTTACTCTTTCATCAATAAAAAAGAATAAAACAGAAAATCAGGAACCTGATAATGACTTGACATGTAAAAAGTGTAATTGTTTATATTCTGATGATAATATCAAAATATCATTCTTTGTATAATATATAAAATCTCACTTGAATGAAAATAATATTAATTATATTATATACTAATACAGGCATTTTTTTTCTAGGTAGAGAAAATACCAACTTTGCTCAAAAGATGAAGTTGATATAACTTCATCGTCAACTTTTCCTAGAAAAAAATAGCAAAAAATCTAACAATGCTCCTAGCTCTTCTGTAATACGTGAGTGCTTAGTTGGTAACACGGCTTTATTTAATGTAATATTTTAATGCCTTTGTTAATTATTCCTAAAGTTAATTTTTATTCAGTTTTACTTCAATCGCGCGTAAAGATTACACGCACTCACTTTTTTTCTAAACTGAATAGTTTGCGCGAGAGACACTTCCAAAGTGGTAAAAGACCACCCCTTCCCCCTCTTACTTCTAAAATCAGAGAATGATAAAACTAAAAAATATATGATGTACATAACCATGCAATCTTCCACCGAACGAGATTTAGCAATTAATTCTTTTAAAGCCTTTAAGCCGCAATTTACCTTTCATTCAATCAACTCAAATATTAATATTATTAATGAACTTTTATATTATGTTTTATTTATGTCTGTAACATATAGAGCTTTACGATATCTCAAAATTTCAGATCGCAGCAGGTTTGTGCCTGAGCTCCTCCAAAACAATTCTCTATTTGTGCCTCTGCGGAGGAAAGTATCCGGATACCACGGTCTATCTGATGGCCGTCTGCCCTACCATGCCACCGTGCACGATGGCATACTTTAGACCTTCTGTCGTGGTGCCGAATGGTATTTCACACGAAGATAAATCAAATCAAATCAAAAATATATTATTTCGTAGGTAAATTGCATTGTACTTGAAATATATCATGTTTTTCATACAGCTCGTTCGGAAAATTTCCTTAGAGAAGAACGAGCAAGAAACGCTATGGTTGCTCTTTTCAAAACAAAAATGGTATTAAAAGTTTGTATTTTCAATTAAATTTACAAATCATTTCAATTACAATATATATGATGTAACAAAAATACTCAAACGTCAATTACTAAAATTCCTAACACGAGTAAGTCACATAAATGTAAATTTATATGTAAAAACATAGTTATAATTATGAGTTCATACATATTATAGTACAATACACTAGGTGCATCAATCCACACATACCGTAAATAAAATAAAGGTACTGTGTGAGCATTTTATTAGCAATTATATATAAAAAAAATATATACTTAATAACTTTAGTTTAAAAAATAAAAAAACATGAAGCAGATTTCACGGTGAGAGGATCATCCAGCCGCCTCAAGTAGCACCCGTTTACGAGCACGACGCATGGACCAGCCATCGCCTTCCTCGATCACATTTAGGGAAGGGAAACCACCCCACGTTGCCGCCACAAGCTGTTGCATTAGCACAGACAGCAAGAGTCATGATGGTAGGACGATTCGTCCCTGGAGAGGCCGCTGGTTTGGGACGCGAAATCCTCATATGAAAGCACTTCAAAAGCTGCATTTATAAATTGAGAAATTGGTAATTTATAGATTTAAATTTGTATCTTTTCGGCCTTACAAATAAACTTGGTATAAAGTTATAACTAAGCATGAACCAAGAATATGTAAAATGTTTACAAATATACATTTTGCTTACGAATGGTTTGTTCGGACGTATATAACGTTTCCCGCGTGTATTTGCAAAGCAGCTTGTCATTCGGAAAACTTCAGAATTATCATTGTAATGACAGTGTTGTCAACGACATTGTAAACATTTTGGATTTTCTTTGTTTATCATCAGTTATAACTTTATACCAAGTTTATTTGTAAGGCCGTTTATGTTATTTAATATAGGTTGAGTTAAAGGACTGTAAAACTAGAGCATAAAATTAAATCTTAATACAAAACAACTAAGCATTGTCTGCGTGTTACAGATCGATCATATAAAATATATCTAATGTTATTTTAAATTTTCCATGACAATGGAAGAATTTTGCGTAAAGTTCGCTTGTCTTATTAACACCAAGACAAAAACAGCATGACGTGTTGTCGTAAACAATTATGAGCGATTAGTGTTTACTTACTAACTGGGGGGTTAACAAAGTACGTATTTTATGAACCTACTTATTTTCTGGAATATACCTAGTGACATTACACCAGCTATTTTAACTTAAACTCAACGATCAAGTTCTATTCTAGAGTGTGTACTGGCAGCTTAACCTACACCAAAAAGTACAAGCTATAAGAATAACTTTTCTGAGAGAAGTACCAAAAAAATGCGTCACGCCATGCCAAAAAACTTGTTGAACTTCAAAGAAAAGTGGTAGTTCAAAAAGGGTCTGCAGTGTTAACTATAACCTACAGCAAGCATTAGAAACCTTCAAATAAGACTTAAGGATATGTGTAACAGGATTAAGTAGTGTTCATAGCTCGAAATGCTATACTTTCACCACAAAACTTGTCTAAAAACAGTATGTTTGCGTGTTTTCTGCTTACTCTTCGTCTTAAGTACGAGTAAGTAAGTGATGTACGACTTCTTGACATTAGATCGGTCATAAACCATCGATCATAAAACCTACAGTTTCCATCACTTATTAAAAGGCATAAAAGGCATATACTTTCACAAAAGTGATTCCTTTAGAATTCTTTTTGATGGCATTTCTAATATACTAGACACTACTACCGCTTCGCAAACAAATGGCGCTCTGAGAGAGGAGAAGTGGTGCAAGAAACTCTCACAACATTTTATTTTGCCCTCTTTTTAATCAAATTTACAATATTATATTGTCATTGCTATTGCTATAAAATAAACATAATCTAGTCCCAGGCTGTCGGATCATTAAGATTAGATATTCAGCTGTGTAGTAGTAGGATTTACGACAGAGCCATTTTTTAATAAAACATTTGAATGTATTTATAGATAATGCCTGAACAGTGGCTGGGACTTTATTATAAATGTGTATACATTTACCCTTTAAGCTATCAAGTATCTTATTATTATCATAATGTGTAAGTTGTAGCATGAAAGGTCGCAACTGTCTCGAATCCGCATAAAAATAAAGACGATTTTATAGTTAATTGTGTCAACCAAAACGTTACTGCAAATCTTTTCGTTGGGTCAAGTTTCACTTAAAGATACACAACGTCACTATGGACTTGTCAATATTACACCTACGGGTCAACGAACCCTCGCTCACATGCGCAGTTTTGATGACTACAGAACTGGCATTATACTTAATTCTTTATTCAATTCCAAATGTTTCCATTACCCGAAAGGGATTTTGAAATTTAAATTAATATTCTCATGTAAATAATTAAGTTTACTTATTCAAAATTCAGTATTTTAAAACTTTTTCATTATAATTTTTCGAGCTCTACGTAGAGATCCAATAATATTATGTTTCTTTGAAGATTTTTATAATTTTTATAAAATCAAATTTGATGACCCCCATAGCCCAGTGGTTAGTAACGCTGCCTACTGAGCTTAGAGGTTCTGGGGTCGAATCCCGGTAGGTGCAATCATTTATATGATGAATATGAATGTTTGTTTCCGAGTCCTGGAAGTTTATATGTATTTATGTATGTTAAAGTAAATAATATTGTATTAAATATATCGTTGTCTTGCACCCATAGTACTTACATGCCTAATTTAGGGCAAGAAAATTTGTGTAAGAGTGTGTCAATATTATAATTATTATAGTTTAACTTTCAATTATTTACTTTAATTTATTGAACGAAGCTGAGCGGAGCTCCCACCGGGTGACTCCAATTGATTTCTGTGATTTCTCCAAATTATTATAATTAAAAACAAACATTATTCTAAATAAGCACGCGCTATTTATATTTATTTAAAAATTGAGCCGATTGATCAAATTTTGTTTTATTAACTTTGTTTTGTTTTTGTACACAGTCTTAGTTTACCTCGCTTCGCTCAAATATACGTCTCAGCGAAGCGGTATGACGGGCGACTGCGGCATCCTAAATTTACGGCTTAGTTCTACCCGTGTATTCGTGTATAACTTCAGTAGTCGCTGTTAAAGGACGTCCCTCACGAGGATCATTCATCTTTGTGCTGCAGAAGAGGGCTATTCGCGCGATTTATAACATAGGTCTTAAAGAATCATTAAGAGAAAAATTTAAGGAAATAAACATTTTGACTGTTGCTTTTCAATACATTTTTGATAATGTTCTGTATGTACATAAGCACATTGAGGAATTTTCTAGAAACTGTGACATTCATAATGTTAACACGAGGAACAAACATAAACTTGTTATGCCTACTACTCGGTTGGGTCGAGAAAGTAAGTCTTTTGTTGGGCGATGTATATGCTTCTACAATATGATCCCAGAAAATGTACAAAGAAATGTGTTACGAAATTTAAAAGAATTGTTAAAAAACGTTTGTGTGGGAAAGGTTATTATAGCATTAACGATTTTCTTAATGACACCACAGACTGGGAATTCAGCGAACACCCTCAGGCTCTTTAATTATAAATGATTATTGCACGATATTACATTGTAATCCATATTTTATATTAAAAAAAAGCCCGCTGAGTTTCTTGCGCCCATTCTTCTCCGGTCTGAGGCAGTCTCTTTTGAATGGGTGGTAGTTTTGACGTTCAATAAGTGATTTGAAATCCTATTTTGAATAAAAATATTTGAATGTGAAATTTAAAAATTGCTACGTCCACGCTTAAAATCGTTAAACCAATTGTAAATAGTGGCACGAGATAGGGCTTCATTAAGAAAAGCTAATCGCAGCCTATCATAGATTTGTTGTTGAGTAAGCCCACAACGAAAGTCATGGACCGAAAAATTTCTCGCGTTAGTTCATTTTGACGTGTAACAAGAGTTTTAGATTTGCCGCCAATTCACAAAAACAAATGACAAATGAATGCAATTACTACATTAGGTTACAAAAGAGTTCTAAAATTTAAATTCAAAAAAGTTTTCATTAGCAATGTTATTAACTGGCCAATTCTAAACATTTTCAGTGTTACCCTAACGCCATGAGTGGCGTCACACTGGGAGTAAGCCCGGAAAGATCGTGAGCGTAAATATAGAAAATGCGAAAATATCTCATGTTTGCGATTTGCAGGAAGTCACTAAAATTCTATGTCGCTCTATTTAATTTAACAAGATGTGGGCGACCGAGGAATATAGAGTTTATACACAGACGTAATCGTTGGCGTTGACTCAAAACAGAGAACATATTCTTTCCCCCGACAACGAGCTAGTCAAAGATTCGCAATATAGGTCAGTTATATGACCCCAACTTAGTATCATTAAATATTTTTTGTAGTTAGATTTTGATTCAAATCAAATCAAAATCACTTTATTCATGCAGTTCACGGAAATGACAATTATTATAAATGTCAAAAAAAAATTGTTTTTTCTTATTATATGCTACTTCGTAACGGATTGAGCTAATGAGAAGAAGTAGCAAGAAACTCATGGCCAATCTTTTAAATCATGATTTACATTTTCATCTTTTTACAAATAATTTCATTTTCAATCACAATATAATATGTAAAGTGATGCAACAAATATACTCTTACGTCATATTTACGAGATGAACTAGTGGATTATCTTTTAGTAAATTAAACCTCTTGCCCTCTTGAACACTCATAATTCTGCGCTCGTCACTTTGAGACATATATAAGATGTTAGGTCTTATTACCCTAGTTATGTCACTAGTTACGGGACCCTTCAAGCCGAAACACTATAATGCTTCCACATTTCTGCTTCACGGCTGAATAAGGGGACGCTGTGGTATCTATCCACCACGCAGACATTCTATACAAAGAAGTCTTCCACAGATACATTACCACACCAATAAATTGTTTAAGCTTTATAACCTTACTATAAGTACCACTTTGTAGGATTGCTATGAGATCACAATGTAATTTTCTCATTTTAGAGTTAGCTTTAGTATTATATTACTAACTGTTATTTTTTTAAATAAAAATGTGGGACGAGACGAGCAGGACTTTCAGCTGACAGTAATTGATACGCCCTGCCCATTTCAATGCGCACTGCATATATATTTTCTACTTCTCTACTTTTATCTTTTTTGTTAATGAAAATACAGGACGAGATGAGCAGAACGTCCGGCTGATGGTTCAATGCAGTGCCACTCAGGATTCTTGAAAAACCCAAAAATTCTGAGCGGCACTACAACTGCGCTCGTCATCTTGAGACATAAGATGTTAAGTCTCATTTGCCCTGTAATTTCACTAGATTCAGCGCCCTTCAGACCGAAACACAGTAATGCTCACATATTACTGCTTCACGGCAGAAATTGGCGCCGTTGTGGTACTTATAATCTAGCCGACATCCTTTGCAAAGGAGCCTCCCACTGGTTCATGGCTGAATAAGGTGCCGTTGTGGTATCTACCCACCACGCAGGCATTCTGAACAAAGAAGTCATCCACTGGTAGATTACTATACCAATGAATTGTTTAAGCTTAACTCCCTTACCATAGTATTGCTTTTCCCATGAGATTACAATATAATTTCCTCATTTTAAAAGTCAGCTGTAATATTTTAATACTAACTGATACCTGCGAATTCGTCCGCGTCCACACATTACTGATCACGTAGTACTTATAAAAATCGTTGTATCGTAAAACTTTAATAACTTTATATTAAATGAAGGTACCGCAATAATTTTAATAGTAGGTAAGGGCCAAGTGCCAGGAATTAAACTAACGGCCGTTCCCAATATTCAGTCTATCTCTTACTTGAAATAAAATCGTAACTATCGTTGACTTTTCTGTCCCAATAAACTTATCGACGGTAACTCACCTTATCCGTACACGCTGTCTGTAAATGGGACGACGTATAGCTTACCAGCGATATAAAGTTTGTATGGAAAGGGCACGCGTCCCAATATAAGGCGATAAGAATGACTTATATTGGGACAGCTTCAGATTATTGACAGCTAATTACTGACAGTATAAGGTAGTAATTTATCTCTATCTGTAGATAGTATATTGAGAACGTCCGTAAGAAGACTTCATAGAAATATAACAGTAGTTATTCTAACTCTATCATTTTATTTATATAGATTACACATACTTACTATGTAAAAGATTTCCACGTATTCCCATGACGAGATATGTTTAACCATAAGACGTATATACTTACTTAGCTACTCGTATATTCTTATGGCTATTTAAAGATAACTAATAACCTATTTACGGCCGTTCCCAATATACTATCTACAGATAGAGAAAAAATACTACCTTTTACTGTCAGTTAATTAGCTGTCAACAATCTGAAGCTGTCTCAATATACTCGATAAGTCATTCTTATCGCCTTAACGCATGACGCATGAATTGCAATTTCCATACAAACTTCTATCGCTGGTAAGGTATATGTTGTCCCATTGACAGACAGCGTGTACGGATAAGATGATTTAACGTCGATAAGTTTATTGGGACAGAAAAGTCAACGATAGTTACGATTTTTATCTAAAGTAAGAGATAGGAAGTCGCTCGCATCGGGAGCTCGACATCAAACAGAGACTGTCTCTACGGTAGCCCGTACAAGCTCGCATTCTCACTTTCTTCGGGCATGTATCGCGACGTGGAAGCGACTCCATAAAACGCTTAATAGTTCAGGGTAAAGTCGAGGGCACTTGACCAAGAGGCAGGTCCCCGATGAGGTGGACGGACCAAGTGAGGCAAGCTGTCGACGGTACTCTGCATGAATGCACGAGAAGAGCGGCAGGTCGCGACGAGTGGCGTCGCATTGTGAAACAGGCCACTAACCTCGACGTGACGACCACGACCACTCTGACAAGAGTGTAACGCCGAAGAAGAAGAAGAAAAGATAGTCTGAATATTGGGAACGGCCGTTACTCAATTCAACATCTCAAGGATATACCGTCGAAGACTTTAATACCTTTTTTTTCTGTCTATAGCATTGAGTAGCGATAAAACCTTGAAACTACAGTGTAATATAGGCGGGGAATAACAAGTATATTATTAGTATATCTACGACCTACAGAGTTCGTTTTAGAATATATAGTTGCACTGACTCATCTATAACTAATCACGCCAAAAACAGTACAACTAAAGGCCAATTTATAGAAACTAGAATCAATTATTGCAATTCTAAATTGGCGAGCCAAGCTTGATACAGGTGTAATTGCACATCCTTTTACTGGCGTTTCAATTATCTATGGAACGTTTTTGAAGTATTTGAGCTCTATTTTGTTTTTTTTTTATGATAATTAGGGACGAAACAAGCAGGACGTTCAGCTGATGGTAACTGATACGCCTTACAATTACAATGCAGTGCCGCTCTAGATTATTGTAAAACACAAAAATTCTGAGCGGCACTACATAATATAATGAGACTTGAGACTCATTTGCTCAGTAATTTCACTATTTATGGGATTTATTTATTTTTTATTAGGTTTATTTACAATTATATTAATTACTTACAATAATACACACAAATATAAAAACTAGGAACTAAATGTAGTAATTACTTACAAACAAACACATCACGCACAGAAATAATAAATTTTAGGTATTATATAAGTTAAGAATTAAATAGTTTTTTTTATTAATATTAATATAGTATGGTATTATATAATTAAGAGATGAAGTATTAAATGTTTTTTTTAAATATTAAAATATATATTTATTGATATGAATGAAACAGATGTACCTATGTATCGATTGAGAACACCATATTGAAATCAAGATTCAGGATTGACAGACGAATTACACAGATTCTGGATTATAAATACCTAATCCTAATCAAGAATGAAAACCTTAAGGAAAATGAGAAAAAATTGGTGTTTTTTAGAGGCTGAGGCTAAGATCTAAAGAGCCTACTCAGAATTTGCTCAGACTTTACTTACGTAAAACTTAGCTGAGTGTGATAAAACGCGGATTTCACTTTTGCATTGGGCTGTCTTAGCTCAGAATAATTTCAGCTGTCACATAACTATAAAAACGAAATCAAAGAGTACGTTAAGCTTTGACACAGCTAAGTTTTATGTAAGTAAAGTCTCAGCAAAGTCTAAGCACGCTCTATAGATGTCACCCTTAGACTCGATTTGCTTAATTTTGAGTTTAAGAAAAAACAATTACCTTTTTTGATTTGTTGAGGGAAAGTGTGTAAAGTTATGGCGTCTTATGATTCAATAATTATACTTACTTTAATTTATAATTAGAGGGTTACAATTTCTAATAATACAGATATTGAACGTCTGTGGAAAGGGAACCAAACATATAACAAACCCCAATAGCCCAGTGGTTAGTGAACCTGCCTAGGTGCAATCATTTATATGATGAATATGAATGTTTGTTTCCGAGTCATGGATGTTTGTATGTATGTTTAAGTAGGAATATTGTATTAAATATATCGTTGTCTTCTACCCATAGTACAACAGGCTATGCCTAATTTGGGGCAAGATAATTTATGTAATAGTGTGTCAATATTATTATTATTTAGGTATATTACGATCCAAGTTGTGGAGGTTTTCTAAAAGAGGTTAGTCGTAAAGAGATTCTACTAAGTATAATTAAAGTAGAAACGTTAAAAAACGTTAATTAATATATATCGATATAATGCGATACAATATTAAGCAGCTGATAATACTATGACTATGTCCTTGACCCGTTTTAACATATTTTATCGATTTCCATATCTATTGGAAGCCACATTCGAACACTCTGAACACAAGCTCAGAACTATCTATAAAATATAATCTAAGCATTAATGTAGAAGAGACTTGATGCTGCAAATTCTGCAAACTGTCCAAACAGTTTTGCGGGACTATGTTAGCTTTTAAGATTCTTTCTGTAAATGAATAATAGTATAAATAAATATTAAATACATTTCTGATATTTCTCCAAACTAAGGGCGTAGTAATGATATTTTTACAGTTTAAAATTCAGTAATGAATATAAAAAGCCTTTCGTTCCTAACTTATATCTTAGTTTATTATCGAATCGAAACATATACTGAAGAACCTATAACTATTATTCCTTATCATCACTACATAGTATAAAACAAAGTCGCTTTCTCTGTCCCTATATCTTTATGTATGCGTATCTTTAAAACTACGCAACGGATTTTGATGCGGTTTTTTTTAATAGATAGAGTGATTGAAGAGTAAGGTTTATATGTATAATAACATCCGTTAAATAGTGGAGAAAAACTGTTATTTTAGAGGTTTCTAATGTGATGTCGTAAATAATTACATTTTTTCCGCTTACATTGCAAACGCAGGCTGAACCCTACGAGATTTATCAAAATAATCTACTAAGTTTCGTACACATTGAAAAGGTCTATAGAAAACTCCGCTATGGTATATGTCTATCTCTTATAGATATCCCACAATAACATTTTTTTGTCATTTACTTTTTACGACAAATAATGGCTAATTTTCGAAGCGATTTTAACCAATACAGAATTAATCCTTATCCAATTAAATATATTAAATACATTGTTGATTTAATATAGATCTATATGGCCCTTTAGAGCATATGATTTAAATAAATATTTTCGAAGATATTACAGGTTTAAAAATTGCGGGACGTAGCGTTTGCGGCGAATAAATCAAAACTACTGGATCAATTTTAATATTTTTTTCAGGCTATTTATTTCATAGGCTATTTTATACCCGTGCGAAGACGGAGCGGGCTGCTAGTTTTATATATTTCACATAACATTCAAATTAATTTAGAAACTGCGTTGTAGTTTTTACGAAGGTTCTTTACAGTACAAGGTCTGCAAATGTCTTCCTGAAAGTAGGTAAATAATGTCGCTTGTAAAACGAGAGAATAATCTATTTCCTTACTTTTGTCAAAGAATATATAAATAGTACAAGTACTTTTGTTGATATTGTTGAATAATGTTTGCGCTGACGTTTGTAAACTCTTTGGAATAAGAAAAGTAAATACTGGCTGATAAAGCTGGAATAAGGATAGGATACAAAAAAAAAAGAAATAATTAGAATGTCTTTTGTTGTTTAGAAATGGAAAGTCTTTTGTTTGCAGTCGGGAGACAGAGAGAGAGTCGGTTTTGTAGAAAATTGATAAAATTGAATTTCGTGTGGATATTAGGTCCTATTTATGCTGGAAAATTGTCAGTTCGGAAGAAGTTTATCAAGGTAGGAAAACATCGTGACAAAACCTACACATACATTTGAAGAAATTGAAAGAATGTGTGTGAAGATTACCAACTTGCACGGAACCAGTGTGGTCAACTCAAAACTACAGGCTGCAAAGGACTTTAGCCCAGAGCCGAACAATAAGGCGATAAAATTGTAAGGTAAGGCTCTTGGTAAGGCTCTTAAACCATCACATTCCTAACCGCGTCAGAATTACAGAACACAAAATTACATCATTTACACAAGATAATTATAATCTATAATAAATAAATATAAAAAAAAACAAAATAGCCTTTATTATTACTAGCGACTTAATTTTTCTTATAAATAAAACTTAGATTAGCTTAACTAGTAATTTGTCTCTCGATAAAGGCCTCCTCTAAAAACTTCCACCTTATTCGTTCTCTGGCTACTCTCATCCAGTCCGGTCCTGCTATCCTTTTAAAATCGTCCTCCCACCTTCTAACCTGCCTACCTTCCTTCGTTTCCCGTCTCTTGGATACCATTCTGTATCGGTTTTTGTCCATTTCTCTTTCTTTTCCCTCAGAATGTGTCCACTCCATTTCCACTTTTGCTTTTGACAGATCTTGTGTGCATTTTTGAATTTTGTCTGACTCTTAACGTTTTCTAACTTAACTTTGTCTCGTCTCCGAACTCCAATTACGCTCCTTTCTATGGAGTTTTGGCACACTTTTACTTTTTCCGAGTTTGACATCCATATGTTATTAGACATGGGAGTATACACGTGTTATAACGTTTCTAAATACAACCTCTGTTAACCATATTATCTAAATATGTACAAATTAACCAGCTTCTAGGGCCTATCATACACTGGCCTGCAAAAGTAAGTATCACACTTTTCAAATTAATTTTTTTTCTTAACTATAGAAGGTAGAGATTTAAGATTAAAAACGTTTTGTTGCAAATTTTATAGGCTTTAATTCTTAGAAACTAAAATTATGCATTAGTAACATTTTTAACTTAAAAAAGATAAAACAATGAAAATAGACATTTTTAGTTTAGTGTAAAAAAAAATCAACTAAAATGTATTACATGTTATTTAATTTTTAATAACTGGTATTGCCTCCTCGAGCTCTGATTACAGCTTCGAGCCGGTTTGGCATACTGAACACTAGGTTTCGGAGCCGATGTTGGGGAATATTCTCCCATTCTTCTACCAGGGCCTGCTTTAGTGCCCTGAGGGTAGTAGGTGGTGGTCTGCGATTTCTGACTAGCCTCCCAAGCTCATCCCAGGCGTATTCAATCGGGTTGAGATCAGGACTTCTTGATGGCCAAGCCATCACGCTGATACCGATCTCCTGAATATACTCTTGTACGATATGAGCCGTGTGTGGCCGGGCATTATCATGCATCAGCTTCGATCCATCACCCATATTTGCTAAATACGGCCCTGCATACTCATTGAGAATCTCTTGAGCATATCTTTGCCCAGTGAGGGTGCCATTTTCTATGGCTACTAGCTCTGTGCGACCTTCTGAAGATATGCCAGCCCATACATGTACACTGCCTCCACCGTATTGGACTCTTTCTGAGATGCAGCCTTGAAGGTATCGCTCACCAGGTCGCCTGTAAACACTTCGCCTTCCATCAGAAGTGTAAAGGGAGAATCGAGACTCATCTGCAAACAAAATTCTTGACCATTCTTCTTCATCCCACTGCATGTGTTCACGGGCGTATCGCAGTCTCGCTACTCGATGCTGTCTCTCGAGTTTTGGGCCACTCGCTGGTCTTCGGGGTTTCAAATTTGCTTCAGCATGTCTTCTTCTCACTGTACTGTCACTAATGTAGTCCCTCCGGGTCTGAAGTAGCTGTTGCTGGACTTCAACTGCATTTTGTTGGCGATTTCTTAACACAGTGGAAATAATATAACGATCTTCTCGGGCACTGGTACACCTGGGTCTGCCATTACAAGGTCTCCTCAGATGGTGTCCAGTCTCTTCGTACCTTCGCTTTACCTTCTGGACCGTTCGTACCGTCACACCCACCATTCTTGCAGTGCGATGCATGATGCCTAGTTCCAGAAAAGCCGTGATCATAGCACATTCTTCAACTGAAAGAGGCATGATAAATAAATGTTACGTGCTTTTTAGCATAAATTTTTAAAACAATACCCATCGATCTTGAAAAAAATTTATAACAGAATGAAAAATGTGAATGGTAAAATTGTAATTCGGAAACGTCCATTTTGAAAAAGGAATGGTTTTGTTTTTGAAGTTTTTTTTGAGCCAATTCTTTAAAGAAGGTTACCGACTATAAAGTTTTTACGTACAAAATTAAATTCTCTTTGGAGTCCTTTTTATTTTGAAAGTATATCTTGTGAACTTAAAACGTTATCCCAATTTGAAAGTTGTGATACTTACTTTTGAAGGCCAGTGTAGTATAAGAATCGTTTGATACAAGGCTCTAGCAAGCTGGATGAACGGAATCATACAAGCATATCCAATCAATACATGAGTTTCTGCAAGTGTAAATGAGACTACGTAAATTGTTTATGTATGATAATAAAGTTTAATAATAGAAACACGTTTACATACACGCTGTTTTTACCCATGTGACTCAACTCGTGACTATTTATATGTATTGATTGTTGGACGCGGTTCAATATTTTTTAACCGACTTCAACATGGAGGAGGTTATCAATTCGATCGGTATTTTTTTTTTATGTACGTACACCGATTACTCTGAGATTTATGATCCGATTTTCGTAATTCTTTAGTTCGATGCATGTGCTACGTATTACTAGCTTTGAAGTCGGTGCCAAGCCAAATGTAATAGTAAGTACCTACACTCGCCACGCGTGACTTTGAGCGGGTTAGCTTCGTCTAAAACAAAACATCCCAAGCGAACAGACACGCGTGGCCAGACAACCATAATAATTACAGTTAGTAATCTGTTTATAATATTAAGTTTTATTTTGTTTAGGGCTTGTCAGTTGTCACAGACTTAAAACCTATCAATAGGTAGCACATATTAATAATAGCATTTTTTAAATATTAAACGTAAAGGTGTATATAGTTCTTAGTTATTTGATACTTTTCTATTTTTGAAGTCGGTTTTTTTAAACGTAGTTTTTTTTTAGGAAGCAACATCTCAAGAGCGTGTATATCGGCTGTATGAGTGTCATTCTTTGCCTTATCCATAAAATTAAAAATATTTTATTAACGAAATTATTATTAACAAAATTTATAGCTAAATAATAAATGCACTTCTAAACAATTTTCATTTAACTTTGACTTTGAGAGAGTGTCACTAGTAGAGATACAATTATTTTAATATTCATTGTCGTTCACAAAAATCGTCACCTTTTTGCTCTAAAAAGTATTTTCATTATATAACCCTAAAAGGGAATGCTTGTAACTAATCTTATTAGGCTTGACTGTTCAGGCATTATCTATAAATTAATTTAAATGTTTTATTAAAAATGTCGTAAATCCTACTACTCCACAGCTGAATATATAAGTGATCGGACAGCCTGGGACTAGATTATGACTATTTTATAGCAATAGCAATGACAGTACAATATTTTATACTTTATTAAAAAGAGCGCAAAAAAAAGAATGCTTCGAGAGTTTCATTCACCACTTCTTCCCTCTCGGAGCGCCATTGTTTCCAAAACGGTAGTAGTATTTAGTATATTAGAAATGACATCAAAAAAAAATCCAAGGGAATCAATTTTGAGAAAAGTAATGCCTTATATGCCCTTTGATTACCTTGACACCTAAAAATAAGTCCCGTAATAGCTACGGCCCTTTTAAAATCGAAACACAACTATGTTACCACATTATTGCTTCACAACCCTTTGCCATTTTAAAATACACTATTGAATGAAAATAGTGGCCGTTGACTTCCTTGTATTCTCACGAGCTTTACTTTTTCCGCACATATTATGGTAGATTCAGTAATTTAAAAGGAATATTCAAAAGCGCTTAGTTTAAGCCTAATTGAATAAAGTATATTTGACTTTGACTAACAAAATAACACCAGCATTGTGTGCTAAGAAGCCTCTCACTGTTAATAATGTTTTATTTAAGGGTAAATGTATACACTTCTATAATAAAGTCCCAGCCACTGTTCAGGCATTATCTATAAATAAATTTAAATGTTTTATAAAAAAGTGGCTCTGTTGTACATCCTATTACTCCACTGCTGAATATCTAAATGATCGGATAGCCTGGGACTAGATTGTGATTATTTTAGCGATAGAAATGACTGTACAAAATTGTATATTTTTATTGAAAAGAGCGCAAAAAAAAAGACTGCTTCGAGAGTTTCTTGCGCCGCTTCTTCTCTCTCAGAGCGCCATTTGTTTCCGAAGCGGTAGTAGTATCTAGTAGTAATTGGAAATGACATCAAAAAGAATTCTAAAGGAATCAATTTTGAGAAAATAAATGCCTTTTAAGCCTTTGCCTTTTTATGCCTTTATTGAATCTAATGCCTTAATTAACGCTAAGACACATCCAGTCGGCTGTCGGAAGTTTCTTTAGGCTCATACATGAACTAATAAAGATCGAATTACACGTGACGTAGTTAATTTATACATACAAATACGGCTATTGTTAATTAATTTACATTTATTTATAGACTTAGGCAGGTACCTAACTAACGTCGCAATTCTACGGACAAACGTCACTTCAATTTCGCACGACCCGACCGCGTGACAATCAACGGATTTGCGTTCAATTTTACCATAAATTATTTGGATAAATGTCAAAAGTGCAATACGTAAATAGTCTTCATAGAGTCTTTGTTGGCCTTCATTTACAGTTTTATTATGCATTCACGGTTCCAGTCTGTGATTCTTAAAATAAGTAGTTTACTTCACAATACCTTCCTAGCGTTTGAGTTATGAAAATTCTCCTTCTTTGCTATACTTGCATTAATAATTCTTATGAAGGATTATTCATGATGTTAATTTATAAGTATTGATTATGTATCTTGCAAGGAATGAGATTCTAAATATACTGTCGCTTTATGTTGAGAACTTCTGTTGGAGAAATGGAACGCCGCGTTTTTAATATCTTAAGCTTCATCAAACAATTTCATCATCGAATCTTCACCATGGTTTGTACCAAATTAACTATTACACCATGACCTCGGAAAACCAATAGTCAAGGATGAGATAACGAAATTCGCTAAGGCACACAAAACTATAACAAACAATCACCCTACAATACTAGCAAAAGCCCTAATTAACAAGATAACGAAACTATCAAGAAGACTGAAACGCAAAATGCTCAAGATCTCCCAACTAGCCTACCAGATGCTTAAGGCGACGAGTAAGCAGAAAACACGCAAACATAATGTGTTTAGACAAGTTTTGTGGTGAAAGTATAGCATTTCGAGCTTTGAACACTACTTAATCCTGTTACACATATCCTTAAGTCTTATTTGTAGGTTGCTAATGCTTGCTGTTGGTTATAGTTAACACTGCCGAGCTTTTTTGAACTACCACTTTTCTTTGAAGTCCTCTCACTGTTAATAATGTTTTATTTAAGGGTTTAAATGTATACACTTCTGTAATAAAGTCCCAGCCACTGTTCAGGCATTACCTATAAATAAATTTAAATGTTTTATAAAAAATGGCTCTGTCGTAAATCCTATTACTCCACTGCTGAATATCTAAATGATCCGATAGCCTGGGACTAGATTGTGATTATTTTACCGATAGAAATGACTGTACAATATTGTATATTTTTATTGAAAAGAGCGCAAAAAAAAAGAATGCTTCGAGAGTTTCTTGCGCCGCTTCTTCTCTCTCAGAGCGCCATTTGTTTCCGAAGCGGTAGTAGTATCTAGTAGTTATTGGAAATAACATCAAAAAGAATTCTAAAGGAATCAATTTTGAGAAAATAAATGCCTTTTAAGCCTTTGCCTTTTTATGCCTTTATTGAATCTAATGCCTTAATTAACGCTAAGACACATCCAGTCGGCTGTCGGAAGTTTCTTTAGGCTCATACATGAACTAATAAAGATCGAATTACACGTGACGTAGTTAATTTATACATACAAATACGGCTATTGTTAATTAATTTACATTTATTTATAGACTTAGGCAGGTACCTAACTAACGTCGCAATTCTACGGACAAACGTCACTTCAATTTCGCACGACCCGACCGCGTGACAATCAACGGATTTGCGTTCAATTTTACCATAAATTATTTGGATAAATGTCAAAAGTGCAATACGTAAATAGTCTTCATAGAGTCTTTGTTGGCCTTCATTTACAGTTTTATTATGCATTCACGGTTCCAGTCTGTGATTCTTAAAATAAGTAGTTTACTTCACAATACCTTCCTAGCGTTTGAGTTATGAAAATTCTCCTTCTTTGCTATACTTGCATTAATAATTCTTATGAAGGATTATTCATGATGTTAATTTATAAGTATTGATTATGTATCTTGCAAGGAATGAGATTCTAAATATACTGTCGCTTTATGTTGAGAACTTCTGTTGGAGAAATGGAACGCCGCGTTTTTAATATCTTAAGCTTCATCAAACAATTTCATCATCGAATCTTCACCATGGTTTGTACCAAATTAACTATTACACCATGACCTCGGAAAACCAATAGTCAAGGATGAGATAACGAAATTCGCTAAGGCACACAAAACTATAACAAACAATCACCCTACAATACTAGCAAAAGCCCTAATTAACAAGATAACGAAACTATCAAGAAGACTGAAACGCAAAATGCTCAAGATCTCCCAACTAGCCTACCAGATGCTTAAGGCGACGAGTAAGCAGAAAACACGCAAACATAATGTGTTTAGACAAGTTTTGTGGTGAAAGTATAGCATTTCGAGCTTTGAACACTACTTAATCCTGTTACACATATCCTTAAGTCTTATTTGTAGGTTGCTAATGCTTGCTGTTGGTTATAGTTAACACTGCCGAGCTTTTTTGAACTACCACTTTTCTTTGAAGTCCTCTCACTGTTAATAATGTTTTATTTAAGGGTTTAAATGTATACACTTCTGTAATAAAGTCCCAGCCACTGTTCAGGCATTACCTATAAATAAATTTAAATGTTTTATAAAAAATGGCTCTGTCGTAAATCCTATTACTCCACTGCTGAATATCTAAATGATCCGATAGCCTGGGACTAGATTGTGATTATTTTACCGATAGAAATGACTGTACAATATTGTATATTTTTATTGAAAAGAGCGCAAAAAAAAAGAATGCTTCGAGAGTTTCTTGCGCCGCTTCTTCTCTCTCAGAGCGCCATTTGTTTCCGAAGCGGTAGTAGTATCTAGTAGTTATTGGAAATAACATCAAAAAGAATTCTAAAGGAATCAATTTTGAGAAAATAAATGCCTTTTAAGCCTTTGCCTTTTTATGCCTTTATTGAATCTAATGCCTTAATTAACGCTAAGACACATCCAGTCGGCTGTCGGAAGTTTCTTTAGGCTCATACATGAACTAATAAAGATCGAATTACACGTGACGTAGTTAATTTATACATACAAATACGGCTATTGTTAATTAATTTACATTTATTTATAGACTTAGGCAGGTACCTAACTAACGTCGCAATTCTACGGACAAACGTCACTTCAATTTCGCACGACTCGACCGCGTGACAATCAACGGATTTGCGTTCAATTTTACCATAAATTATTTGGATAAATGTCAAAAGTGCAATACGTAAATAGTCTTCATAGAGTCTTTGTTGGCCTTCATTTACAGTTTTATTATGCATTCACGGTTCCAGTCTGTGATTCTTAAAATAAGTAGTTTACTTCACAATACCTTCCTAGCGTTTGAGTTATGAAAATTCTCCTTCTTTGCTATACTTGCATTAATAATTCTTATGAAGGATTATTCATGATGTTAATTTATAAGTATTGATTATGTATCTTGCAAGGAATGAGATTCTAAATATACTGTCGCTTTATGTTGAGAACTTCTGTTGGAGAAATGGAACGCCGCGTTTTTAATATCTTAAGCTTCATCAAACAATTTCATCATCGAATCTTCACCATGGTTTGTACCAAATTAACTATTACACCATGACCTCGGAAAACCAATAGTCAAGGATGAGATAACGAAATTCGCTAAGGCACACAAAACTATAACAAACAATCACCCTACAATACTAGCAAAAGCCCTAATTAACAAGATAACGAAACTATCAAGAAGACTGAAACGCAAAATGCTCAAGATCTCCCAACTAGCCTACCAGATGCTTAAGGCGACGAGTAAGCAGAAAACACGCAAACATACTGTGTTTAGACAAGTTTTGTGGTGAAAGTATAGCATTTCGAGCTATGAACACTACTTAATCCTGTTACACATATCCTTAAGTCTTATTTGTAGGTTGCTAATGCTTGCTGTTGGTTATAGTTAACACTGCCGAGCTTTTTTGAACTACCACTTTTCTTTGAAGTTAAACAAGTTTTTTGGCATGGCGTGACGCAGTACTTCTCTCAGAAAATTTATTTTTATAGCTTGTACTTTTTTGTGTAGGTTCATTTATTCAGATTAATAGTGAATAACGAGGATTGTAAGCATATAAACTGTTTTCCACGCAAGAATTTTGAAAATATTGGCTTTGTTACATAGATGGCGGAACGGCAGCCGTGAACTCATATCGCTCAAGGTCGCTGGCATTTAGTGTCGCCTTAATTATGGAAATAAGGTCTGGCATAGGCCAAGCAAGCAAGCCAATATATACCAGTAGGACACATATTATAATGAAATGAAGACAAAAGAAATATAATTCAGACCATAGATATACTTAAAAAGCTCCCAAAACCTAATCAAATTGTAACATAAGTAAACGTATTAAATTAAGTTGATTGGAATGAACAGGCAAGTCAAAGTACGGTTTGTATTTATAGACCTTCAAATTATGTTAACTCAGACCTTACAAAGTACAGCAGATAACTTATATAATATTGTGACTTTGGTTGAGTTGTGGTGCAATATGTACCTAAAACCAACCAAACAAAGTAACTTATTGTTTGGTCTACCATATTGTTGAGTCGCTGTTTAACCTGATGTGCTGTCCCTTTCTAATGACATATGAGAAAGGAGACAGAACTGCTAAATGAAATTTGACGCTGTGTGAATATCGCCGAAAAAGTTGATTCGACCTTGTGTGCCACGTGCTTTTAAAGAATTTTAGCGCTCTCTTGATTATAGCATTACTTTAATAAAACACAAGGTGTACATATGAATTATTAACGTCCAACAAGTATTTATTTATGATGATTGTATTCACCGATAAATAATATCAATCCATTGATTTTTCATTACGAGCTTATGTTAGACGTAAATACTTATTTCAGTGTTTGTCTCGGTTAGAATACCCAATCGATTCTATGATATTTAGATACCTCTACTCTTGAATCTGGAACATAAATGACATGAAAAAAGCCTATATTTTATCCAGAACTAATTAAGAGTAGCCAAGGCAGCTTGAGATGAGAGGGAGATCTAAAAGCTTATTATTGTCATTTTTTTACTTTCACCAAGACTCGACTTATCTCTGGGTAAAGAATATTTAATAGTAGGTACATTGTTTCCGAAGCGGTAGTAGATAGTATCTAGCATATAAGATATGACATCAAAAGAATTCTAAAGGATACAATTTTGAGAAAATAAATGCCTTTTATGTCCTTATTTACAATTACTTAGTAAGTGCTTAGTAACCGATGCTTGACATGGTACTGTTGATCAAGACTTTTTTCAGAATATTTCCCATATGGGGGGCAATTTTCAGTAAAGAATACTCGAATTCAAAGACGACTGGTCCCAAAAAAAACGTCTCCAGTTTCGTGGATTGTGGAGTTTTGTGATTTAATTTGATTTGATTTGTGGAATTTGTGTTCTTTCTCGCACTTTTAATTAATGTGTGCAATCAATCTAATCTACTTTCACAGAAAACATAGGCAACCTAACTTTCTGTGTAAATATTTAATTCAATTATTACTTGTAGGTACATTTTAGGCCGATATACAAATTCAATTACAAGTCTAAAATGGCGATCTAAGATTATTGTTTTAATCCATTTTCTGATTTTGACATTTCAATAAAAAAATCAAATAAAATCTACGGATAATTTTGGTGATTTCTTTTTTTAACCGTCCCTGGATTGAGGTAAGTATAGATATTTTTAACGTTTTATGTACCATATATCTGCATTTTATGTATGGATTTTAAAATAAAGATTGAAATAATGAAATGTAGATTCTGAATGGAATGTCGGATGACAATAATATGATATCGAAACAATCTTAAACTCTAGTTTAAGATCGCTAGATCGAACGTGTATTTGTTTTTCTCTCTCTCTCCACGATGTTGGTGTAAATTCAAACTTATTTTTAACAAAATCAGCATGGAATCAAAGTATACATCTATGTATATGTAAGTATGTGAACAACATAACATGCTCAGAGAATGGTTCTTAATCTATATATATAAAAATGAATTGCTGTTCGTTAGTCTCGCTAAAACTCCAGAACGGCTGGACCGATTTGGCTAATTTTGGTCTTGAATTATTTGTAGAAGTCCAGAGAAGGTTTTAAAGGTGAATAAATATGAAAATGCTTGGAATTAAATAAAGACAACATATTTGTATTTCCTTTGATGTGTCCCCCGTCCGCGTCGTTAGGAAATCAGAAAGAATAGTTTAAAATGAATAATTAATTAGAATTTTTATATCTTTCCAACTTTCTCAGCAGATAAAATATAAACTATATTTTACCTCAAAAAAAATTTTAAAACTAAATTTTTATGAACGATAAATCTTAAGTTTTGTCATAAGAAATTAAAATTTTTATAAGTATTACGTGCTTATGATCTGTACGCGGACGAAGTCATGGGTATCAGCTAGTTATGTATAATTTAAACGTTCATTTCATGTAACATTATAAAATATGCATGCCACTTAGTGGACTATTCTCATGAAACTTTCAAAAAAGTAATTATCTTACTTTTTATATGAAATTGTACTAGTTTTCAGACTGCCTTATTACATTATATTTTTTCCGAATGAAAAAGCTTAAATAATAATTATTTGTTCATCTGATACTGTTTGGTTGAAATGAGGGGACGAGTTTTGTTTCTGTGTATCAACAAGTAGTAAAATTGGCAGGGTAAAGGAATAACTATTTGGGTTAATCTAAACGTCTGAATTATATTTAGACTTACGAAGAGTTAACTGGGTTAATGACAGATTACTTCTAAATTTGCTGGGAAACTTGTAGGTTTTCTTATATCTTAGTAACTGTGAAAGTACAACATTATATATAAGATATATACGATGATATATATTTATTGCAAATGTTAAAAAAAATCTTATAAGTAGATATATACCTAATATAATATATTTTCAATGGATGCAAATCGATAAAAGTTATTGCAAAGTTGTTTTTTTAAGACAATAAGGGACGAGACGAGCAGGACATTCAGCTGATGGTAGTTGATACGCCCTGCCCATTACAAGCGGCACTACTACAGTACAGCACTATAGTCAGGATTCTTGAAAATCCCGAAAATTCTGAACGGCACTACAATCGCGCTCGTCACCTTGAGACATAAGATGTTACGTCTCATTTGTCCAGTAATTTCACTAGCTACGGTGCCCTTCAGACCGAAACACAATAATGCTTACACATTACTGCGTCACGGCAGAAATAGGCGCCTTTGTAGTACCCATCCATAATGTAGCCGGCATACTGTACAAAGGAGCCTCCCACTGGAAAACTTCACTACTTTTATAATTATGAAAGAGCAAATAAGATAATAATAATAAAATAATCAAAATGAGAAATATGAAACATTCCTTTATATCAAAAATGGTGTATAAAAAGTTTACTTCAGAGAAGGTTCTGCTGTTTTTTTTTTAATAAATGTATCGCGATCTAGAGAGGCTTCACGAAATAGAAAGCCAAGCGGGTCGATGACCTTGCAACAGCATTAGTCTCATAACACGTTCGTTCCTCAGCTCTTGCGAATGTATTATAATATAAAGAGTGAATTGAGTTCGGGGTTTCGTACCAAAATAAAAATTCAATACTTGTGTCTTTAAATTTCATATAATACTAGCGGACCGAACAGAAGTTGTCCTGAACACACGTCAAAATTAGGAAAACCGGTCCAGCTGTATAGGAGAAGTTCAATAACATACATATGGGCCCGAGAATTATATATGGACCGAATTGAGAATCTAAGCCATTCTCAAATTCACTGGTACGCACAAAAAATTCGTCAAAATCAGTCCAGCCGTTTAGGAGGTAGTTCAATTGTGAATATAAACCATTCTCGAATCCATCTGAACGCACACAGAAAATTTCATTAATATCGATCCAGCCGTACAGTTCAGGGTACACACGCACAGAAGAAATATAATGGCAATCTTTATATATATATATAAAGATTGCCATGTATTGTCTTTACAAAAGTAGAGTTTTAAACATAATTTATGATTAAAAAGTGGTACAATCACAATTACTTATTTCAATGCATACGTGGGTAACACTGAAAATGTTTGGAACTGGCCAGTTAGAAACATTGCTAACGAAAACTTTTTTTGTATTTCAATTTTAGAACTCTTTGGTAACCTAATGTAGTACCTATATTGCATTCATTTGTCATTTGTGTTTGTGAATTGTCGGCAAATCTAAAACTCTTGTTACACGTGAAAATAAACCTTACGCTAAAAAATTTTCGGTCAATGACTTTCGTTGTGGGCTTACTCAACAAAAAATCTATGATAGGCTGCGATTAGCTTTTCTTAATGAAGCCCCATCTCGTGCCACTATTTACAATTGGTTTAACGATTTTAAGCGTGGACGTAGCAATCTCAATGATGATCCGCGTGAGGTACGTCCTTTAACAATGACAAATGAAGATAACATCAGTGCTGTGCGACGCATGATAGAGGAAGATATGAGAATCACCTATTTATTTATTCGGGTAAGCCCAGGCATTGGTATGAGTCAAGTTCAAAAAAGATTAAACGAACATTTAGGCGTCAGGAAGCTTTGTACCAGATGGATTCCCCATACTTCCTCGGCGACCAGAAACATCTTCGCATGGACTGGTGTCGCCAAATGTTAGATAAGTTCAACGGCGGTGACTCAAATGCTGTATTTGACATCATCACAGGTGATGAAAGCTGGATATATTGCGACGAACCCGAAACCAAAAGACAATCAGGTCAATGGGTGTTTCCTTTCGAGGATCGGCCAACTAAGGTAAAGAAAGGAAGAAGTCAAGGAAAAAAGATGATTACCTCATTCTTTGGTCGGAAAGGTTATTTCGTGACAGTTGCGCTAGAAGATGGAAGGACAGTTACTGCAGACTGGTTTGTCAATCTCTGTTTGCCTGTTGTCTTGGAAAAAATTCAGCGCCCTCGAAGCAGGATCCTCCTTCACCACGACAATGCTTCAGCGCACTCTGCTAAATGGACTGTTAAGTATTTGACTAAGGCAGGTGTCGAGATAATGAGACATCCGCCATACAGTGCTGACCTGGCGCCATGCGACTGTTATTTATTCCCAAGAACTAAAGATAAAATTCGAGGTATTCGCTTAACGAGCCCTGAAGATGGGGGCTAAGTGTTGAGCCTTGATGTGTACCCTTGCCCTCAAAATTTGTTCGGCCACCTGTCAGGAGTAACACTAATTGGGTTGTAAGTTACTATTTATATCTTGGAGAACAATATATAATACAAATTGTTCCAAAACAAGCCGCTATTATTATATATTATTCCGAAAGAAAAGCTCAAATACTTAGTTATTATTTGAGGAACTGTGACTGCTTGGTTGAAAGGAAGGGACGAGTTTTATATTATTTATGTATAACGTAACATAATATAACATAATATTTTTACATTTATAACACTAACACTATTACAATATTATATGTTGTTCTTACTTGCGTAACATTACTAATGGCCTTATGCAATACCTAGCTATTTACATATACTAAGAAATGACATAAAACAGGTACTAAAACTTTGGTACCTACAAATATGTTCCCTAGAAAAACAATTGCACTTTTATAATAAACGTACTGACCTTGTTACTAATCCCGTTACAAAAGAAATAATAACAAATTACTATTTAGTACAACAAAAAGATTTGAATCTACCCTCCGCACTAGTTTTAAAAACTGTATTGAGTGTGGTACCTTTTCGAATGCTTTGTCCAGGTCCATGGATTCAAAATTAATACCTATATTTTTAGATGGCTTTATAATTTGGTAATATTACAACTTTATTGTCTTACAACATTGGATATTTCTATTTGGACTATTCGACTTCGTACACAATATCATTATAGTTGTAGAAAGTTTATCAGAATCCTAAATGACGATAGTTGCAGTAAAATATTACGTCACATCTTGTAATATTAATTTATTATTATGAAGTCACTTGTAACTATTAATATCGCTCGATGAGAGTGACGTCAATTATCATGTTCAATGAAGTCAATAATCTATATCAGTCATCGCTTGTTAAAGAAGCTTCCAGCATTTTTGCATACTAGTTTGTGTCCGCGGCTTCATCTGAATACCGCATATGTTACATAAATAAATGTTAGTTGTATGACTGTAAAAACAATTTTCGCATTTCACATTATTATAAATGAAATTATAATATTACCAGATATTAAAACTGAACAAGTTAAGTTGCTGACATATCGTGTTCTTTTTTTTGTCATATTCTTTCTTTTCACTTTTTTTGTATTAATAGCACAGTTTCCAGGTGTGGATTCTGCCGTATTATTGATTTTATTTGAAGACACACATAAGATAGTAATTAGTTCTTTTTGATTGTTAACCGATGTTTACAGCGGAGAATAAAAAGGCTATGTTCCTAATTCTGCTTTTTATTGTCTGTGTGTTGATACTCTATGGAAACCAATGACTACGTAAGTGCAGATATTTTTTTACAATATTTTCTACACATATAATAATTCGTAACAAAGTAAAAACCTGTACATTAAATATTCTTTTAAAGATTCCTTTCTGCCTAACAATACCGAAGCCAATAAAGTAGTTTGCCTATAAAATTTGAAAGAAGTTTAAAGAAATTAGAAAATAGAAGAATAATATTTAATAGATTTAATTAAAATTTTGTGTTAATATTAACAGGAAATCGGAACAACTTATAGGCTATATAGTATCACGCTAGATGGAGACATATTATTTTGGCTGTTTATAGCCTCCACGCGGACTTTGTCGGGGACTGCATCAGGTAAGCAATAAAATAACAATAATCATGTCACACTGTTACATAAATTACTTTGTGTCAATCCAGCCTGTAATACACAATACAATATACTTACACATATAAACATCCGTGACTCGGAAACAAACATTCAAATTCATCATCACCTACCGGAATTCGAATCCGGGACCCCTTAGAATATAATTCCGGGTCGCTACTGATCTATGTTGACATCCTCTGTATCAACGTGCGTAAAGGTGAAAACTGAGCCTGGTTTTAAATGTTTTTATTTCATAAAATGACAATTAAATTACCAGTCACATAAGGAGGTTGTTGTAACAGTAATATCATACAAGAAATAACGACGGCCATTAAGGAAACTGTTTCTGAGGATACTATTTCCTCTTGAAAACAACGCACAAGGAGTAGATTATTATTTTTTGGAAGGGGAGGATAAAAGGACTGGTTCACGCTCTCTTGCAATTGCCAGAGGAATCACAGAAGCGATGCCTGCCTTAAAAGTGGCTGTACGCGCTTCTTTTGAAGGTTCCCATATCGTAACGTCCTGGAAACAGGAATGGAATTTTAGTCTGCAGTTTGATATTACGAGAAGAAAGTTCCTTGGGAACCGAACTGTGTAGGAACGCTACATCCCGTGTAGAGCACATAGTAATTTGTTCTATGAAAATATGGGACGAGACGAGCAGGACGTTCAGCTGATGGTAATTTATACGCCCTGTCCATTACAATGCAGTGCCATTCAGGATTATTGAAAAACCTCAAAAATTCTGAGCGGCACTCAATTGCACTCATCACTTTGAAACAGTAGTTATGTTAAACCTCATTTGCCCATTAATTTCACTAGCTACGGCGCCCTTCAGACCGAAACACAATAATGCTTACACATTACTGCAACACGGCAGAAATAGGCGTCGTTGTGGTACCCATAATCTAGCCGGCATCCTGTGCAAAGGAGCCTCCCACTGGTATAGTTGATCAGCAATGTAATTGAGTCATAAGGATAGTGGTTGAATTTTAACTAGGCGGCAGGAAATAAGCATTTTGTAACTAAAGTAATAAATAAATATAGGTAATGTAATAACATTATAGACAGGCACAAGCGTAACAATGGCTCATTTTATCGCATTTTATTGTAATTTCATTGCTTTGGCGATAACAACATTGAATTCCATGTATTGTAGGTATATATTGAAAATACATCTATATTGTTCGAGTGACGTAAAGTTCATAAATCTTGATATTAGTCTTTGACGTCTTTGTTCAGCTCTCAGCTTAGTGGAAGAGCGGTCGCACGGAACGCAACAGGTCGCGGGTTCGAGTACCGCATCGTTCATAAATTTTGTTTTCAAATTTATTTTGTGCTATTAATCTCAAAAGTGAGGGTTATCACTTGAAAAAAATAACAAAAATCGATATTGTATTTGTTATTCCGTAAATAAGGCCCCAGTTTGGCACTTGGACACTGTCATGTAAATATGGATACTGTGAAAGGAACCTACCTAATACATAGCCACCTATAAAGTTGTACGTAATGTAGGTACATCAAAATCTTACAATATGTTAAAAAATAAATTTCCAAATAGTCTTTGCTCAAAAATAATTAAGGTATCGGCCATTTTCAATCGAATTCGCTAAGTTAGATCTGTCAATACTCAAATGTTTCTGTTCTAAATTATTAAAATTTTATTCATATCATGAAAATAGTAGATTGTTCTTAAAGGGAAAAATAGTAGCGATACCTACGAGGGTGTAGTTTAAAGTAAAAAGGCGAAGCCCAGGGTCTTGATATACGTGCAGTGATTAAATATATTGTTTTGTACCAGACTGAGATGCGAGGAAATTTAAAAACAAATAATTTAATAATAATAGTGTAATATCATTTTACAAATTTCAATGTTAGTATATTGATATAGCTTACTTACAAAAAGCTAAATAAATAACGCATTACAAATGAATAATATTTTTCTAATTGTTTATACTCTCTTATAAACAAAATTGTAAGTTATGTTTGTTTCTAGAATAACCTAAAAATGTTGTTAAAATGTTTTCTTTTTAGAATAGCCTAAAATAATGCTAGACTAATTTGACCGTTAAGCAATTATGCAAGTTTCACGGTTGCTTGAGACGGTGCAGACGGCTGCGCGAACCACGCAGCGACACACTGCCTGTGCGTAGTGATGTGACGACGAGGTCGTTTGAAATTCGATATCGATAACATTATATATTTTTTTATTCATTCATTTTATTATTAAACTCAAAACAAACTTTTGGTACAATCCTACAAAGCTTTTGAGCTGTAATATATACCACAGTCATCGATTCTATACAAATTAAGAAGTTATATATGAAAATTTCTTCGTGATGAAGGATTTAGACGAGCTGTAGGAGTCATAGTTTAAATGTATTTAATCAACGTGAGTGTTGTTTATGTTCGTCATAAATATTATCATCTGATACGTTTTGAAAATTACTTAAGTGTGATGCGGAGCTAATCAATTTTATTTTAGCTTCAAGAGTTGCATAAACTGAGGCCGTATAGTACTGTAAGCCTTCTTGAGATCTCTCTTTTAAGTACAATATAATGATCCTGTGCTATTCTTTGGATGTTCACCCCGTTCGCAAATAAGGTATATATACAAATGGATTTGATTTATTTTACGAATACATCGACAAGTCTGATGAACTATAGTATTTATTCAATAAAATACATAAATTAAAATAACGACTAAATAATTACATTTCTAGAAACTAGATTGAAGACAGATTGGACAACATCCAAAATTTTATAAATATAACATGTAAGTAATTAAAAATTCATAAATATTTTACATATTTAAAATATTTGAATTAGTTATATTATGTTGTTTATATATAATGGTTTTAATGTTCTTTAGTAAGTTTTACGTGAAGATGGTGTTCGGTATATTTAACTGCCTATTAAGCATTCTGATTATCCGTTATTCCTATTTTCAATAATATTACTGAAATTAGAATTTAATGATTAATCGATTCATGCACATCCCTAGCTTTCATGTTTCATTGTCGACAGTGGAAATTTCCATCCAAAAGTATGTAACTGTTCTCTCAACTACTCTTACCCATTGTTCGACAGTATCTGCATCTCCCTCCCACTTA
Organism: Leptidea sinapis; assembly: GCF_905404315.1. Classification (NCBI taxonomy): domain Eukaryota; kingdom Metazoa; phylum Arthropoda; class Insecta; order Lepidoptera; family Pieridae; genus Leptidea; species Leptidea sinapis. Next base: position 768,225 of record NC_066278.1, on the reverse strand, counting down.
ACCAACGCAGACGCTCTGACCTAACCTGTTTAGACTGCTCACACTTGTAGACCGTCGTATATGTATGTCTCTCTCACTCCCCGCTTAGCAACGTTCTATTTTACGAATAGCTCTCAGCTATGTATACTTCTCGTTCATCAGGCAAATAATTTTTGTTAGCTGTCTTTCTCTAGAGCTTGAATGAAGTAAATTTTGTTTTCTTGGTTCAGAGCTACAGCTTCAAATCTAACAAAATACGATACATTACTACAAGCACGTGCTCGAAAGGTCAATGGCTGATAAAAATGACAACAATTAATGTAAATATAGGATATTATGAATCGATTTGTCGATGTTAATTGTATATTTATTGCTAACTATGTTTGCTAATGATAATTTTCATAAATTAATTCTACCGTGGAATTGCATTGGTCACATTGTATTAATAGCCTTTCTTGTCTGGTCGATATACAAAAAACTATTTAGGGACCTACACACTTACAAGCTACGCTCAAGATTAATGTTTTTTATCCGGCAATTACAGTTTTTGTATAAAATAAAATAGAATGGATTTCTCTATGTAGTTTTTAGTTTTAGGACTACCTCCATTGGGTTCTTATATCGTCGTATTATAGGTACGTATTAGTAATATCATTGTTAATGTCCTTGAAAACTACATATTCAGGCACTTAACATAGCTGCTTAATTTGTAAATTTTACACACAACGAATTCTTATGAAAGTTCGTTTCATGTCCGAATTAATTAATTAATTAATAATAAACATTCATATTTTAAACAATTATGATGAAAAAATTTTTTGCATGCACCCTCGGGACTCGAACCTAATCTAAATCATGGTATGTAGGTAGGTATGTACCGAATGAATTGTATCTACGACATACGGTCCTCGTTTATTATTATGTCGCGTCATTCAATTGGTAAGTTGTGAAACGAATCTAAATTGATAAAATTGCGTTCGTCGAATCCTCCCAGAACTGACAGCCAAGAACGAGTTGGGTAAATATTTTCAGCAGTGTTTATAAACTTGACGTAGGTCTATCTGTCTGATCGCCTTTCTTCTGTTATTCGTCGTTTTTATAACAATATTCAATAAATACTTCTACATTTATTCACAGATTAGCTTACAAAACTATTCTTAGTATCATAAGATTTAAAAAATCAAATCTTTTAAATTTGGTGGCATTATATCCAGCCCGTACAAACACGTTGTTGACTAAAGCTTTTTTTTACAAAATAAATCTCCTGTTCACCCCCTGAAAACATGATCCTACAAAAGGTACGAAACGTCGGATTAAAAAATATTAAAAATAAAACTTTTTCGCTACAACATTTAGTAATGTGTAAAATAATATACCTACGTTTAATAAACATTTTATTTCAATAAATATTACAATTTTGTAACAAAACTATGTCAAATTATTTATTCATCATTCATGTAGAAATATATAGTTTATCTATTAATTAAAAACTAGATAATATTATATAAATAGATAAAACCAATAATAATATAGGGAATGTTAAGTAGGTATTTATTAATTATTGATAAGTGAACTTGTATTTTAGTATAATTATCTCTTAATTATTATTTCTTCTGAGTTTGCAATACAAAAATTCAGTACAGTTTCAGTATTTATTATGCAATAATACCTATATAATATTAAATACACACGTTATCTGCAAGTAATCAAATATAAACTATAACATAGAGAACCTAAGCACTCACCTACTAGATAAGTTAACGAAAAATTATCATGCAAGTCTGAATGTATTCTGGGTTTTTTCCGTCAAGCTAAGTACGTGCTGTTCGAAATATGAGCCGGCTGTTGGTACTGTAATAGTTAATGGAATGGAAAAGTTCCAGCCTGCCTTTTCTCCTTACAATGATGTTATTGTATTATAAGTTTGAGTCCAAGGATATCATACATTTGTATTTTGAAGCAATGTTGTAAAAATTTTGCCTACCAGCGATATAGTGCTTTTTTGTAAGTACCTACCTAGGTACCTATATTTGTTAAAGTGATTAAAATTATTAAAGGAATCTGCTTGCTAGATAGTTTTTACCAAGATCCTAGCAGAGGTAGAACCCGCGACTGCTTTATAAACAGATATTTAAATAATTGTAAATTTAAAGTTGAAAAGTTTTAAAAACAAATAACAGACACTTCACTAAGTATTGGTTATCCTGCGTATTATGGTGTTATAGTAAAAATATGACTTAAATAATAATTATGTTAAAATATATTAATAATCTTTTTTTTTCCTATACAAAAAAATTAATTTTTGTCTCTGTTTTAGAGAACAGTTACCATAGTAATTGTATTTTCTTTAATATTCAGAAACATTATGGGTGAAAACTATAATGTCTGAAGTATTTGTCAATATGATCAAAAATCAAAATAGTGGGCGACAAAAAGGCAATTAGTATATAAAAGAAAAACTATTTTTATTACTTATAGGTAGTAAGTAAGGTAGTTAAAGCGTATATTTTCTTATGTAGATTAATACTTTACAAAGAAGATGATTTAAATTCAATATTGGATTCAACCTTATACCGCACGTTATTCTTTGGGTAAGACTTTAGTTCGAGCTATTTCAGTCCCTTTTTAAATTAAGGACACGACATACGATTGAATAAACACAGTTGACAATGTCGTATTGTGGCCAAACGGCGTCGTCGTGTGTCGGAGCGTCAACCAACCTCTTGGCGCTTTATATTTATACAGGAATTTATTGACGACCCAGAATTTGTTTCCATAATAATATGGTATCAGATAAAATATATTATAACATATATTCTGCAATTATTTAGGTAACTAAGATACTTTCACTTTGAATATATTAATTATTTTACATAATTACCAGTCGTATATGTACTTACATAAATAATATATCTTATCAGCATTTGGGTCAAGGATTCGATTAACTAGTAGGTAATCCTAGTTTTACTTTTACAACAAACTTCACTTAAGCACCATAGTCTTACACAGGCCATAGGTACTTCAAATTCAGTACATTATAATATACAATAATAATTGTATTTCATACAAATTCCAACGAAATCTTATATTTTATTCAAACATGGGAGTGGTTATAAAATGGAAACGTGTAATTTTATGAAAATAGTACCGCGTGACGTCAAAACGTGCTGTAATTGCAAAAACTTGGCATTTGGCACGGATTGTGTTTATCCCGAATCTCCCGGCCATGAATCTTGGCATGCTTCATGAAGTTCACAGTCATGTTTATTTATTTACTTCGAAGCTATTTATTAACTATCCTCACTTTCATAAGAATAATTACCTAACTCTCATTACCACATGGAATGTGTATGAATAGTTTTGAAGTTAGTGAAATATTTTACTAAGAGTTCAGAGGAAAATTTATGAAATACACATCCAATGTACAGTGCACTTATTAATCACTATTAATGCAGTGGCAGTGCTTGCAATTGCTATTGCAAAAACATGTTATATATATATTGACGGCTAACGCCATCTTGTATCGAATAGAAGCGAAAATCGTTGAAGGTTGAAAGATATGATTTGCACTATAGTGAACACACTATATTTTATAGTGCTGTTGCTTAGTCGGGATAGATGGCGCTGTTAAAGCCATTTTTAAACTAGATTCAAGAAATACGCTATATTTTTTGCAGATGGCGTTCGTAAACTAATTCTAGAAGTTGTTATCCTTAATAATTAAAAAAATATTACTACTTCGTCCCAGAATTTCAGCAAATGTCACAACAATATTATGTTGAAATAATATTATAGTTAAAAAAAACTAATAAATATTAATATTAGTATCGTAATAATAATAAGATTTATATCGTATTTGTGTAAATAGCTCTTACATTACCACTTTATAATTGCCAATTTTTTGAAGGATTAAAATGGATATAGAATGTTATCCTTAAGAGATAGACATATGCCTTTGGGGACTTTTCTGTAGACCTATATAAGATACACAATCCCACCGTACAATTATTTTGTTATCTCAAAGGGCTTAGACAGCGTTTTTGTTGAAAGCTCTTTCTATTATTTTCCGACACTTCCAACAAATATCGTTAATGTATACACAGCTGTAGATAAAAACTTAACAAATAATATACTTACATCTTCCTCGAGAACCACGCTATTCATTGGTGACCATAAAAATGGATGCAGTAGTTTTTGAGTTTGTCTTAATAGTGATATAGTATCGCCACAACGCCATCCTCAGGACCTTGGAAATTAGCGCTGACAAACGGGAAAGGGGAAGGCGAACATTTTTAAGGTTGGGGGAGATTGATCGAGCCAAACCTTACCCAATCCCATACGAAGGAGAGTGGACCTCGGCAAATATCACGCAATTTTTTCCGCAATGAAAGAGTCCGCTGAGAAGAAGAAAAAACTGAGTTAAATATGAACATTGCATTTTTTCTGACACGTGAAGAACTCTGTTAAACTTCTTTGGCAATATTGATTAGGAAAAGTATTCTTCCTGGCCATTTTATGCCACCGCCATACCCTGAAGGTGAAGAGTATGACTGAAGATCATTTACTCATCAAGTGTACATGACGTGATACAGGGGTGTGAGTACAGGTGATCTGGAATACAGATGCTGCAGTACCTGCGGTATATTTCCATCTATCTAGCAAGCATGGAAGTGATTTGCTCAGCCAAACATAGGCAAATAACTAAATTGTAATTCTAGATAGTAAAATAAAATTGTATTAATGTTGTGCTGGGTTTTTCTTTGCAGTTCTTTTCCTAGTATACATTAAGTTTTGCCATGAACTGCAATAGGTAATCTCATTAGATATAAGTTTCGATTTTTGTTTGTTATTGAAGATCCCCAGTGGCATATTGTGTCCTACGAGTAAAATAAATATCTTTTTTTTTTTTCGAGTGGAGTAAAATACTTTTACGTATTGAAGACCCCGAAACGGGGCCCATATGTCGGGCTCGGGTGTAAACACCCTCTACCGACTAAAAACCTCCTCTGTGCTGATAGCCCTGAAGGCTTTTACAGCGAAGCCGGGCGGGGGCCTTGGAGGCCGAAAATGTAGCTCACAGGCGCGGGGCGTCTCGGAAGGAGACTCGAACCTCGGACCGCCTGCTCACTAGGCTGGATGGAGAGAAGATCACTAACGATCTAATATATCTGTTAGTCCAGTGGACTCTAGGTTTGAAGAGATTTCGCACTCGCCGGCGAGTGCGGTGATATATCTATGTAAGTATGTGTGAGTGTATGTAAGTGTGTGACTATTTGTGTGTAGTGTTATTGTAGGTGTGTGATTTGTGATGTGAGTGTGAGTGGTGTTAAACGATTACAGGATGAGGACTATCTCGTCGGGCTTCTATCAAAGTGTGTGAATCGTATTATATTAGGTTGTGGCCGCTGGAAATCGTCAAAGTGACTAGTGGCAGCGGTTTGATGTACACGGCCGCGCCTACGTCTTCGAGGGCGGTGTGGTTGGTTTGGTGTCGGTGTTGGTGATGGTGTTGGTGTCGCGTTCGCGATCGTAATATAGTCGTCCGGGTCGACTAGTACGTGTCGAGGTCGCCTCTGTTTGTTCAGGCTGTGGTCTATAGGGGTGTAAGCACATGCCTCCCTCACCAAGATATTAGGGTGCTCGGCCACCTTATCAAAGTAGCGTCGCGATATCTCCTTGAAATGTTGAGCGATGGTCGGCAGCTCAAGATCGCGATGGAGATCTACGTTACGAACGAACCACGGCGCTCCGGTGGCCGTGTGCGTGAATCTATTCTGAACCACTTGCAAACGTCGCAAGTGGCTCGGCGGCGCGTGGGCAAACACGATGCTTGCGTACGACATAATGGGACGTACGATGGTCTTGTACAATGTCACCTTGTGTCTGAGCGGTAGTTTGCTTCGCTTGCACACAAGTGGATACAGGCGGCTAAGGACAAACCGAGCTCTATTGCAAACCGTGCTGATATGTTTTGCGAAGTTCATGTTACTGTTAAACGTAACACCTAAATATTTATAATGTTGGGCCCACGGAATAGGGGTCCCATATAATTTAACAATAGGTATAGGGGCCAAAGATTTTATTTTATTTGTATTACCAAAGAGTACCGCTGCCCTCTTTGAGGGATTGACTTCAATCCGCCATTTTCTGAACCAGTCTCCTAGTTCATTAACGGCGGCCTGAAGGACTCTTATATGAGTCGCGAGGCGCCCCCGAGTGGCGCCATAATAAAGAGCCGTGTCGTCCGCATATTGTGCAATTTGCACTTTCTGAGGCTTCGGGAGGTCACTCGTGAAGAGTGAGAAGAGGGTCGGGGACAGAACTGAGCCCTGAGGCACTCCCGACCTGATGGGTCGGGGCGTGGATAACGTGCCTTCTACTCGATAGCGGAAGCTTCGATCAGTAAGGTAGGCTCGTATGATGCGCACGAGCCTGTCTGGCATACTCAGTTCATACAGCTTAAAGATTAAGCCGTTATGCCATACCTTGTCGAAAGCTTTCGCGACATCGAGAAATACGGCCGCTGTAACTGTACGGTATTGGATTCGTTTGAGAATATACTCAGTGAGTCGGTGGGCTTGTTGGGGACACGAGTGAGCAGTCCTGAAACCAAACTGATGGTCGGGTATCATGTTCTGCTCCGCGATATAATATTTGAGGCGCGCGAGAATCAGACGTTCGTATAGTTTACCTAAAGAGTTAATTAAACTAATGGGTCTATAACTACTGGGACAAGTTTTACGTTTACCAGGCTTGGGAATACCGATAACAATGGATTCCTTCCATTGTTCGGGGAACGCTCAATGTAATAGCAGTATATTAAAAACGGTTACTAATAAATTAATGAGTGTGGGAGGCAGGATTTTAAGAACCCTGTTGTTTATAGAGTCGGGCCCCGGGGCCTTTTTGGAGTGAAGCTCCTTAATAATTCCTTTCACCTCTAAACTAGAGGTGGGTTGTATTGGCTCGCCTGATGGGCTAAGAGAGATGCGACGTTCAACTTCACAGTTTACTTCATTAACATGGGCTGGGTCGGTAGCTGCGTTCGGGGTGCACTGACTCTCGAGACTGTCGGCAAGGCACTCCGCCTTGTCCTCGTCATCGAGGGCCGGCAGCAGTCCCGGTCTGTCCAAAGGAGGCATTTCTGCAGGCGGTTCCTGTTTGAACGCGCGAGGCAGCTTCCCGAACGCCACGTGCGTCGGCTTCAGGTCGCTGAGCAAGCGCTCCCAACGATCGCCGCGGAGTTCCGCAATCCGTTCCTTTACCACTCGCTGTAGATAGCGGAGGTGACGCCTATTCTCGAGTGTTGGATACCTATCATATGCTCTAGTGGCTCTGCGCTTCTCAGTGAGCAGCTCTCTGACTTCTGGTGGCAGTATTAGCCGATGCGGTTGCATTGTAGGCACCTGCTTGGTGCAGGCATCCATGTTGTTGTGGATGTGGGATGTCACACAGGAGATAGCACTCTGGGCTACGTTAACCGAGTCAATGACGTCAGGTATTGAATCCAGGTGCTCGGACGTTGTGGTCTCGAGTTCCTTCTCCAACCGTTGCCAGTCGATCACTGTGTTAGTGGGTGGCTGGTAGTTAACGGGCAGGCCTAGGTTTACAATGACCGGCCGGTGGTCTGAGTCTAGATCGTCAACTACTTGTATTGAATTTACATTAAGTGTTACATTTTTAAATAAAGCAACATCAAGTATGTCGGGTCTGTGTTCTACGTTATGTGGGTATCGAGTTGGCTCGGAGGGAGCCATTACCGAGAAGTGTAGTGTGTCTGTCAGTGAGTCTAGCAGTCTGCCGTTTCTGTTAGGGAATCTGCTGTTCCAGCTGCCGTGTTTGGCGTTAAGATCGCCACCTACAATAACAGCAGCCCCGTGGCTGAGTAGAAAATTGATATCTGATTCTAGAATTAATTTACTAGGTGGTAAGTAAGCTGATATCACAGTGATCGGCTGGTAATTCGCCATACTGACTCGGATGGTGGACGCCTCAATGTTGGTGAGCGCTGGAGGGTCAATAGGAATACAGTGAAGGGTAAGGGTATGTGAAGTATATGAGGGTGCCACCACCGCGCTGCGTGGCACGATCATTCCTAACTAGTGTAATTTGCGATTCGCGGATCGCGAACGTTCGGTTTCAGGAGCGTCTCCTGAATCAAGAAAAGGTCTAACTGATGTTCGATAACGAAATCCCTGACCAAGTCTAGTTGCGGTTTGAGTCCGTAAGCATTAAAGTACGCTATACGGAGCGTGTGAGGTTTAAGCCGTCCGCTGTAATAAATATCTTTGAATCTCTCTATCATAAAAGCTGCAAAGTAAATGACCAGGACCAAATAATATATAATTGTGCAGAGACGCACGGACAAGGATAAGGGTAGATTAAGTAGATGCAACAACATATCAGATTGTTAAGATGTAAATCTTATGTTAACTATAGTAATTAGTCCGTAACTAACTACATTCTAGCTACCACTTCCCCTAAAAGGGGTCTGGCGCACCCCAGTATTGGCTCTATCCAATTGACCGCGCAGCAACGCAGAGCAGATCGAATTGTCGGGGACCCAGTCCTCTTTTTTTTTTTTTATGGAATAGGAGGACAAACGAGCGTACGGGTCTCTTGCAACACCAGAGGAATCACAGGAGCGTTGCCGGCCTTTAAGGAAGGTTTTTTGAAGGTACCCATGTCGTATCGTCCCGGAAACACCGCACAAAAAAGTTCATTCCACAGCTTAGTAGTATTCCTCTGTGAACGGCTGGATCACGTGGCGTTGTGTAACGATTTTATTGTGTGTCTTCTACCACATTTATCACCAGTGTGTTCCGAAGAGCTGTTTCACCTAATTCCTGCCGCTGAATTCCCCTTTCGCACGACAAGCCACAAATTAGGATATCATCCCCACCATCTGGATGTGTGGCGGTCCTCCACAGTGCGCTTTTCAAGGAGCTTTCTTCCACGTACTAAAAAGCTGTGGAATGAGCTTCTTTGTGCGGTGTTTCCGGGACGATACGACACGGGTACCTTCAAAAAAAGTACGCCTTCCTTAAAGGCCGCCAACGCTCCTGTGATTCCTCTGGTGTTGCAGGCGCTGTTACGTACTCTACTATTGCATCGTTGCCGCTCCTCGCTTTTACAAAATATACTTTGAAAATTTCACTTTTTAATTTACGGTTTTAAATTAAATAATTGTTATACTGTACGTCTGTGGATAAGTATTGCTTGTATTTTTATTAGTTGAATATAATAGAATTACGGTATATTTTTGTCTATGAAATTCAAGTAGGGGTATATTTTTTTTCTATAAATACGAAATGGCAATACAAAATCCCACGAATTCTCACCAAGCGAAAAAATTAAAATTGAACATTAATACTTATTTAATTGAAATCACCAGGCGATGTAATAATTTCCGCACTTCACACCAAATAAAATTACAATTATCACCACAGTAATATGCACCCCCTCAATGCTATCAGATACGCCACTTACATGCAATGTAAATTTCCCCAGACATCAATTTGAAGGCAATCTGTTATCGGCACACGTGACTAGTCTTACGCTGACAGTAACGCAGCTGTTAATTCTTGTTCAGGAGTTCTATAAGTAACTACTAATTAATATTATTATCTTTACGTGACTCTTCAAATTCGTGGAAATGAAACAACGCTATTTGTCTCGTAACTAGGAGAAAAAGATGAAGCCTTAAAATGTTTATAAATTAATATTCCGGTGTAAAACTAGTTACTATTAACTTTTTATATAATATATAGGTACTTAGATTAAGGATTGGTCTCAGCTGCGCTCCAACTAGATACCGCAGGTGTAGTTGCAAAGTTCGGCAACAAATACTACGCCCAACCGGGCGTACTCGAACAATGTGTGACGTCGACGTGCCACATGTTCTGTTAAACGTTGCTAATAATTGAAACTAACCGGGTTGCGTAGTAAAACTTTGTAAATATAATACTACAAGAAATAAGTAAGACACTGGGATCACATATCATTAGTATTTTGTATTTTATTAATTTCAATGGAAGCGTATGCTAGAAAATTTGAAAGAAGCCATTGAGTGTCAAGATGCCACGCACACAAGCATCTAATGCCCTAATAAAAAAGCTATTGTTCTTAGGAAGTGCGGTATCTAGTTGGAGCGCAGCAGAGACCAATCCTTTATCTAAGATTATATATATTATATTTAGATAATATTATATGCCGTAAATATTGCAACAACATAAAACCTTTAAAATTTTTTCGAATTCAAATTTCTATACCACATCTAATTCCTTAATAATTCTCATTTTATATTAAACGTGTATAGTTTTCGTGATCTTATGTTACGCAGTAACCTTATAGTATATAACGGTAAACTCTTTGAATTGCGTAGATGTGAGTAGGTTGTTAAGTTGCCTATTTTGCTGTTATACATTGCGCAAGTTAATTGCACGTCAAGGAATAACTCTAATATATATTCCAGAAAGTTCTACACTATCTAATCTATTATAGGCTATCAAAATCACCCATAAATCGCTCTATACGCTCATTCCTGGAAATCCGTCTGAGATATATATATATACTAGCTGACCCAGCAAACGTTATATTGCTGATATTAAAATTGCGATACAAAAGTAACTGTTGATCGTAGATGGGTGAAAATTTGAAGTTGTATGTATTTTTAATGCTGACTCATAATCAAACAAATTTAAAAAAAAAATTCGTGGGACCACCCTGAACATTTAGGGGCATGAAAAATAGTTGTTGTCCGATTCTCAGACCTACCCAATATGCACTCAAAATTTCATGAGAATCGGTCAGGCCGTTTCGGAGGAGTTCAAAGTTTAACACCATGACACGAGAATTTTATATATTAGATCATATACATAGTATATATATAATATATGAAATTATTAAGGTAGGTACATTAGCAATGATTGCGACTTGAAATCATTATCGAATTCAATCTACAACATCTCCAATTATCAAACCCCAAGACAATGATGTAATATTGTAACACGCCACTATATTAAGTCCACGCTTACGAAGTAGCGGGCACAACTAGTATTTACTAATGCGGTCTGGTTAACATTACAGTGTCCATTTATCTACAGTTAATCACGGTTTTATCATAATTTCACATTGATTTTGATAAAATACTTTGTAATATCGGCACCTGCACTGAATAACTTTTAATATCTTATCACACGAATTCTATTTTAGAGTTATTTGTAATTGTATAATGAATTAGTTACCATCCGTCCGAATACAAAAGTGACGTCTCTTATAATGAGACAAATATTCCAGTGAATTTTATTAGTTATTATTTAAATATTTGTTATAATGAAGCTTTTACTGATATCAGTGATCTGCTTGTGGCTGCTATGTGCTGTGAAAGCAAAGTGCTTATTTCGGGGCACTTGTGCTGTTGTAAATGGACATCCAAAACCATGCCCCGTCAATGAAGATCCAACGCCGATATTTGAAAATTTGTCAGAAGATGAGTATGAAGAAATATTTGGGCATGTATATCGTAGATGTCCTCATTTATTATTTGATGAAAATGGAGAAAGAATACCTGATAGTAATATTCTAACATGTTGCGACCCAGACCAAATTATATCATTTTCTGAAACTTTAAATATGGCCGACGGGGTTCTAGGACGCTGCCCAGTTTGTATAAGAAACTTCGCTCGACAGATTTGTGAGATGAATTGCTCACCTGAACAAAGCCGTTTCACAAATGTAACTATAGACGAAACTCCGGATGGAACAAACTACGTTAATGAAATCAATTACAGGCTAACTAATAATTTTATGGACTCTGCTTTTAAGTCTTGTTCTGAAGTTAAAGTGCCCCAAACTGGATTACCCGCCGTTAATTTGATGTGTGGCAATGCGGCAGTTTGTGACGCGGATGCATGGTTTGGATTTACAGGGGACATGTCTAATAATCCTATTGCGCCAGTGCAGGTTAATTTTATTCGGTCAAACACTGAAGAGGATTCAATGAATCCACCGTCTAATTTATGTCATGAAACGTTTGAGAACGATATACCATGCAGTTGTCTCGATTGCTCAGAAAATTGTCCATTTAGTGAAGTTCCTGTCGTTCCTCCTATATGTACAGTGCTATCAGTAAATTGTTATGGATTTTCTGTTGGAATAGTTTTCTTTGTCTTAAGTGTTACATTGTTCATAATTATTGCATTATTTGAATACAGACGCCAAAGAAGTCCTCCACAAGTTAGTAATCAAGAGACAACAGACAATACCAACAAGATTACTAAATTGTTTCAATGTGTTTTTGAAAAGATTGGAATATTTAGTGCTAGTAATCCTATTTTAATGATTATGTTAACTACTTGGGTTATTTTTGCAATGTCATTTGGAGCATTAAATGTTAATTTGACATCAAACCCGTTGGAGTTGTGGTCATCCCCAGATTCGAGGTCACGTCAAGAATTGAACTACTTTAATTCTAGATTTGAACCGTTTTATCGGGCTGCTCAGATTTTTTTGACAATGAAAGGATTGGATTCTTTTAATGTTGACAACATTACATATGGTCCTGCTTTTAGAATAGAAGCCTTTCATGAATTAATAAAGCTGGAAGATGCAATAATAAATATTAATCAGGAGGGCGATTCAGTTAAATTACAAGATGTCTGTTTTGCACCTCTTCGACTTCCTGACAGCGAGAAAAAATTGGATCAGTGCGTAATAATGTCCGCTTCTGCTTACCTTCCAAATAGAAACGATATAGATAACAGCACATATTTAGGTAGCATACAAAACTGTCTGAACAATTACTTATCTTTAACATGTCAACAATCATGGGGTGGAGGCTCCGATCCTGAAATAACATTTGGAGGATACGAAGGTGACAATATTTTGGGTGCTGATACACTTCTCATTAATTTTCCAATAACAAATTATTTAAACGATGATGATCTGGTACCAGTTTTGGAATGGGAACAAAAATTCATCGACTTGATGCATGATTACCAACAAAATTGGAAGGCAGATTTTGTTGATGTTTCATTTGGGTCAGAAAGATCTATCCAAGATGAATTGGAAAGAGTATCTAGAGCAGAAGTGTTTCCTATAGCAATAAGTTACTTGTTAATGTTTGTATATGTAATCCTTGCTCTGGGTCATATAAGGAAACTCAAAACATTTTTTGTTGATAGTAAAATAATGGTTGCATTGGGTAGTATTTTTGTTGTGCTCGCAGCTATTGTTTGCTCATTAGGAGCCTTAGGTTTTTTAAATGTTACGGTCACACTTTTAGCAATTAACGTTATTCCATTTTTTGTTTTGTCTATCGGAATTGACAACGTTTTTTTGATGGTAAACTCCATACGTCAAATACAATCTAATCTAAAGACCGACCTTGATTTTAAAGAGGGATGGAGCTTTGAAAAGAAAAAGCAATATGTATTTGGTAAAATGATGCGAATCGAGGGACCCTCAATGTTTATATCATCTGCTACACAAGTTACGTGTTTTGCAATTGGCAGCATAACCAACATTCCAGCTGTTAAAACTTTTGCCATATTCGCTTCATTTGCGTTAGGGATTCTTTTCGTATTTCAAATAACTACTGTTGTTGCTATTTTGTCTCTTGACTATAAAAGGTCTTCTCAAAACCGTTTGGACATTTTCTGTTGTGTTAGAAAGAAAATATTAAGCGATGAGGAACCTTTGCACGCTGAGGTGCCTTATGAGAGTGTTATTGAGAAACTAATGACACCTTATTCAAACGCTCTCTTGAACTGGCGTGTTAAAATCGTTGTAATGATATTATTCTTTGGCTTTGTGTCAATTAGTGCAATATTAATACCTCAACTTGATATAGGCTTAGAACAAAATCTGGCTCTACCACCAGATTCGTATGTTTATAAATACTTAAACGCTGTTAACGATCTTATGAAACTTGGTCCCCCTGTATATTTTGTTCTTAAAGGTGGATTGAATTTTTCCAATGTTGAGCATCAAAACGTAGTGTGTGGTGGACAATTATGTAGTAACACCTCATTAACTATGCAATTGTTTTTAGCTTCGCAACATAGTAACGTTACTTACATAGCGAGAATGTCTAATTCATGGATAGATGATTTTTTCGATTGGTCTGGATTAACAGGTGTCTGCTGTAGGTATAATATTACAGATGGAAGTTTCTGTCCAAGTTTATCTACTGACCCAATGTGTCAATCATGTAGTGTTCCAAGAAGTGATTTTGCAAATGGCCTAAGACCAGCCAGAGAGGCATTCGAAACATATATACCATTTTTTTTGCAAGATACTCCTACAGAAACCTGTAACAAAGGAGGACTCGCTAGTTATTTTTCTAATGTGAACTATATCCTCGATTCAGAAGGTCGGGCTATAGTTGGTGACTCTAATTTTATGACATACCATAGCACACTAAGTACTTCAAAAGATTATATAACAGCAGTAAAATATGGTTATGAAATCAGTGAAAACATCACTACTGCTATTCAGGCTGCTACAGGCTTAGATGTTGAAGTATTTCCTTATTCAGTTTTTTATGTATTTTACGAACAATATTTAACTACGTGGAGAGATACATTTGTATCGCTCAGTTTATGTGTCGTAGGAGCATTCGTAACTAATTTAATTGTAACAGGGTTTAATTTTGTGACTACCTGTGCTATGACGTTGACTATTCTGATGGTGTTGGTAGACATGATGGGAATAATGTATATTTCGAATATACAGTTGAATGCAGTCTCCTGCATAAATCTCGTAGTATCAATTGGAATCACTGTGGAATTCTGCACCCATATAGCATATTCCTATGCCATAAGTACTCGACCTCCAAATGACAGAGTTCAAGATGCAATAAGAAAAGTTGGTGCGACTATCATAACAGGAATAACATTTACAAATATCCCAATAGTAGTGTTAGCGTTTTCTTACACAGAAATCATTGAAATATTCTTTTTTAGAATGTTGTTAAGCTTGGTTATATTAGGTTTCTTGCATGGAATGATTTTCTTCCCCGTATTACTTAGCTATCTTAATAACATAATACACAAAGTCTAAATTGTCGATGTAAATTTTACTCCCTTCATGTTTTATATATAAAGTCTTGCATTCAAATTTGTGTGTACATTTTACTCAGATTGCGCTGCTTCAAAGTCCTGAATTCACATTGTATATTGTATTTACGTTTTCTGTATTTTTGAGATTCAAATGTAAATAAAAGGGCTTGCTTTAATTTATGATCTGAAACAGTTTAGATAAGTGTTTAAAAGTTGTATTCAAAATTTTTCTTTATCGCACAAATTCACGACGTTTGTATGTATTTCGATTAAGTGTTGCATTATTTTTTATTAATCATTTCTTCTATTTATTTCGGATAAATTTTCGTTGCGACTTTGTTTCGTTTCTGTTTATTTAGAAGCAATTATATTAATTAAAATATCATTCAGTTCCATATTTTTGTACTCTAGTTAAAAATTCATCACCATTTTGTTTTTCTTGTATATTACTTACAAGTAAGTATTGTATATAAATAAGTACATAATATTAATGTTAGCAATAATTATAATAATTATTAGGCAGACGTTATTGTTAAGTCTACTAATATATTGTATTTGTGCTAATTAAACAATAATATGACCAATTATGGTATTTTCCTAATTATTTTTGATAGCTTTTTAGATGCTGTGTAAAAGTAGAATCTTGGTGACTGGTAACACAGGTATTTTATTATCTACTGCAGGTACCAGCGATCCACAACCCTAACTTTTAAATGTCCCCAGTTTTTAATCTTACATTGTATGTAATTTTGGTTGTCGGGGAGAAATAAAGATATTATTAAATTTATTCTGTGCCTGCTCATCGCATCCTTATCCATCAAAGCCAGTAATAATA
Organism: Leptidea sinapis; assembly: GCF_905404315.1. NCBI lineage: Eukaryota > Metazoa > Arthropoda > Insecta > Lepidoptera > Pieridae > Leptidea > Leptidea sinapis. The sequence continues at coordinate 752,349 of NC_066278.1, read as the reverse complement.
TAATATATATATATATAATATAACCCATCCATAAGGCAAAAAACGTAAGAATCACGAAGAGGACACGTTTTTCCAATGATAAATTGATAAGATTATAAACATTTTTCATTGATAAAGAGTGTTAATTATTTAGACAGATATATAACTACGTTGTTAATATGTTTTTGCTACTTGATACTTTATCATTATTTTTAATGGTTAAAAAGGTATTTATTTATTACGACTTACTTTCAGAAGATATTTTTTTTGCTTTAAATTCAAACTAAATCAAGATCGTACAATAATTATTGTAAATGATTTCTTATCTATATAAATTTTAAACAAACATTACCTATGTTTGTGAGGTTGTAGGGGGTAATCTCTGGATCTACTAAACCGATTTTGAAAGTTCTGTTACTAATAGAATGTCCCATTATTTGTGAGTGTCATACAGAGCTATAATATTTATTAACCCCAAAAATGAGAAGACTTTTTCATGGTAGTCGGATTTGCAAAGTACGGCCTGGTATCCACAAATGTGGAAAGGAGAGGAGATATATTTTGATAACCAATCAGATTTCGTTATTTCCACATCTCCTCTCCGATTAGCTTCGGTGGAAATGGATCAAGCTGAGAGGAGAGGAGATATCTCATTTTTCTATAGAATTTTGTGCCGGGTCGAGCGATTTAGCGGCGCGACAGAGCGGAGATGCGTGTAGGCGGGCCTTTCATAGATATCACTTGACTGATTTCGAGCTCTTACAGCCCACGTCTCCGCTATACACTATTGGTGGAAATAACCTGACAGCTCCGCAGTTTATCTCCTCTCCGCTTTGGTGGATACCGGGCCTCGGTCAGAGAAAACAGTGGAAGGAAAACGGTTCTTACGAACGCTACCTAAACGATGTGTGATCTATGATTGTTTAGATATATTCATGTGGCATCATTGAAACAACAACTTATATGGTTAATCTTGTAAATGTGGGCGAAATTGCGGGTAACAGATAGATATTTGGTGCAATTGCCGTATGCGCTTGACAATTTTTTTAATTTCAACTATAACCTCCGTACCATAAAACAAATGCAGATTGCGATAGTTATGTGAGAGAATCTGTACATTATTTTAAAAGCATTGCTTATTGGTAGGCTTACCATTATATATTTCAAGGTAGTTATTATTTATTATTAGGGTCTGAAAGAGCCTCTTAAAAAGAAAAGGTTTTGATAAACAAGCAAATACAGTCAACAAAAAATAAGTTCCAGCTGTAGTATATTTTTAATAAATAACATTGACACTAAATATAAATGTTAAAACATAATTAACATTAAAAAATACTTAATTTATGACTAGAAAACTGTATTTACAATAGTAGTAATGAAACATAACATATATAACATTTGTGGTTTTGATTTTCTGGGGTTTTCGACTTGGTGGTATAACATCAGTAGGTAAGTACTATAGATACTTAATTATATGTAATTTAATATTATAAAGAAGAAAGATTTTATTATTTGTTTGTTTGCATTGAATAGTTTCCGAAACTACTGAACCGAATCGAATAATTATTTTACTGTTGGGAAGCTACACTATCTCCGGGTGACGTTTCCTATATTATATTTTCGAAAAATTAAGAATCCTTACTAAAACTCCAATAATGTAACCCAAGGTGTAAAAAATTACCTTAAATATTCTTTAAATCGCATGCGCGGCGAAAAGTATTGGTGGTAGAATAAAATAATGTACTACGACTTTGCGGAACACATCATTATTAACTAAATGTGTTACCATATCATAGTTCTTTTACTTTTAAAAAAAATATTGAAATATAGATACCACGTGCTCAGTCGTGTGTGTAGTGGTTCACCTGATTAGTAAGTAATTACCTCAGCCCATATTTTACTCGTGTATCAACAGAGGTATGACAAGCACTTTCAGATCTTTTGGAACGTTGTCTGCGCACGTCGATGACTGACTCAATCGTAAATTTTTATAAATAAGTATATATAAGCAACTAGGTGACCCAGTTAACGTTGTATTGCCATATAACGTAATTAAAAAAATTAATAATATAAAAATAAAAAATGTATTAAAAATAAATAAATAAATATTTAGGGGTAGGGGTAACCCTTATCGAATAATATGCAAAATAGATGTTAGCCGATTTTCAGACCTACCCGATATCCACACAAAATTTCATACAAATCGGTGTAGCAGTTTCGGAGGAGTTTGGTAACAAACACCGCGACACGAGAACTTTATATGTAAGAGATAAATACAGAAAATTCATTAAATTAATTAAGCGTAATTTTACGGAAACCCATAATAGTCCAAATATGAGTTTTCTTGAGTGCTAATTCTGGTTAGATTTGTCTTTAACCTCATTCTCGTTCAGAATTCACCGAATTCTCGTGCCAGAATTTGGCGAGTCAACACCCCCTGAGGATGCCTCGTACAGAGAATTGGTGAGGAAAATTCTTAGCGTAATTAGTACTCAGGAAAACTCATAATATTTTTATAATTTGAATAGAATAATAAGAAATTACAACAAATGAGAGAAGTTGTTAATTCTAATAATTTAAGTTATGAATTAACTTAGGCGTCAAGCACATGGTTCAAGTAAGCAATATAACAGATGGCCAATCGTAGAATTTCTATCTTGGATAACTTCTTATCAGGTGGAAGTGTTGGGAGTAACCTTCGTAGAGACCCGAAGGCTGCGTTAAAGGCTTCCACGCGGATTCTCTCCCTGGTGGCGTGCGCTGTTCTGTATTTAAGAGTAGCTCGTCTTCTTCTGCGACGTTCTTCTCTAGAGAGACCAGCGTATGGTGATCCATCTCCGCTTGAAAGGTATGCTTCTTCAGACATTGCGCAGGGCTCTAGAGATCTATCCCTGGTGAACAAATGTTTGTTGGTAAAATATACAAAATTTATCAACATTATCAAAATATACAAGAAAACCTAGTCTAGACATAGTTGTATAACAAATAAACTATATTTATTTTTATGTTAATATTTATATACATTCATTTTGAAATCTCAGCTAAAAAAATAGAAATATTTGTATTCGTAATGACTTCGTTCATAAAATGAAGCAATCTTAAAAAAATCTTTTCTTTCAGCGCTATATGTATATCTAAGTCGAGGCATAAAGAAAATATATTCTTCCATCTACACAGACAACCCCTTAAAAGAGGCGATAAGAAAAGAGTCTAAAAGACATAAAAAGAAATTAAAAAAGTAAAGGAAAATCTAAACAATTTTGAGGGTAAACAGAAGAAAATTAAGCGTAATTGTACAAAAAACACACACAAAATGTTAAAGAAGAAGACGACGAAGTAAACAAGAAGAATACTTTTGCATAGTATGTACAGTCTTACAGTACCAGTAGACCAAAAAGGTAACAAATTCAGTGCACTGAAGAACGCACAGAACAAGAGAGATCTGCATATTATGTAATTGCGAATTTGGCTGATATTTTGGACTGTACAATTTTATTGCAAAGTTTCAATTAAATATCATTCGTGCTATTTGCCTGAGCACGGCGTATAAGGCAAAAGGATAGTGTGTGGGATGTTGACCGTAATCATAATTATGGTAATACTTCGTTGTCCAGAAGCCTACGCAGGATCTATTTTTTTATCGTATAATATGGTACTTTAAGATAATCCTAAAATATGTTGACAATTCATAATAAAGATTAGGATCAGTTTTGAACGTAGAGTTTTTCAAGAATGCAACACAAACAGTGTTTCTTCAGTAATATAACAATTACACAAATATTAAATACTAGCTGACCCGACAGACGTTGTTCTGAATATAATAAATAAAATAATGTTTTTATATGATTTTGTCAATAATATATCATAACATCAAAAATTACTTCGTAAAACATGCACCCTGCTGTCATAATGAAATTGTTTCACAGCAGAACTGTCAAACTGTGCGTCAATAAATTCTCTCATATAAATTATGTATGGACACATCAAAGGAAGAACAATTTTTTTGTTTTTATTTAATTTAGCATCATTTTCCTATTTATTCACCTTTTAAACCTTCTCTGGACCTCCAAAAATAATTCAAGACCAAAATTAGCCAAGTCGGTCCAGCCGTTCTCGAGTTTTAGCGAGACTAACGAACAGCAATTCATTTTTATATAAATAGATTATTAATTTTTAAATATTTCTCTCAGTGTACATCTTTGTGAGGCGCGGAGAATGTACAAAGTACTATCTTCGCGCCTCAATAAGGCTATTCGAAACCCAAGCGCTGGCAGCTATTTCGGTCAACTGATCTGCCTATCTATCCAACGTGGAATTGCTTCCAGTATCCTTGTTACGATTCCCCGTAATAATAGTTTTAATTTTATGTAATCATAGTATTGTAAATATAGTTATTAGATTTGTTTTGTTTGAGTAAGTTATATACCGTTTTATATTTCAGAATTATGTTTTTTGTTGGATTTTTCCGAAAAAATGAACTGTTAACATTATGTATTAATTTTGTTAATAATTTACACAATATTCTAGGAGTGCCTTATAAAGTGTGGCTTTTGTTAAAGAAAAAAACAGTTTTATCATTATTCACCGTTTTATTTTGAATTCAATATGTGTTACAAATGAACCTCTGTTGGGGTCAATAAATGTAAAACTGTTCAGTGTTCACTTTAATATTAAAATTTATCATGTTTTAGTACATATTGATTTATTGATATCTATCAAAGACTGTAGGACAAATAAAATCGATAGAAGGGTTACGAACTCCTGGAAAAGATATTGGTCGCTCAGCGAACTGATGAAGAACAAGCATATTCTCATTAAGGACAAAAGAAAGGTTTTTAATGCTTGAATACTACCATGTTTAACTTATGGATCACAAACATGGGCCCTAACCGAGAAAAATCTCACAACTCTAAGAACTTGGGAGTGGGAGTGCTTACCAGTGGGAGGTTCCTTTGCACAGGATGCCGGCTAGATTATGGGTACCACAACGGCGCCTATTTCTGCCGTGAAGCAGTAATGTGTAAGCATTACTGTGTTTCGGTCTAAAGGGCGCCGTAGCTAGTGAAATTGCTGGGCAAATGAGACTGAACATCTTATGTCTCAAGGTGACGAGCGCAATTGTAGTGCCGCTCAGAATTTTTGAGTTTTTCAAGAATCCTGAGCGGCACTGTAATGGGCAGGGCGTATCATTTAGCATCAGCTGAACGTCCTGTTCGTCTCGTCCCTTATTATCATAAAAAAAAATAGCAAAATCATTAAACAGCAAAAATGGCGATGGACAGGCCATATGTTCAGAGACAATTCTGGAAAATGGACGAAAAAAGTGACGGAGTGGTACCCCAGAAACGGAAAAAGAAAAAGAGGCAGGCAATCCAAATGATGGGAGGACGACATCCGAAACTTGGTCGGAAGCATCTGGACTCGTCTAGCCAGTGATAGAACGACTTGGAAAAATTTAGAGGAGACCTATGTCGGGGGACACGCAGCAAGAAAAGTTTTTTAATAATTAAGTTATGCAATATATTTAAATGTAATGTAACTGCTGCAATAAAGGCTATTTTTATTTATTTATTTAGTACATATTGACACCTAAATCCTATAGATAAGGAAATTAAGTTTCTTAAATTGTGACCTCCTAATCAAAGTTTAATTAAAATTATTACTATTGTCCGCCATCTACCCTACTATGATTGAATACCCAAAAATCTTAAAATAATTATACAGATTGCTTAAAATACTGATTTAAGTATTAACCTTTTCCTTGGCGCCAAATTTTCTTGTCCAGTAATTGGAAGTAGCGCTTCTCTGGGTTCAGTCAGTAGGCTGCACGAGAATGATCCATCTTCAGAACCGCTAGCTTCAAGCCAGCTCTTCATACTGTAACCCTAAATTCAAATACATATTACTCTCCTATCATGTTTAATGTAAAAATAACAATAAGTAATTACATACATTTCAAAAATCATCATTTTGATGCCTCGAGGAAACTGTTTTACAATACTTCACACAAGCTAAATACTGCTTCTATTCGAAGCCACTCTTATAAGGAGCATTAAAAGTCATTAATACTTCAATGTTTTTCAAAAAAAGTAGAGCTCGTGACAAGAACATACAAGAAACTCAACGGGCGCTCTTTTCAATCAATAGTATTTTACAATGGCTGTAATAAACAAAACAAATTAGTTTATAAGATGCTGCATCCAAAATGTGAATCATGTTCAAAGTTAAAAGCGTTTTAAATATCAAATATTTCATCAAAACTAATAATTTACAGCAGATGAAAGAAGGAGAAAAATTTGGAAGGATTTTTTCCTAAAAGGCAAACACAATTTTGTTTTCGTTCACAACTTGCCACAGAAGTCTTGTATCAATACGTAAACCAAATTACCGAACATCACAAGAAACCCTTTGCCTCAAGCATGTTTTGATTTCCGATCAAATAGAGTTTGCAGACCGCAGGGGTGAGAGTACTTCGTATAAATAATACATTGCGCGTTCGCACCTAGCGCTAAGCGAGCTCTTTAGGGGATAATAAATCCGTATTTATTCTTTTTATATTATCGTCGTGCAACCCTCTGGTAATCGAATCATGCTCGCTAACCGTATCCAATCGATCGCTTCGGAGCAACTCTGTGTAGATATTTCTCGGGTTAAGACATTGGTACGAGTAGACATGAACAGAATCACAAAATTTCTTAACCTGACTCAAAACAATGCATATGATTATATGCACTGTTTTGAGTTTGCCTCTTCTGTCAATAGAAAAAACAATATGATGTAAGTAGGTACCTATTCGGGAATAATTTTTGAATGATCATACCCTTCGGTTGAAGGGTGGGAGGAATGGTGGTTACCATTCCTTGTTTGATTCATATTATATTTTTTCAAATTTGTATAACAGCTTTTATATTACATGAGTTTTGATGTCAAACTCAAATTCAAATAAAGGCCCGGTATCCACCAAAGCGGAGAGGAGAGGAGTTATCTTTCTATAGAATTTTATGCAGCGCCCAGCGATCAAGCAGCGTGCCAGAGCGGAGATGTGTGTAGGTGGGCGAGATGACGGCTTCCTTTCGTAGACATCACTTAACCGATTTCGAGCTCTCACAGTTCACATCTCCTCTCCGCTTTGGTAGAAATAACCTGACAGCTTTGCGGCTTATCTCCATTCGTCTCCTCTCCTCTCCGCTTTAGTGTATACCGGGCCTTAAATGCCAACAACGCTACTGTGATTCCACTGGTGTTACAAGAGATATTGGGCGGCGGTAATTATTTAACACCAGGTGTTACGCGCGCTTGTTTATTCTCCTTTTTCCATAAAAAAAATCTATTTCACATGTACACGGCCTACGAACAGTCACCCGGCGGCGGCGAGGGATGGTCGCAGTATTATCGAGGTACTAGCCTGAATACTGAGTTGTTTTGCGCCCATTTTCATATGAACGAGGCTATACAAGTCAATACATTACTGCATACATGGTTGCTGCGTCAAATCCGTGTTTATTACGTGATTAGCACGGGCAACACACGGTCACAGCACGGTCATGGCACGCTTGCCGCGCCATGTGGAAGCTGTCATTGTAGCTCATACATTTCTACTCAGCACGGCACGTTCCGTATCCGCATGTGTAACACACTGAGACATACAAAATATTGTATTGATAGTGTTTATATCAAAATAGTTGAATGTATTAATTATTCATATTCTTGGCCCGTGGGGCCCAGAGGCGCGGAGAATGTACAAAGTACTATCTTCGCGCCTCAATAAGGCTATAACTGGAAACCCAAGCGCTGGCAGTTATTTCGGTCGACGGATCAGCCTACCTATTATGTATTCATTCATTCTATTAAACATTATCAATATATTAATATGATAAATGAATTTGGATGCTACTATAAGAATACCTATGTGTTTAAAATGATTTCTAAGGGATTCTTTAGCATTCAGATTATAGATGGCATTCGCTCAAAGATCACTTCGATCTGGTCGATCTGTTACGGATAAAATAGACGCCATTTTGAAAAATGTGGGGCAATTAGTAAAGACATAGCTGAAGAACTGGGAATCCACCAGAGAATAGTTTTGACCCATTTGAAAAAGTTAAGTACACATACTATATTTGTGCCACATCAGCTCATTGAAATAAACCTAATGAATCGTGTACTCATTTGCAATTCTTTGAATTGATTGAGACGTATTGAAACCGAATGTTCTTCTCACGAGCTCAAATTTTACGAACATATGGTTAATTCAGTAATTTCGAAGAAACAGTGATTATTTTAAGCCTGGTTGAATAAAGTTTGGTTGGATTGAAAGGTATTGTTCATTATGAGCTTTTACCATCGGATAGAACCATCGATTTGGATCTGTA